>NW_023504501.1:0-300000 GCF_004664715.2 Peromyscus leucopus | reverse complement strand
CACAGTCACACATACTGCACATGAACACATGCACTGCACATGAACAGTCCACTCTCACTGCACATACACAGTCACACTATTGCACTGCACATGCACAGTCACACTATTGCACTGCACATACACAATCACCCTTGCACTGTACATACACAGTCACACTATTGCACTGCACATACACAGTCACACTTTGTACTGTACATACACAGTCACACTGTTCACTGTACATACACAGTAACACTATTCCACTACACATACACAGTCACACTGTTGTCCACTGCACATGCACAGTCACACTGTTGCTCTCATACATGCACAGTCACACTATTGCACTGACACTGCACAGTCACACTATGACTGCACTGCACATACACAGTCACACTATTGCACTGCACATGCACAGTACACTATTGCACTGTACAACACAATCACCCTATGCACTGTACATACACAGTCACACTATTGCACTGCACATACCACAGTCACACTGTTGCACTGCACATACACAGCACACTATATGCATGAACAGTCACACTACTATTCACTGCACATGACAGTCACACTGCACTGCACATACACAGTCACACTATTGCACTGCACATGCACAGTCACACTGTTGTACTGTACATACACAGTCACCACTGTTGCACTGTACATACACAGTAACACTATTGCACTGAATACACAGTAACAATTGCACTGTACATAACAGACATATTGCACTGACATACACACACACCCTCACTGCACATACACAGTCACACTGTTGCACTGTACATACACATACACACTGTTGCACTGTACATAACAGTCACACTGTTGCACTGTAACACACATCACACTGTTACACTACACATACACAGTCACACTATTCGCAACACATACACAGCACTATGCACTGCACATACACAGTCACACTGTTACACGTCACTATTGCACTGCACATGCACGTCACACACTCTCACTGCATACACAGTTACACTATTGCGCTGAATCCCACATTCCTTCCTGCCTAGCTTGTACCTGTCGCCACTATTTCTCTCTATCCCCCTCTCTATCCTGTCTGACTAGTGAGCCACCATTCTACCTCTAAGCCCACGATGCCATCTTATGCATCTCCCAACCCTTCCTTCTAGTTGAGCCAAGGGTTAGAAAAAAGCAAGCTCCTCTATCTTCCATGTAGCATATACTAGATCTTTAATTTTTCCTTTTAAAATAAGATCACAGGGGGAAATGGGAAGAAGTTAATTTGGAATCATTTTCTCCGCTTTTTCAAGCCATAATCATAATTCTGAATGTCCTTGACAAATTGGGGAGGCACCCTAGGGCTCCACATGCACCATTCTGTGTACACATGTGTACAGTGTGCCATGTGAGATCCTATTATGCTCCCTGTGAGATGAAGACACGAGTCTTTAAAGATTATGGCTTCAGTGATCACACGGCTCTTTAAAATCCAAGCCCACAGAATTTGGAGCCCTCCCTGGCAATGACTATATCCTTGGGTGTAGGGGCTGGTTCTCAAAAACACACTGTAAAACTATTTAACGTAGAGGCTGCAGATCCAGCCACGTGAGCAAGACATTCACTCGAGCTATCCATTCACTGTGCACAGGCTTCCATCGTGTTTTCATTGCCTTCTGATCGTCCAGTTATTGCACAGTGATAATAGAGGAAGCTAAAATCATATGCTATGTGTTTCAAGTAGAAAAGGGAGGCGATGGCTGAATCCACTTGGATTCAATTCCGCTGCAGCTGGTCTTTTACAGAAATGAGGTTATAAGGAAATGAATGTACACTTGTACTAGGGGAAACAATATATAGCCTTTAAAGTTATTTGATTTATATTGTTATTCAGTTGTTATAGTGTTGGTGAAGCAGCACGTATATAAATATGACACCAGTGACAGCTATAAAGATAACGCTTGCTCATTGTAACTTCTCAATTTAAGCACAGAAGACTAAATTTGGGGAATACATCATGATAATAGGCAGGCCCTACATTTATATGAAAATGAATAAATGTCTTATACTATCAGTTTATTAACCTGTAATGAGTAGATACTTTATCATTGCTCTGTAGACTTCTTTTGGAATACCCTAACACATTGGGCTACAGATAGTGCAGACTCATCTGGCTGCTAAAAATGAATTTTATTACCTGAGAAACGGATTTCCTCAGCACCCAATAGTAGGCTTGCCTGGAAAAGTCTGTGTGTGGCCCCAACACCTTAATCATCCATGTGACAAACACAGAGGGGTAAATGTTATTTTTTTTTCTGTCCCTTTTTTTTTTGGGAAAATGTTATTTTTTATGTCCCTTTTTTTAAAAAAAAATAAAAAAAAATCATGTGTGGAGAAGAGCATATAAGAATTATATTACATGGCAGGAGGGATTAAAGACAGGTAGACTCCTCGGGGCAGAGCGCCCAGGAGCCTTTGGATGATTCCTAGGACTCTGTCATGTAATAAACACTATGGCAGAGCTGCCAGCAGCTAATCGGGGCAAGGGGGTGCCCACCAGCCCCGCACTGCATGATGATGTCCCTTCTGCAATATGAAATGAGAGGCATCGCAAGATCCTGTGGATCCATATCTCCTGCTCTGCCCTTGTTCCCTGAGGCTCCTAAGTGGTTGCTCTAGAATGGAGGCGTTGATTTCAGGACACTCTGGCTCTGTGGTACAAAGTGAAGAACAGAGAAGGATGGTTGTCCACAGAGCAGCCTCAGAACTTCTCTGGGTGGTGTAGCAACTAGCCAGTGGCCAGCCTCCTCCCTTCATCTGGAGACACCGCACAGTTGATCAAGTATCTGAGAAACAGTGGGAGCCAAGGTCCCTGAGCGCTGTTTGGTGCTCTGCTGAAAGCTGGTACCCGAGCACAGACTGGCAATGAAGCCTATAATTTCCTGACCAGACAGTACCCTACTCAACCCATCAAAAGGAAATCAGAGAGGAGGCATCATCGAGCACAGTACCTCCAGCTCTCCCTCAGTAGCCCAGGAAGCAAGAGCTACATCGGCAGCTCTTCTGTCCCCAAATTCCCACCAGCATCAGGTGACACCAGTGCACTTGTCTGCACTCTTCACATAACATTTCAAGAACGTCAGAGCTTCAGGAACTTTAGAATGTGTAGATCAAACACGGTGACAAGCTCAAAGTCACTCTGCAGGATCGCTGTGAGACTTCAGGCCCTCTGTTTCCCATGAAGGGAGCACATGTCGGTGCTGCCAGGCCTCTACAATCTAACAGTCAGTTCCTGGGCCTTCAGTGAAAAGAACTGAGATTGGGGACAATCATAAATGGGTACATGCATGTTCATAGCATCATGGTCACTATGGCAAAAGAGAAGAAACAACTGAAACACCTACCAGTGAATGAACGGGTAATTACTATTCTGTCTTCAACAGTGGAATATCACTCAGCCTTAAAAAAAGGAAGGGTTTTTATTTTTATACATATTTCAGGAATTAGGGCACTGGCCTGATAGCCAATTGTAAGGAGTGGCTTGGCCTAATGGTGGAATCTTTACTGGAGAGACTTGACTGATAAGAAGCCCCAGGCAGGATGAGAGGCGCTCTCTTGGATGGTGAGGAGCTGGCAGAGAGTCACTGTGTGGCTAGCAGTTTTGGACCTCTCCCTTGTGAACGAAGAGGCAGCTGCAGCTGGATCTGCAGCTGCATGGCAGCTTTGTTCTGTATCATGAGTGTAACACACTGATTTTTGACTATTAATAAACTCTGGCGTGATCCACAGACCTCCTTCTTTACATACATGCTACCCAAACAGGTGAATCTTGATGTGCTAAGTGCTAAGTGACAGAAGCCAGACCAAAAGGATAAATACTCTGTGGTGATACTTAGATGAGGGACAGAGAACAGTTAAATTCACAGAAAGAGAAATAAGTAGAAATGTAGTTGCCAGGGGCTAGATGGGGAGAGAAAAGGTCAATAGTGATACTTGGTTTCTCTTTTAGATGATGGAGAGCTCTGGAGGTGGAGAGAGTGGTTTTGTGACATTGTAAATGTATTAAGTGCCATAGAACTCCAAACCAGATGTAATAAGAAAACAAACAAAAAAACAAACAAAACCCCAAAGTAGTAGTAAATGAAGGAGAGCAGTTTGCAGTTTCCCGTTTCCCATGATGATCCTACCATCCTTCACTAGTAACTCCCAATCAGAGCCGTCTTTAACCCCTAATTCTTTTTACCCTGCCTGGTCTTGTTCTCTCCTTCATACTTCCAGGTGTGGAGGGAAAGCAGGCTCGTGGTCTATCTCCAGGTGTGTTCAATATTTATCCGAAGGGCTGTTTGTGTACAGATGCCTTGAAAGCCAGAAAAGACCATGCTGGGGAACAGTCCCACACTGCCGTCCAACTCAGGGCCGAATGTGGCTCCCAGACCAGAGGGTGACCTCGGAAGGAAATGTGTCCGGAAAAGAGAGGTTAGAAAATAACAGGACTGAATCCAAGAACAGTGTTGATCCAGAGTAAAGGCACCAGGTAAGTCCGGTGTCGGCCTTGGGCACTGCTGTATGTGGAACCACAGACAAGCTGCTTAACCTTCTGGATCTGAACTTCCTTTGCATGAAATGAAAATGTCCCTGCAATGGTTTCACGGCTGTAGGGATTATATAGTACCTCAGCATAGAATAAGCATTGGTTCCCATTACATTCACTCGTTATTTATTTTTATTACTTCTTGAAAGTTCCAGTTCACATTAGTCCTCTGTTCACGGGCTCCAATGTATGTGTGCATGCACACACGTGTGTTAATGTGTGTAGAGGCCAACGATCAATCTCAGATGTCACTCCTCTCTTGTGGAGTATTTGTACACTGTGGGAAGATTGCTGCTGTGATTGGTGTAATAAAGAGCTAAATGGCCAATAGTGAGGCAGAAGATATAGGCAGGACTTTTAGGAGCAGAGAGGACTCTGGGAAGAAGAGAGGCAGAGATGCCAGGAGACAAGAGCAAGCAGGACATACAAGAGGAGAGGTAAAAGCATGAGCTACATGGCAGCACGTAGATCAATAGAAACTGGTTAGTTTAAGTCATAAGAGCCAGTTATAGACAAGCCTAAGCTATGGCCCAGCCTTCGTAATTAATGAGTCTCTGTGTCATGATTCAGGGGCTGGTGGTCCAAGAAGGTCTGCTACACTTCTCAGGAGCTGTCCATCTGTCTTTCCTTCTGTCCCTTTCTCCGTCCATCCTCCCTCCCTTCCATATTGTATGTTTTGCTTTGTTGTTTTGAGACAAGGTTTCTCACTGGCTTGAAGGTCACCACCAAGCCCTGGGGTCTTGTTTCTGCCTCCCCAGAAATGGTATTACAAACAAACACCACCATGCCTGGCTGGTTACGTGGGTGACAGGGATCAGGCTTAGTCCTGCCTCACAGGTCCCCGGGGCCTGCTCTTTTTAATTATTTATTTATCCTGTTGTTAAGGTTATGTAAATTCTATTACTCTGTCCTTCAGTTCTCTGATTGCATTTCTTTGTCATATCCATCTAGAGACTTTTTAGGCTTGGGGTTTCGTGTGTTGTGTGTGTGTGTGTGTGTGTGTGTGTGTGGTGTGTGTTTTGTTTGTCAGACTGGCTGGATTTGGTTACTTTATTTTCAGTTTTATAATCTCTATTCTGATCTTCCTACAGCCTTCATTTCCTGACTATTCCTTTTTATCTTTCATTGACTCAAGCGAGTTTGCTGTTATGTGTTGTAGCAACTTAATAGCGGCCACTCTGAAGTTTCTTTCAGTGAATTACACTCATTCCGGTGTTGGGGCCCGTTCATTGTCTTTTCTCAATCATGTTGTGATTTCCCGATTCATGGTTTGACGAGTGATTTTCAGTTGTGTCCTGGACAGTCTGAGTACTTCGTTAGGACACTCTGGGTCCCATTAACCCTTACGTTATATCATGAGGTCCATAATTTAAGCCCATGTACATTCTACCACCCAGACGCTTCCCCATGCTGTTCCTGGCTCCCGGGGCCGGCAATGCAGCTCTGGTCTCTTTCGCTCTTCTAGTCCCACATGGGCTCCTGCTGGATCCCGGCTTTGTTGAGGGTGGAAGACACTGTGCGGACCTGCTGTCGTTAGGAGGAGAGTGAGGGTCTTGGGGGACCACAAGATGGGGTCACTTAGCCTACTCTTCAGACCGCAGGAAGTAGTGAGCTCCCTGCTCGATCTGTTGACTCGGCAGGAGGGAAGGATCTTCAGCTGCTGGTAGAAGGCAGGAATTCACGAGGTCTGCGTGTTCTCTCTGTCACTGGTGGAGGCTCAGAATGCCCTCGGCCTGATGCGCCTTTTACTGCTGCCCGCTCGTGGGTTGTCTTCTGCCGCTGGGTCTAGCCTGGAGAAAGTGGCTTTTCTAGAGCTGCTGGTCCAGGAGGCAGAGAGCCACCTCTGCTCTGTACGGTGGGGAGGGAGAGGATCCTTCTTCTGGGCTAGCTTTGCTGAGGATCTATGGGCCTGTCGCTGCTCAAGGGCCACCTGTCCTCCTGTCTCGACTCCGCTGCAGCAGAAGGAGACCCCTAGGCTCCTGCTTAGCTGCTTTCTTGGGGCTTTGGCTGGAGGGAACAAGCTTTGCTTGTATTTTCTCTCTTTGTGTTTCTGCCGCTGCAGGATCCAGCCTGCAGCGCCTCTGCATCTGGTCTAGATAAATGAGAGACAAAGAGAGAGGCCAGGGAAGACACACGTTCTTTCCCCTCATCTTTCTGAGCTGTTTACAGTCCTTGAATTCCATTGTACTTAGGGGAAAGGGGGAAAGTGTGGCGCACTGTGTTACTCCTGACTCCAAAGCTCCGGCCTTTCATGCCTAAAGCACAGGTAGTGATAAAGCCACTCTCGAGGGCCCCGCCTCACGACTCTGTGCTCACTTGAACTCAGCTCTCCCTTCCTGATCCCAGCTTTGACAGTCTCCCTTAGCTTATAATCTCCAGTGATTTGAGAAATTGGACATAGGAAATGTAGCAATCCCAGGGCTAGCGCTCTCTTTGAGCAAACTCTGTGGAGAAAAGAGTTTAGCAGCAAGCCTCCACACCTCCAGGGTTCTGAAAATGCAAAAGAGAATGCAACAGTTACATTATTACACAACATTTCTTTTTCCAATGCATCAGAGTAAGGTCTTCCCTCTCAGGAATAACTGTATCTTCAAAGTAACCTCTTCTAAGAAGAGTGTGGATACAACATCTTGCCTCAAGCAAATGTGTATGCTCCTATGACACATACATTGTGTGTTGCTTCGTATTTGAATTTTTTTCCTTCTGCTTTTTCCGTTTTTACCTTATGACCTATTTTTTAAAGTCATTTTTGGGAAATGTTGGCATAAAAAGAATGAAAATATATATTTCACTTTTGTAGGTATATAAGGAAAAAGGGTTTCGCCACAGTTCTTGATGAAGCAGAGGACCCTCCCCACCCAGCTTCCAGGAACGTAAAGATCATGTGGATTCAGGCAGGGTGAGAGTGGCCAGGCTCAGGACAGGGAAGAGAGAAGAACAGGTGTTCTAGAGTGGAGACCATGGCTCTGGAGCAGCACAAAGGGGGGACATGCTGTGTCCACACTTGCAGCCAGCCCTGCGCCTGCAGTGAGCGTCCAGGCAGAGTCTGGTGAGTTCAACTGAGCGCCTTAGGGAGGAGGAAGCATGGTGTGCAAAAAAGCCTGGCTCCCTCTCAAGCTCTCCTGCCTCCTTTCACACTAGTGCATTCTCCTTCGCAGACTAAACAGACTAATCTGCAAGCAGCAGCAATGTCGGACCTTACAAGCAATAACAAAACAGCAAGTTTTTTGAAAGCACAGACTTCGGTCACTAACCCACCAGCTGAAAGGATGGTCCATAACTCCTTCGGTCATCCGTAGACCTGTGCTGTGGCTCATCACACCCAGCCAGCAACCACATCTGAGGTTTTTCATGTCACATTTGGAGGTAGCCCTACCTCTTGGTGTTGATGACTAACACAGAAGGCCTCTTTCAGAATGCTTCTTGTCTGGGGTTCCTCAGCTGATGAAGGAAGGTTTGGAAAACAAGCCAGGCCTCTGTGATATCAAGGATTCTCCATCTCTGCCCTCTGCGGCCGGCAGAACTCAGCTGTGTAAGCACAGTCAGAGGTCACTGCCAATCAACCATCTCTGTACAGACGCCTCCAGGCTCGCTGCTCCTGGCAGATGCCCACATCTATCCAAATGGATCTGCGGACAACAGGAATGACGCCTTTGCTGCCCCGTAAAACACTCTGGTGCCGGAGTTCTCAGCATCCCCATTAAGCCACTCAGGCACCTAAGTGTCAGTCAGCAGTTCAATTAGGGGATGGAAAAGAAATGGGTAATCCTTCTCCCCGATGGCCCTGGTGTGAGGGTGGCACAGTTCTCATTACTAGATTTGCCGGTCTCTGGACAAGAAAGCCGACAGGCACAGAGCACCCATTAAGGGCGAGCTGGCCTTATGGCTGGCAGTCTCGCTTCAAGACGATTTGCCTACACATCAACTCTGTAGCCAGCGTGTTTACTGAGCTCCCATCCTTTGTCTGTGACCGGTGATCAGAATCCTGCTGTTTCCCTCACGTCTTCCACTTTGCAAAGATTTGTCTGTGAGGTAATGCCCAGAGAAAATCTGAGCAACCGTGCCATTAGCAATGACCTTCAGCCCTGGGAACACAGAGGAAGCACTCTCTGGGTAAGAAGAAATTGGTTTATCACAATGGGAAACACATCTCATAGATCAAATGGAGTCACTTTGGGCAAGTTAATATCCATAAACAGTGATCACACAGACTCCAATGAATGAGGAAAGTGGCCACGTCACAGCCACGAAAGCTCTCCCTAATTTATTCACCAAGGTCAAGCTGCCTTAACCTTTTGTGAGGCAGGAAGGACAAGGAGTGGAGGAAAAGAACTTTGTTACATACGCTAAGACCACAGACTTGCCTACAGGCCAATCTGATTGAGGCATTTCTCAGTTGAGGTTCCCCATGACGGAAGGATTGTGTTAAATTGACAAAAACCTAAGCAGCCTAACTTCCAGAGAACTCCATTCTGTCACACACTTTCTAGACTTTGTGGCTTTAACCAGCTCTGATTGATGGTGTTTCCCAAGTTTTGGCATTTTGTTAGTGTTCTGCCCGGGGCCTGTAGATTCATGGATCTCAGTGGATTGCTCAAGCTCTTGACCAACTACTGTGCTGGCTGGCAGGATCCCTGGCCTAGAGCAGCTGCTGCTGGAAGGACCCTGCACTCTCCCACTTGGCCTCTCATCTTCCTTCAGGCCAACCATTGGTAGCACCCAAAGGGGTGAGTGAAACCAAAGGCTGGGCTTGAATCCACAGGCCAGCGCTCCTCCAATATCCTGCTGAGTAAATGAGCCATTTGGCCAAGCCAGGCCAGAGATGGAGAAACAGACTCCACTCTTGATGTTGCAAAGTGCTGCAGCCAAGGACACAGATGTGAGATTGATGGAGAGTTGGGGATGCTGATGAAGTCTATCAGCCATGGTGTGCTAAGGAAATGGTTAAGGATGCTGATGAAGTCTATCAGCCATGGTGTGATAAGGTAGTGGGAGGAAAGCAAACGGACGTTAGGAACATTTGGCCATGTCTAGAGACCCAGGGTTCTTTTCACCATGGGCAAACCATTCAGATCTTGAACACCTTGGCAGAAGAAGAAAACGAATGATTTCCTTCTGAGCAATTAAAAATTCCAACTGGTTATGTAGTCAGAGAGAGGATGCCCCAAGGTCTCAGTTCGAGGGATGGAGTGTTTCTACTCTACATCTTCCTTTTTGTCATCTAAGACTACAGTAATATTACTAAACTAAATATTAGAATCTCCCACATGTCTTTACATCCAGCAGACTCTGCCTGTGCACGCAGAAAGACCTTGAAGCTCTCATGATGATCAGATGAAATGCTTGAGTCCAGAGTTTAAGTTGACCCAAGGGATGCAAGGGATGGTACAGTCAATTGTTGTATTGTTATGATGGTAGAAAAAGTGACCACACAATGCCACCACGAGACTCGGCAGGGACCAGGGGTTTGTCACTCTTAATGGGATGAAGGGGTTCTCAGCCCTTCTCTACAGCATTCTCTCAACAATCATTACCACAGACCATTTTTTCCCCTGCTTAATAGTAAATGAGAAAAGCAGAAAGAATCCGTGCAAGGGAACTTTGTCCGATTCTGGGTATTCAACACTAATAATAATTCATCACGGAGGGCTTGTGGTTCCTTCATATTACCATGGCTCATGGTCTCAGAGGGGTGAATATATTATAATGAATAAAGCATATCAGAGACACTAATAACATGGTGGGCAGGAAGCAGGGACAGAGAATACAGCATTCAGCTGGATTTCCCTTCTTCCCCCTTTTATTCAGTCTACATCTCCAGTCCATGAAGATGGTACTGCCCATATTTGGGGTAGATCTTCCCTCAAGTCAATTAACCCTTACTGGAAGTGCCATCACAGACATGCACAGAAGTCTTCTCACTGGTGTGCTGGATGATTCTAAGTCCATCTAGTCAAGACAATGATGTGGGTAACCATGGCAAAGCCCTGCTCCCACACAGACTCCATTCCTTCTCCTGTAAAGAGCCCTACCTTTGGGAAGCTGTGCTGAGGATACCCAGTGGCCAGTTGGTGAGGTTAGTGGGATGAGGATCTCACAAATCTTAGGGGTGTTGAATTAAGCCCTAATGTTTAGATGATATTCCAGTTAATAGCTGCTGTGTTATTAAGAGTCCACACATGAATTTGGCGATGGTGGAATCACAAACATCCAGACCACAGACTCAGGACAATGGAGTTCTCTGGAAGTTAGACTGTTTAAGTTTTTTTGTCAATTAACACAAGTCCTGTCATCTGGGAACCTCAACTGAGAAAATGCCTCATCAGATTGGCCTGTAGGCAAGTCTGTGGGGTTATTTTCTTGATTAATGAGTGTTATGAGAGGACCCAGCTCACTGTGGGCAGTGCCAACCCAGGACAGGGGTCCTAGGAGATTTAGAAAGCAGGATAAGCGAGCCATGAAGAGCAATCCAGTAAGCCCTATTTCTCCACGGTTTTTGCATTAGTTCCTGCTGCCAAGTCCCTACTTTGGTTTCCCTCAATCATGAACTATAAGCTTTAAGATGAAATAAACCCTTTCTTGCCCAAGTTTCTTTGGGTCATGGTGTTTATCACAGCAATAAGAAGCGAACCTGGGCAGAATTGCTTTGGGTGTGTGCTCAATCTCAGAGCAGAAGGCAGACTAGCTCTGTCAGGACTTAATAGCTGGGAATAGGGGAGGAGATGGTTCATGGAAAAAAGAGAAATATCTGGCCCAACTAAAAGAGAAACATATTAAGGCCAGGCCCCAACAATAGATACTTCACTACAAACTGATGCCATCTGTACCCTCATTCTCTGGGTGAGGACGTCGAAACTCAGCAAGATGAAAAGACAAACTTCAGGTCACACATCAGTAGGTTGGAAATTCAGATGCAGGTCTGATTACAAATGACACTAGATAGTGCCCATTCTCGGTTGCCTGCTAGACATCTCTATTGCCAACATGATAATCTGAATGTATGACAAAGTATAACAGGAGCTTTTGGTACATGCAGCAAACCAATGAAGTCAATAGTGGTTCTGAGTATTATGTTTAAAGTGTGGGGAGACTGTTATATACCATCTAAATCTTCTGACCAAGTTTTTAAAACCACAATGAATTTTTAAAATGTATAACCTCATTTAGAAAAATTAAAAGATGGAAATGAGTTAATTGATAAATACAAATTCTTTTTTTTAAAAAGAACACAGAATTAATATAAAATAATCGCCTCCATATGACTGATTTACCTTCAGCCTGACTGCATTTAAATTATCTCTTGCCTTTATTCAGACCTCATCTAGGGAAATAAATGAACCTTTCATATTGGAAGGAGATAGAAAGGAGAATACCCCATGAGGAGGCAGAGAAGAAATAGTCTGAGTTCTTAAAAGATAGATGGAGATCCCTTTTCTTCTAGTTAGTACGAGGGTGTACATATCCACTGCAATAAATCCTGAATCTTTCAAAATCATCCTTTCTAATGCCATCTCCCAGGTCATGAGTTCACACAGCTATGTTATCTATGGTCATACCCCACCCCACCCCCGGAGCCCATGGAGGGCGATGTGCTTCGTAGTCTAAAACGACAGACAACATCTTGCTCACTTCCAAGAACACTATCTAGACCTTGAATAGTGATACCACAAACTGAGATAGTCATTTACATCCTTCAAGAACAAACAGTGGGTATGGACGCAGCTTTGTGGCAGAACACTTGTCTAATGTGTACGAGGCCCTAAGTACTAGTCCAGATTTACCCAACAGTTGCCCATGTTTTTACTTGAATAGCTCAATCATCTTGCAAAGTTGAGTCACACCAAGTAGGGCTCCACATGCAGTGGAATCAAACTGGGGAGCAGTTGGGGAATGTTTTTCTTTGCTTGGGAAGCCTGAGTGTTTTGCTGTCTGAAGAGTCTCAGTGGAGCCATGGTCAAACAAGCCTTGGTAGGTCATCGCTGAAACTCCCACGGTGTTCACTGGTATCTTGACTGGAGCTCTCCTCCACAGAGTGGGGTAGGTGAATCCCTGGTCAGAGTGGATTCAGAGGAGAACAGGGAGAGCCAAAAGGGAGAGACCAAGGACATCAGTTTCAGGGGTATTGCCATAATCAGAGATGGTAAATCTTGCCAAGAGTAGAGAATGATGTGAGGTCAAGAAAGGTTCTGTCCACCTCCCTGTGGGGAATTACAGTAGGTTTGCATGTGAATGGGATGCAGCTGGATAGGGGAGAGCTAGTGCTTGAAAAGACAGAGGCTGTCACTGAAGTTTGTTTTTGAACAGGAGAGAAGGACTGGGACCCATCACCCAACCACCGGAGGGTTGACCTCAGACTCATGCCAACCAGGGATGTGTGGTACCCCTGAACAGGTGCATCAAGTGGTAGGTCACGCCACCATGGCCTGCAACAGTTCCCTTTAGGCTGCTCAATTTTAGCAATGAAATAAGCATTCAGATGAAGTGAGGACTGAGTGAGGAGCATGAGGAGGGAGGAGAGATGGGAACTAGCCCGCCCAGTTGATTGGCAAGACGGACAGTCAAGAAGCACAACTCAAAAATGCTGTTTCTGGACTGCGCCACGGTATACTTAAACTTGACCCCACAGACCCTGGCTGTCAGTTCAAGCTTTGACTTCTGATTGAAATTGTCAGGTGGTGACAGCTTTCTGCACTGGCAAAGTCTGTAGTCAGTGAATGTAAGTTCACAGCCTTTCAAATATTGGTCTACAGAACAAAAATATTTTCAATTAAATAAAATCAGATCATTCTCCTGCGATGAGGACAGACCTGACACTAGAACAGTTCCAAAATGCTTCACAAATGTGCCCGTGACTTGAGGAAAATTACGAGTCAAGAAGCTGAAAGACGATGCTGCCTTCAAAGCAAGAAATGGAACCGACGTCAGACATTGTTACAAGGCTGGAAACATAGTCCTTCTTTTGTGATTAATTTTAGAAGTGTGAAAGGCATTCATATCTAAGCCGGGATTCGTGAAGCAGTGTTTAGATGGAGTGACCTGACTTTTGTGCTCCCTAGGTGGCCCACAGCTCCCTGAAGTTGCACACCAGGGGGTGTTTGTACATGAATACGGGTATGTGCTTCCAGAAGAGAGCACACAACATTCACTGAATTCTCAAAATAGTCCATGATTTCGAAGGCATTAAGGATGAACTCATAAAAAAAAATACTACCCACAGTGGACATAGTGGAATATCTCATACAAGGTCATTTCTGAAACAAAGGGCCAGTCTTGGAACAGCATCACCAGATGCAGAGTTTGGAATCTGCAATGTGGCTCCAGAACACATGATCTTTTACTTGCTCTTGCCTTGAGCTCATACTAAAAGGACCTGGGTTTTCTTCTCCTGTGCTGAGGAGGTGTGCCTTTCAACATGGTTCTTGAATAGTCGGAGATGTTTCTGAAGGAATGTGTGAGATGGACCAAGATCCCTGGTGAGATATAGAACGTTTGATATAGAACATCAAAGTCCCGTTTGTCCTGGGGCCACACGGATAATAGTTGTTGGCTGGTTATCTTACTTTGTGGGGAGAGATGGGAACACACAGCAAGAAAACCCCATCAAATGGATTCTGCAGGGGACTCCCAACGGGATTCTCAGTAGGAACAGCTCTCAAGGTGTCAAGATAGGAAGACTCTCTGAGTTACAGCTCTCTCACTGCCCTGTTCTCATCTCCATGATGCTCCATTGCCCTTCCCTATGGTTCCCCTCCACCCATGCCCATCTTCCCAGTGAGAACTGATGCCAGAGAAAATCTAAGAAAAGGCAACTGCCTTGGGTCAGAGCAGACAGGGCACTGCGCTAACTCATAACCTCAACCGAGGAAGTGGCTCAAGCGCAGCAATGTGTTGTGTCTTCATAGCAACCGCTAGGCCCGTTGTGGACCCTCCCACACCAGGCTGAGCTCTGCTGCTCTCTGACTGGATGACTCTGGGCAACCTCTTTACTCTTGACCTAAAGGTCCCGGCTCTTCAAATAGGCTGCTGCTGATGATAGATGGATGCACAGAGGATTGCCTTTCTTTTGATTGGTTTGCTTTTTTTTTTTATCTAAGCACGGAAAGGGGTGGAACAGGTAAGACTCAAACCATGACAGAGCCACCACAGCCCATGGCTCCGCCTCCCAGCCTTTTCTTGTGGGAAGGCTGTACCTTCTCTCTAGAAGGTGATTGTTCTTTTCACCACAGTTTGAACTGTTTTACAAACTGATGAGAGAACAGGCTTGGGGTGGCAGCCCTGATGGCTCTCACTAGATCAACGAGGGCATGCATTGATGATGATTCGGTCCCTCTAGAAATGCTGGGCCCCAGGAGCTGTCCTAATGTTCTCTCAGACCAAGAGCGCCAACACATTGACATGTGATTGAGTAACTTGGCAGGTGGTCTTGCCATGCAGGTACTTTCTACACCCAGAAGTTAGCAGCTAGGGGGCAACCAAGCCTGGGTATTCACCATGCCCAATGCAAGAAGCCCACATATTGTATTCGAGTCTTCCAAAGAAATAAAGACAAACAAAACTGACTGAGGAGTGAGGCAAAATATTTTATCATTTATAACCAAACAGAACACATAGAAAAAATGTCTTTGTGATATCAATGGCTGAATTTAGTAGTATACGGTCTATTTTAACTTTTTTTTTTTTTTGGCCAGTTCCCCATGGGTAGTTTTATTTTGCTGAAAAGGCACAGAAAGGGGTTAGAAAAATTAGCATTAATTAGACTTTATTTCTTTTGGCCACTGGCCACAAAGTTCAAATAAAGTGCAGCCTCTGACCAAGTTCTGTCAGAAGCAAAATGCAAACTACACAGACTGATTCCCTTGCCTTGTTCTGAAGAAAGGGTAATAGAGCTAGAGGGAAAAGAGGAAGACGAAGTTCATCTTCCCTTTCTTTAACTTCCTTTTTGAGAAAACAAGTGGGAAGCAGAAGAAAAAAGCAAGATACAAAGACACGTATCAACTAGGTAAACTGTGAGTGTTTGAGTGTAGCCAGCATAGTGCATGCCTATGAACTAAAGCTCCATTCCTTCAGTTTGAGACAGAAGCCTTGGCACCGACCTCTGCATCCCATTTTCCTCCAGACCCCCATCACACACACACACACACACACACACACACACACACACACATACACACACACACGCGCGCCATGGCAAGCTTGTGGAAGTCAGTGCACAGCTTGCAGGACGTGGGTCTCTCCTTCCATCTTATGGGTCTCCTGGATCCAGCTCAGGTTGGGCTTGCTAGCATGCTTCCTAACCCACAGAGTCATCACACTGGCCTCCAACCCTGCTTACAAAACACAGAGGGATCCATTGCTTCCCAGCCGTCTACTGCAACCCTGCCAGGACAGGCCACTGTGACCTCTGTGCTGAACATAAAACAGTCCTCGAGATGGCCTGCATGCTTCTTTCCAGAAAAGTTTTCTGTTCAGTCAGCTTCCTGGCAGCTCCAATGTCTCCTTGCTCGAGCTTTCTTTTCCAGCCATGAGACGCCATAAACACATGAAGCATTCATTCCTTCAACCAGGCATGGATAACTCACATCCCTCTGTCTGAACTGCTTTCCTTGGCTAAGCAGCATGGCCTCCTTTTCCTTTGGGGCCAGTCAGTACTGAATGCCTCAGATTCTCAGAGGAGTCCTTCTGGATCATTCTATGCAACATGCAAATCTTTGTCCAGCACACTATAGTGCTCTTGACCATTTTAATTTTTCTCCATAGTGTGAAACAAAGCCCTACATACGTTTCTTTGCTTGCAGTGGGCATCTTCATAGTAAAATTTCTGCACCCAACATTTATTTGTTTATATTACCAGAATCCTCCAGTTCAAATGCACACTCCTTGAGATGTGGTTTTGTTTGTTTGTTTATGGACTCCTAGTACCTGTTGTCATATAAATGTCACCAGAGCAAATGGACAGGTGAGTGGATAACTTAGTAAGTACATACAAAAGAAAGGGAAAGAAGATGGGAGAGCATGATGGGAGGGAGGGAAAGAAAACCAACTCATTGTTGAGTTCTAAAGCCATGGATTGGTGGAGAAGTACATAAAATACATCGGGGAGTGAAAGTGTAAAATTCAATGTGATGCTCCACAGCTTCCATTCAGAATGCCAACTCGAACTCTACAGAAGTTCACTGAGCTGTATAGTCTTTGGATCTGGTTAATTTCAGTGTGTGTTTATTTTTAATTTAAAAATTAAAATTTTTTTGTAATAAACCTTAAATTAAAAAAGAAAACAACATGTGTGTCAAGTAATAGTATGGTGAAGATCTTGTAGTTTTCTTGGCTTTCCTAAATGTATGCTTTAAAGATGTACTATTTCCATCATTCAGAGAAACTAGGACACTTACATGATTTTTGTAAAATTTGAGATCTAGCCAAAATTTGATAACTTATACTCTTTTGGATCAGGTCTTGAGGTGAAGGTCCGAACATCTTAATGATGCTGTCACCCATTGAGTCATCAAGTCCATTCCACAGGCTCTCAGCCACCTCCTTCATGTCCTCTACTCTGCCCTCAGCAGCAAGCTTTTCATCCTCCCCAGCATGGTCCTCCCTCTCCACCCAGGGCTCTGTCGCCACCATCAGATTGCCAGGGGCCAGTTTTCCTCCTCTCTTAGGCGTCACAGTTCATCTAAGACATTGACTTTTTTCTTCATGTATCTTTGTCCTTTTCTTCTCATCTACCCACATTTCATGTCCCCGTCATTTCTGCTCCTGAATTCAGTTCTCTGTTTCCAACCTTCTCCCTTTCAGTCAACGTCTCCATCTGGAAACTTTCTGGAACCTAACCATCTCCTTCACTGGTCTAGAATCTCTCCTCTACAACGCTTTGGGCCCTGCTAGACCATGGGCCAGTTGCCCACTTATCACAGCCCATCTCAACTCCAGGACTTGTGTCTCCAGCTCTTCAGTCACCTCTTGCCCCAAGCCTGTCAAGTGAGTTAGCACCAATCTTCAAAATTCAGCTCTCTAGCCTCTTCCTCTAGAAGCCACACCACCACCCCCACAACCCCCACCCACCCCCGATTCCATTACGTTGGATGCAGCTCTTGGTGTTCTCAGGGGAAGTTAGACCTTGTTTCAGTCATGGATTCATTCACTGCAACCTTGATTCCACTGTTGGCCCCCTGGGTTGGAGCCTGTGTCTTAACACTGTATTTCAACATGACATTGAACTCAACATTTGACATCGGGTAGAAATGTCCTAGACTCTTATAAAAGGGAAGAGAGCAAAAGAGAGAAGACCTAGCTCAATAATTAGATAGAGCAGGAGTATAAATATGTTTGGGGAAAACTAGATAAGGTCTGGGGCTGTGCAAGTGCAGGTGATCTCTGGATGTCTGCAAGCCTTGGAGCCGAGCTGTTGGAAGAGAACAGAGCGTGGTGATTAATGAAAGACCACGTGCATTTGAATCCCAGCTTAACCACTGGGAAGCTGACTGCCCCAAGCACTGTCCCATCTGATGCTCGGTTTCCTCATCGGCGAGTGACAAGTGTGATACTGTCAGGCTGCTCGAGTCAGTGTGAGGTTAAACAGGATAATTCACGTGAAGGCTCAGCACAGTGCCTGGAAGCAGCAAATGTTCCGTAAAACGTCACTAATGATAATGTTGATGAAATCACCAGGAAACAAGACACCGAAGTGTGTTTAACCGCACAGCAAAGGGAGGTCCGATAATACGGTTCTCCATTATCTCATATGGATGACTTGCATTCCATACGATTTCAAAGGCCAGCTCCTGCACTGGCATCCTCCTTTTGGGGAGCCAACCAGCTGCTCTTTACAGCACACCAGCCACACCAGAGATGCAGAGAGGGGTGTTCACCTTTCTCATGATTTAGCTGCCGTGTTAAAACTGCGCTCAGCACCATTCCACAGGATGGTAATGTGCATTATGTGGAAACAAGCGTTCAGTGACTCCATAGGGCCATAAGATGCCATAAACCAACTCCAAGGGTGTTGTACATTGGCTGTAAGATTTCTCTGGGAGTCCCCGGGAAGCAGATGGCAGGATTCACCCTGTTTTTCATTAGAACTTTCTATGGTTTTTAGATCATCTCTGAGGACTTCCGCAAGCATCCTGACTCAAGGTCAGCTCCAAGGTCAGCATGTGCATCCCAGGTAACTGAAGAGGTGGGAGGGGAGTGAAGGAGAAAGCAGGCAGTCTCCAGATGCACATTTCTACGGTGATAGCACATGAGTATTGTGTGTTCGGCATTTTTCACATAAAAAGCATTCAACAGATTTTTTTTTTCTGAATATTGTCATATTTGAAATTTGAGAACATGAAAGCTATCACGTTAAAAGAAATCTTCTTAGGAAGGAAAATTCCTTGTGTGTTCTGAGCTTTTAGGCAGACAAGGGTGAATAAAACAGAATTTCAAAGCTCCAGACAGCGAGGACCTCCATTTCCCAGCCCTCTGCTCCAGCCTCTGACACCCCCATCACGCGAAGGAGCCCCTGAGGTCTCACTGGGCAGATCTCCAAGAGCTGTGTTTGAACTGGGCTTCTCTAGCCTTCTTGAATATGTCCCTCCTTCCTGAGGGCACCTGAGGCCTGAACAGCCCTGAGCTCGGCTGGGCCAGTAACGCCAAATCAGCCTCACCCGCACTGAGCCCCAAGCCTGAGCTTTTATCCTTGGTAGTCACCAGACTTCACTGTATTTGTGATTTTCTGCGCATGTTTCAAAACTGTTTTCAAAGTCGTGATCAAACTTGGTTTGCTATCATGTGTGTGTGTATGTGTATGTGTGTGTGTGTGTGTAGTCTACCTCTCTTCCTAACCACCTGGGGTCTTTGCTTGTTTGTTTTTGTTTGTTTGTTCTTTCTGAAGTCTGTGTTGGATCCAACTCCACAACCAGATCAGGGCAGACTGGAGTGGGGTGGAAAGGGACGGAGGCAGCAGATAATGGAGCCGCAATCTTTGTTAACTGTTCGCTCAGGCATTTGCTGAGACTCTTGCCCTCAGCAGCCCATCCCACTGCCTGTGTGAATAGTGCAGGCCCATCCATGGAGCCATCATCCTCACAAAATGCCACAATCTGCCTATAGCTTCAGAGATACAATCAATACTTCAGCAGGGCTAGAAAAAAACATCAGCTCAATATGTAGCCAAGTAGGCAGGGAGGCTAATTAGCTACACTCTCAGGGTACTCACTCTTTGAGGGGCCAAGAGCCCATTAAAATCCAGGTATGCCACCCTCAGTGCTAGCCAGAAGCCTCTAGTGGACCAAACAGAGTAGAGCTCTGAGGTGAGGGCAAGATGTTGACAGAGAAGTGCTGGGACTTTGGAATTGGGTACCACTGGTAAGCAATGCCTGCTGTGGATGTCACTCTGTATACATAAAATGCTGATTGGCCAGTGGCCAGGCAGGAAGTATAGGTGGGATAAGCAGAGAAGAGAATTCTGGGAAGTGAAAGGCGGAGGGACACTGCCAGCCACCTCCATGACAAGCAGCATGTGAAGACGCGATAAGCCACAGCCACATGGCAAGGTATAGATTTTAGAAATGGATTAATTTAAGATGTAAGAACCAGATAGCTAGAAGCCTGAGCCATTAGGCAAACAGTTTAAACAATATAAGCGTCTGTGTGTTTATTTTATAAGTGGGCTCTCGGACTGCCAGGGTTTGGCGGGACCTGGAGAGAAAACTCTCCAGCTACAATGCCCAGTCTGAACTTTCTCCCTCAGGGGCTATATTGTCAGGGCTCTCTAGAGGAACAGAACTTATAGTATCTATCTGTCTATATCTATATCTATCATCTCTATCTATCTATAAGTACATAGATAATATCAGTACTAGATAGATACTATATATTATATATATATATATATGTATGTAAGATAGATAGTCTATCTATAGGTACATAGATAAATATAGACTATATATATAGATATAAGATATAGGTACTGTATCTATAGGTATATAGATAGCTATAAAGGGGATTTATTACTGTGCCTTACAGGTTGTGGTCCAGCTAGTCCAACAATGGCTGTCTGCCAACAGAAGGTCCATGAATCCAGCAGTTATTAGTCCACCAGGCTGGGGTGCCTCAGCTGGTCTTCAGTATACATCAGAATCGCAAAAAGGAGGTTCTGATGTCAGCGAAGGAATGGCCTTGCCAGCAGGAGTGAGACCAAGCAGGCAAAGAGAGCATGCTTCCTTCTTTCGTATGCTTTAGGTAGGCTGCCAGCAGAGGGTGTGGTCCAGATTAGAGGTGGAGCTTCCTCTTCCTAAAATCTGGGTCAGAGGTCGATCTTCTCAACAGATGCAAAATAAAAGTGGATCTTCCCACCTCAAACGACTTCATTAAGAAAAAGCCCTCACAGGTGTGCCCAGCTGCTTAGGTTTTAGTTAAATCCAATGTACCTGACAGTCGAAACTAGCTATCACAAGGAGGAACTGTCGTAATTTCAGGCTTTGTTGGCATGGAGGCACTCCGTCGCTTGGGCTTGGATCTCTCTCTCTCTCTCTCTCTCTCTCTCTCTCTCTCTCTCTCTCTCTCTCACACACACACACACACACACACACACACACACACACTCTTACAGGAGACCCTTGCAAAGAAATTCATAAAGTAGGCTTGAGATTCATTTGGCAAACAAGGGAAATGCCTTTCTGCTAGGTCCAGTGAAGACAGGTCTGTGCAAGGCTCTGATACCATGTTTTGAAATATGATTTAAAAAAAAAAAGGTTGTCATAAAATATTGAAACTGTGGACATGAATGAAGTAGGACAGGTTTTTCCCTTTTAACGAGTTTCTTGGTGGTTTTACATTCTATGAACTCTTGCATTTTCTATTTTTTTCAATCAACAATGTTACTTTTAACAACAGAAAAAGTCACTACATCATTTGTTCAACATCTGTGTTTAAATATCTCTCTAGAATCTCAGTTATGAATATAGCAACATAATTATGCTTGCTTATATGTGAGCAGACACCATTGGTTGCACAAAAAGAGATGTGAGCAAATATGTGTGCCTATAACTGCGTTTATATATACATCTTATCACGATTAACTTGGAAGAGCAACAACCAACATAGAGAACTGATCTGCCGGAAACCTGCAAAGGTTTATCATACCAGCAGGCCAACAACAAATAAAACAGAGATGCCCACCAGGTTAATGCCCACTGTTACAATGATAGAGGCCATCTGGCACCATGGCGACTGTGCTCTTCACTGGCCTTTGTGCCTAGGAGTTTTTCTCAACTTTTCCCAGTTGGGAAACCGCTCTGCACACAGATGGAGCAGAGGAGGGAAGAGGTTCTCTCTCAGGACAGGACAAACCCAGGGCCGTGTCTTAGACTCTGAAGTCAAGAGATTTCTTCTTGGGTGCTCTACTGCCGTACCTGCCCCATCAGGCTCCCTGCCAGTCATCAGCCAGGACTCCCTCCTCTGGGCTCAGGACTCACCCTAAAGGGAAATCTCTAGACAGGCTCCAGAACCTGAGGCTGTATAACTCCACAATTCCACAACCTCCAGAGCTCAGGACTGGCTCTTTGTCCCCCTTCCTGCTCTCTCCCTGCTTCTCACCAAGTATGACTCAAACTCCAAAAAGCACATAGCTTCCTTATGCACAACGTAATCCTCAAAGGTATGAAGGGTAGCCCTAAGGGAAAAGCTGTATGGGCAGCAGTGGTTCAGTCAGAGGCCTGAATTTCTTTTTAAAATAAGCACTTTTTTAAAATTACAGTATTGTGGATGACCCCAGGGCTTTTCACATTCTCAGTACCCCTCTTACACTGAGCCACACGCCGGCCCCTGGTATTTACTATGGTTCAGTCATTTCGTCATAGTTACTCCCTCCAATGGCACTAACTGGCCAGGATGAGAGCATGGTACTTCACCATATGCTGCATGGTGAAATCTTTTGGGTTCCTCGTGCAGGATGAATAGAATAGTGTGTGTATGTGTGGTTAACAAAAAGGATCATTCAAATAAGTTATTTCAGTAATTGAAGCTTCCAGTGGGGCTGGAAGATATATGGAAGGCTTTTAGTCCATGTGTCTGTTCAGTTATTTTTTTCAAAGCATAGGACATGACAGCTGCTGTCAATGGAATGACTGATCGGAAATGTAGTTCTGAATCAGAATAGCCTGCCTACCATCCTCAGATGCATAGACCATGTGAATGGTACATCTGCATCCCATGTGAATGGCACATAGACCAGTCAGCCCTGCATCCCATGTGAATGGTACATAGACAAGCCAGAGCTGCATCCCAGTGAACGGCACGGCATCTTTGTAATGTTTCAGTTTCACAAATCAGCATCTTACCCTCTGACCAAAACTGAAAAGAAATCAAAGAAGAGTCGATGAAATCCATCTTAGTCAGGACTTCTTGATTTTAAGGGTTGTGGAAGTTACCCAAGAGTTGTAGTTTGAATAAGAATGCCCCCATAGGCTCATATATTCGAATGCTTAGTCACAAAGGATTGGCACTATTTGGGAGGATTAAAAAGATTAGGAGGTGTGACTTGTTGGAGGAAGTGTGTACTGAGGGTGGGCTTTGAGGTTTTAAAACCCATGGCAGACCCAAGCGCTCTCTCCACGCCCCTCCTTTCCCATCTTAAAAAAGTGTGTGTAACTTAAAACTACATCTTACAGCCATTGTTTCAAGTTAAGGACACACCAATGTCACTCATCTTCCATAAAGCAAATTCCAGCAAAGACAACCACTGTCTTTGTAAGAGTCGTCACTACTTCAAGGCTAATCACCCTGGCTTTGGGATGCAGGGCTTGGACTGGCCTGCCAAAATCGCATCCCCGTCTGCATCCTGGCTCAGGAAGGGCTGGTGTGGGGTGCTGCTCAGAGGCCCAGGGCGTGGGAGAAGCACAGGGCCCTGTGGTGGATGGACCTGAACATGGCAAAGCAAAGTCAAACCCAATGGCAGCTGCACAAAATGTCACTGGGAAAAGCACCTGGAAGCAAAGGGAGACCCGTCCTCCTGCAAGGAATCCAGAAACTAAGACGGAAACCAGAAACCAGACAGAATGCTGAGCTATGTCCCACCGCAGTGGCCAGTGTTACCAAGGAGGCACGATGGCTCCGAAAAACACCTTCACGGAGAAAATCCAGGAATGTGCCTCCAATCATGATCAGACAGACGTGTTTATTCTCATAAAAATAGAACCCAAATAGCTTTGGGGTCAAACAAGTTTTCCAGGAACTGAGATATTTTAGGTCTCCCAAAGAAGTCCAAATTTAATTAGATGGGATTAAGCACATCTGGACATCCCAGCTTGCATTTCAGCATGATTTAGCCTCACAGGCAGGAGGTTCGGCTCAGGAGACACCCTTCCTTTCTTCCAGTGGATTCTATCCTTAAGCGGCGGAGCACACAGGGCTGGATTCATTACATGTCCAGCCTGCATGGCACAGAGGTATCCAAAAGGTTCTTCAAAGTCCTAGGAGCTCCGGATGGGCCTGTCTGTCACCAAGGACTTTTAGTTTTGTGACTTCTAATCTACCTCCATCTATTCTCTTATGTTAAGGCTGCAAATGACAAGCTCAATTGTTCTCTCTCTCTCTCTCTCTCTCTCTCTCTCTCTCTCTCTCTCTCTCTCTCTCTGTCTCTCTCTTCATAGTGTCTCTGAACCAAAACATTCCATCCAGCAGCACATGCCCTCTCTGATCTTGTGTGGCCACACCAGGAAGACCACAGTGACTCGGAATGCCAGAACCGATCAGTTTCATTCAAGATTCAATGCCACTGTTTCCCTCAGATGTAGCCGTTCTTCGTTTATAAGACCTGTCTGCCTCGAACCCATGGGGCAGTTCCCCTAGTGTCAAATGCCTGTAGCTCAATGCCTTTATGTCTCTGAGTTCTTCTGCAAAAGCGAGCAGTTTGGCTTGATTGTTGCTGCTCCCAGGTCTGACACCCTGTGATGCTAGAGGCCCCAGGCACTAGGGTGGTTCCTCTGACTGATGTTTCCTGGTGGCTTATATTTGAAGGCTGGGTCCTAACCCCACCCCTAGAGAGGATGCTTGAGGGAAAAGCCAGGCTAGATGAGGGGACAGGCGCCAGATATCCAGATTCAAACTGGTAAAGTTAAATCAGTAGCCTTGGCAATCGCAGGGCTCTTCCTTTCTCCTTCTCCCTTCTGGGACCAAAGCCTGTGTGCTGACTTAAAATTCAGCCATTAACAGCCAGGAAATGACTTTCCATCCATCAGAACCCTGCTCAGCCATGTTCCAGCCTTTCCCCTCTCCCTGCGTAATTATTCTCATCCACCCCTGATTACAGTTTATAATAGCTGTAATTCTTTTCGAATCAATCACGGCTTTACCACAGGGTTACCAGGAGAAATGAGAGAGGACGCAGACGTCCTCCATCCCCCGCTGGCCTTCAGATTTGGAAATTGCCAGTTTTCATCTGGGTCTCATTGAATCATCTGGATGTTCAAAGAAAAGCTAAGGTTTTTTCATTCAAAGGCATGTTTTTAAAACTCACTCTTAACTTTTCCCTTCAGATTTTTAAAGAAAGGAAATGGTGGCTGCTTGAAGCTGATTCTGTGCAAAAGCCCAAGGAAGCTGTGTAAAGAGACCAGCAGGGACTTCCGTGGGATTTTTATCTTGAGTTGGTATTTCTTCAACACTCTATCCACCTGAGTCCTGTGTAAATTGCTCATTTGCTGTGATTTCTGTGGTTTAGTGGTTGCCTTTTCTCTAGACTGATTAGACAGAACTTCCCTACCCTGGAGATAAACTTTGCTCTTAGAAAGAACTCACTATGAAAAAGTGTGACCATCAGTCACTTACTGAGACGTTTACACAAATTAATTTTATTAACATTTGTTGAACTTACTGTGTGCCATACATATACATTGTGCTGGTGGTTGATAATCTTAAAATAAAAAAGATATTACCTAGTTACTGCATCCAAGGGTTCAATATCTGGGCATGGCGGGAAGTGAGATGCGTACATCCTGGAATTCATTATGGGTTCCTTGGACTGTGGCACTATGAAGAGACAGCAAGAGGAAGCAAGGAAAGCTATTTACATCTCTGGATGTTGGCATTCTCAGAAGAAAAGTGGTTGGAAATGAATGCTGCAGAAGTCTTAAGCAGGCATTATCTCAGGGTAGAAGAAGTGAATTACCAAGCCTTCTGGAAGAAGACGATGAAGGAGGCCCAGGGCAGGATGAAGCAAGTGGGCGGTGTCGTGTCCTGGGCCTAAAGAGGACAGACAAGTCTGCCTTGTCAGGGCATCCACAGGAAGCTGTACAGAACCACAGCAGTTGCTCTGTGAAAGTTCTAGAAACCCCGAGGTCATCATGGCAAACCACCAAACAAGACACAATATGTTATTGGAGATGTCATCTCTCAAGCAGGGCCAGCAATGGAAAGGGTAGCATTACATTACTAGGTCCCCCACCACTATAAATGCAATCTTCTTCGAGCCTCCGCGTAGACAACTGACTTCACATTTTGCAAGTACACCCACCCAAGCTGACACAGGCTGGTTTATTGGGGAACCTTTTAAACTTCTCCCAAAGCCTTCAACAGCCCCATTTGCCAGGGTTATCACCTACAAGACATGAAGTCATTCAAGCCCAGGGGTCTGCAGTCTGGGGAAACATCCTAGGTAAGTTCTAATCTGGAATTATTTTCTTTCTCAAACAACCAGGGTGGTCCACAGCAAGAAGGGTTTCCGGCCTTTCCCCCTTAAAATTTCATGAGGCCGTAAAGAAATGTTTTTAAAGTTGTGTGGTGGTAGGGAGAAAAACTCAAGTTTTTAGTTTTTTCTACCTTTTATTTTTGCCATGTATTAAAGTTAACAACTATACTGTAACTTTTTTTCAGTATAAAACATCTTGATATTAAAAATGAAGCAAAGTTAATCTCAGTATAAATAGGAGTCCTTCCAATCAGAACCTTGACTGAAGATACCCATGCCATTTTTCAAATACTTACTTCATCCTTATTCTCTCTCTCTCTCTCTCTCTTCTCTTCTTTCTCTCTCTCTCTCTCTCTCTCTCCTCCCCCCCCCCTTCTCTCTGTGTATGTGTGTGGCGGGGATGGGGGTGGGCTGCAGAAGCCAGAAGAGGGCTTCAGATCCCCAGAACCGGGGTGACAGGTGCCTGGGAATCACCTTACAGATGCTGAGAACTGAACTCAGGCCCTCTGCAGGAGCAGCCAGCCTTTTGATCTCTGAGCGGTCTTTCAGCCCCGCTGTGTTTGCTGAGGGGAGGGTCTCTCGATAAATATCCCACAATAGCTCTGTTCTCCCATGCACCCTGCCTGAGCCTCCCCAGCTTGACAGCTAAAGTCATGTACTGCCATGTCAGGCTCAAAGATGTGTTCTTGAAGGACATGGTCCATTGAGAGGCTCTGGTCCAGGTGGTCCTGCTTCTCTACCGGTGACAGACATCCCGAGAGGAATCGCCCCAAGGTCCCTTCTCCAAACACACTAAATGGGAAGAGCCATCTTTCCTTCCAGCATCGCACAAATCACCGAGAAGCAACTTAGACTGCAGTGTTCAAAGTGGACATTTGGACAGCGTGAGGTAGAGCCAATATATCCATCTTTTAAATGAGTGGTTTGTCCATGCTGTGGGGAGAGGCCCAGCCTGTTAGGGCTTTATTTGTATAAGGACCCAAGTGACAAAGATCAGCCAATAACACAGACTCAAGACAGAAGAGGGATGATCATTTAGATGCCAGAAATAACTCATTGTTTAACATTTTCCTTAACCCCCAAAGTAGGGGCAGGAAAAACCTATGGACCAATGATCACCTGGAGTACCTATAATGTGCTAGACTCCTATGTTGACCATTCCTCACATCATCTCATTTAGTCCTCAGGACAGTTTCTGCTGTGGTTTGAATCTGAGATGCTCACAATGGCCCATTTTGTTGAAGACCCAGACCCCAGCCTCTGGCACCATTGGTGTGGTAGAGAGAATCTGGAGGACTTTGGCCTTGTGGAATGAGTTTAGGTCATTAGAGGCATGATCTTCAAGGACAATGGGACGCCCATCACATCCCTTCCCCCCTCTCCCGTGCCTACGTGGAGCGGCTTTTCTCTACTGCATGATTTCCAATGATATCTACCTTGCCACTGACCTAAGATCCCTAGAGCTAGCCACCCTGAAACTGCGATCCCAAACCAATGTTTCCTTCCATAGTTTATGTATCCCCAGTGTTTTATTATAGTAACAGACATCGACTAACACAGCATTTGATGTAAATTCTTGAAGTTGCCACAAGCAAGTTTTGAAAAGGTGATTCATTGGATGGGAGTGTATGGGAGGAAAGGGAAGGGAAATGATTTAATACATTATAATTACAAAAAACTATTGTAAAAAATGAAAAACTAACCTTTAGCAATATATCTGTATATTTTACATTAAATGTAGACCACATACGGCTGTTTGGCTTCTTAATTACGTGAATTAAAAAAATAAACTAAAGACTCCTTTCAGGAATAAAAAAAAAAATAAATATGAATAGAACTGAAGCTCTTTGCCAGGAATGGCATGGAGATGGATTCAGGACCAAGGTCTGTGTGACTACTGTACCCAGAACCTCCCTGGGATCTGAGCTGTGCCTCATGTGGCCATCCTCCTGCATGCGCGGTCTACAGTTAAGATTAGCAACCTGGGCCCCATCTCTTGAGGGTTTTCTAGACCCCAGGGCAGGCTTTGCCACTCTCATGAAGTTCTGGCTGAGAGAAGCGGGTGTGTCAAGGGTGAGCCGGAAGTAGAACAAGGTTCTGGTGGACCAAGTGAGTAGACCAAGCAAGTAGACCGCAGCCCTTGCGGAAAGCTGCTGCGGACCTCCTGGTAGAAGAGCCATTGCGTCTGGAGGCTGGCAGGCGTCAGGTCTCAGTTTCCACAGTAGTGCAGATGCTGGTCACTGTCTGCTGCAGCTTCCTGGTTGCAGCAGCAGGCGTCAACGTCTTTCCCTGGACCTTTGCTCCATCTTCTGTCACAAATATTTCCCAGAAGCCATTGCCCAAAAGAAACCCAGGGAGCGGAGAAAGCTTGCATGCTAACTCCAGCGGTTAGGTGAAGAGGATTTCATTCATTTCTCTTGACTTCCCTGGGGTCCCCTTGCTCACTAGCTTTCGCCTGCCATCTTAGCTACTGAGTCCCAACAGGGCAGTGAGTGCTTTCTCTGTTAGTGTTCGGTGGTACATAGCCATGGTCCATGCCTCCCTGGAGCTCACCCAGCAGCACTGGAGGGCCACCCGCTCCCCTACCTCACAGATGCCGCATTTGGGCACAGGCTGGACATGACCCTTCCCTGGAGAGGATGCTGCCCTCATATAAACTGTATTATTGAGATTAGGATCTTTCTAGAAGTAGGCAAACTGAAGGATCCATAGCTACCAGCAGCCCCGGAGAGTTACAGAAGCTGTCCGACATGAATCATAAACCTACTAACAATGTTATGGGGGGGCAGCTGGGAGATCCTCAGTATGGGGGGGCAGCTGGGAGGTCCTCAGTCTATATATTGCTTTCTATATAGGCATGAGGACCTGTGTACACCCCCCCAAAAAAAACCATGTAAAAGATCTGAGTGCTGTGGCACCCATCCTTGTAATCCCTGAGCTGGAGAGGTCGAAGTAGGTCTATCCCTGGGTCTCACTAGCCAGACAGCCTAGGCTAATCCAGGACCCCAGAACCCTGTGAGAGATCCTATCTCAAAGTCAAGGTCAGCAAGAGTGAGGAATGACGTCTACCATTGTCCTTTACCCTCCGCACTCATTCAAACACATGTACAGCGGCTATGCATACACTCACATATTATAAAAAATTTTTTTAACAAACTTCCGTAGGTTTTGGCATTGACTTTGCAGATGACAGCATCATCTTTCAGTGTCTAAGTCTTGGTTATGTATGCAGCTGTGAGACACCCCCCTTGTCTGATGTGTATGCATAGGCTCTGGTTCTTGTTACCCCACGACAACATGCACACTCGCTTATCTCAGAGAGGGCCCTGACTTGGCTGGGATGGGAACGTGAAGCAAGCCCTTCTCATCACTGGAGTTCATGGCCCCAGGTGAGGCGTTAGAAGATGAGCAACGGTGCAGCAATGGGGAGGAGACCGTGGTTAGGTAAGAAAACCCATCTTACACCTGACCCACTTTACGGCTCTGGCTTGGAAGCAAACGTCCACGCACATTAGAAGCAGAGAATCACACTACCATTGGCTGTCTCTAGTACACATGCCAAGTGCGTCTGTGTGTGCATTGACAGGGCCCGTGAACTAAGGTCTGCCGAGCAACACATGGCTCCTCTGGTACCTGCAGTGTGCTGTTCTGCTACTCTCGGGTGGTTACAGGGCAGAGTATAGGGTTCAGGCTGTGTAGGGAGCAGGGCTAACTTCACACTGGATCCTATACTTAAAAGAGCATTGAACTTGTGTCAGGATACTGCAAAGAACAGTGGCTAAAGATCCCAGATGCGAATTAATTGCATGATCTTGGGTCTGTCCCTTCTGACCCCCAGCTGCACACATGTCAATCTATGCGCTAGACCTCATTTGGAAAAGGAGCCAGAATCCCAGAATCCTTGGTTTTTGAAGCTTTGTTCTTAATCCTGTAGTTGATTCTGAGGACAATCAGATGTGAAGCTCATGCCTCAATGATCACTAAGATCTGCGCACTCTTTTCTGAAGTCCTGTTTATTTCCTTCGGAATTTGTTTAAAATTCATGTGACTGCCACTTTTCCAGTCCGTGATACAGCCATGCATGTTTTAATTTGAAACTAACATTTTACATTTGTTATTGTCCAGTAAAATTGATGATTCAGGAATACATGTCATGTTCAATTTGTCCAGAACTCACGGCTTTGTGCTGCTGATGTCTACACATGGCTCACTCTGAGAATCTTAGGACCGGATTGGCAATGATCTTACTCTTCAAGATTGCTGCTGGCACCTTACAACAACAGCTCTCCAGGCATCTTCATCAGAGAGTTATGTTCCTGTGAGAAATGAATTCCTTGCTCACCCCCTCCCCGAAAGCTCAACAAATGTAAACTATATTCTGTGTTTCCCCATGCCAGGCCTACAATCCAGAAACTTAGTTCTTGTATATTCGAGATCCTTCCAGGGCCCAGGGAGACAGCTCAGCTTGGTTGGTAAAATGCTTGCTGCACCAGCATAAATTTCCAGTTCAAATTTCCAGAACCCACGTAAATGTTGAGGAGAAACATGGTGGCCCTCCCATCTTCCCAGCACCCAAGAGGGAGAGACAGGGACTCCCTAGGGCAATCTATCTCTCTCCGCTCGATGAATCAGTGAGCTTTGGAGTCAATAAGTAATGTGGAGAGCAAGAGGAAGACACTCAGTACCAACCTGTGGACTCCAGATGTACACACAGACACATGTGCCCACAGACCCCAAACACATACACATGCAAAAAAAATAAAAGAGCCTCTTCCTTCTCCCACATGGTTGCTCTTCTTATAGGATTTTAATTAAACCACTCTAGAAATGTTGCTAGAATGTCAATGACAGATCCAGTATGCTTAGATGCAAGAAGATGCACTAACTGATGAAAAAAATGACTTACAGGTAGAACTTAAGACATGCGCATCAATCAATGGAGAGAGGGTCATTCACAACTCAAGTGGGTTTTCTGAGCTCCCTCTAATGACAAACGTCTCTTGCAGGTGGCAACGTGTTCATCATTTCTCGTCAACAGGGTCTTTGAGCACGGGAAAGCATATATTAAAAAACAAAATCAACCAAAACAAATAAACAAGCAAAACCCCCAAAATGTCACTAGAATTCCTACTTGTATGGCTCGAAGTCATAAAGATGAATTAAGGCTGTCTCTGTCAAGCCTGGTACATAAACAAAGAGGATGATGGTCTAGAGTGTTAGCCTAGATTCCAACGAGAAAGAGAAGAGTGAATTGCAGTCAAGGGGAGCCGGAGCCCAAAGGACAAGCCTGAGGGTTTCCAAAAATATATTGAATCCAAAAAAAAAAAAACAACAACAACAACAAAAAAAAAAAAAACCAAACAGGAGAGAGAAAGAGATGAGCAGAGGGTCTCCTGGAGGGAGTGGGGAGTGGGAGCCAATAGTACCTTGTAACCTCCGCTGGTCTCTGAACCCTCTAAAGGGGATGTCTGTCAGAAGGGTTTGCTCCCAATTTTCTAAATTCCTATGACCCAGTGGCAGCCCAGGGGCTCGTAGGAAAACATTTCAAAGGCAGGGTAGTCAGATGAAGCAGAGAGTCTTGGGAATTCAGGCTTGGATCCAACAGAAAAGGAGCCTACCTCACCCACCTACCCATTGGCTATGGGATCAGGTCATCTCTTGTCTGGACAGACCAACAAACAAATGAATATAACTTTTCTGGAAAGAACCAGCTTATGCTGCAGGAAGCATGTGACGCGGACCCCTGGAGCCCGCCGGCACACAGCTGCCCTTCTCACCATGTTCACATGGAAACAGAACAGGTCCCCTTAAACCTGACTGCTAAGCTTGTCGGGGAAAGTGAAGCTTGGAGGACAGGAAAAGATAGGCAGCCATCAGTCCAGCCCATTAGCTTTCGGAGACAGTAGAATGGGGTGGATGGGAAAGTAGGAAACTGGGATATTGTCTTCCTTTCTTGGGGAGGATGGGCAGCAGGGTTGTGGCAGAGCAGCTTTAAAAAGTCATGGTTCCTGCTTTGTCTTCCACAGAAAAGCATCTAGGGCCTTTCCATAGGACGTCCCGCCCAAGGGGCTCATGGACCTGCAGATGTAATGCGGGGGCTCCTTGTGGCCTTGAGCTTTGTGACCAGTGTGATGGGAAGTTTGGGAGAGAATGAAGGACTGAACTGAGTGAAGCCGGTGGACTCCAGTGCTGTGCCCAGTGAGGGAGTGGAGTCAAACTCACCCCTTGCTCTGTGTGTGTGTGGAATGGGAAGTAGGGGGCCAGCGAAGAACGTATAGTTTACAATTTAAGTTCTCTAAGTAAATACTTATTTGTTGCCCCAACAGTTTGGGATAGTAGTTAATGGGTGCTGTTACAAAAGGCAGGAAGAAAAACACATGTGAAGAAGCAGACTCAGCCCTTGAGTGGACTACCATGCCATGCGATGCTTCTGGCTTCCTCCTGAGGGAGGGCTGCCAGTCTCTGCCTCCTTGTTTTTTGAAGCTTATGGAAATAGGCTCTTGGAGGTGCTGACATGTTAACATGACAGACGAAAACTCTTTCGGGATGGTGGACCGAGCCTCTTAGAATAGCCCTTGAATTGACGGCATGGATGCACACAGCTCCACATTGAAAGACTTCTGTTGACTGTACTCTCTTCTGGATAAGCCTGGCCCAGGATAGTTTGGATGATTGCCATAATTATGAAAAGATGATTGGACAGAGAGGGGGCATCCTGTTCTAAACCATCTACCACCCCCACCCAAGTCAGGTAAGAGCCCCAAGCCAGGTCTAGATTGTTCAGCAGCTATGAGTAGATGGAACTGGGAAATATGATTGCGAGTTTGATGGGGGCAATTTTGATATCAAGTCATTTATAACAGAGTGTAAGCAAAGATTTACCCAGACATGGTAAGAAGCTGGAATCAGTTAGCCGCAACCCACCCTCATCTCTGCATTTCAATCAACGTAGGAAGCAAGACAGCAAAAGGAGTTGATCAAATGAGTACACCATAAGCCATGTGTGATGTGTCTACTCAACATATGTGAAATAGTATGGATTCATGAAGGTGACAAAGAACTGGTCCATGATCCCACAGGGTGGACCTTAGTGAAAGCCATTAAGTCAAAGAAGCTAAGCAAAAGAGGCCACGTGCTATACCATTCCATTTATAAGTAGTGTCTACAGCTGGCAGTTCCGTAGAGACAAAAAGTAGATCACAATTACCAGGTCCAGGAGAAGAGAGATGGTTGTGACTATGAACAGAGCGAGCATCCTTTTTAGGGGTGCTAAAATCTTAGCCAGCGTGATGGTTACAGGATCTAAACATGCTAGAACCTGCAAACTGTTTGGTTCAGTGTAGTAGATTTTACATTGTGTGAGTTTTGTTTCAACTTTAAAAATATGATGCAGATCCCCCCCCCCCCCACACACACAGCAGGTATCAATTGCAAATGGCTTCTTGGTTAGGGTGGTTCACCTTTAGTGCCTTCCAATTCCCTGGCCTGTAGCTTCCTAGACAGCTTAGCCTGCCCCTCTCTCTTCAACCTAACCCTCCTTCCTCTCGCCAGCTGTACTAGAAGTGAACTTGACTCTGAGGCCTCCAACATCTAAACGTGCCTGTGCATCTGTGTGTAGGAAGTTGTCCTCCACCCACACCATCCCCCCGACTTGTTGGTCTGCGACCCCCTTGCCCTTGGACACTGCAGGCAGTTCCACTTCTCGCTGGGTGCAGTAGAACCCAGTGACCTTTACTCCTTTCTCACACCAGTCTGACGTCACTTGCTGAATACAAATGGCCTTGAGTTGGCATGGGCCTCTGCCTCCTGGGTGCTGGGGTTTCTGATGTGTGCTTCCACACCTGGTACAATTAGTGCTTCACTGAAGTACTACAATAAAATCCCCTTCCCCTCCCCCCCCTCTTGACAACAGTCCTGCTCACAGGGAATCCAGTATCATTTAAGCTTTTAGCTATTTGCTTTTATTTTATTTTTTAGTTATACTGTTTGAGATATAGCTTCTCCACCTAGTTCAGGTTGGCCTTGAACTCAATTCACCTGCCTCTGCCACTTGAGCACGGGATCACTAGTCTTTGCTACAACACTCTGCATGACCCAAGTTTCATTCTACTGTTCTACCACACAGAAGCTCTCCCCCACCCCCACCCCTACCCCCGTCTCCTTCTCTCCTGTCTCTCTCACGACATTTCTGCTCACACAGTCAGTCCGCAGCTGGAAGGTGTGTTCCCACTGAGTAGAGCTGTCCACTCACGTCTTCTTATCCTTTGTCAAGAACTGACTCCTGCTATCACTTTTCCCTCCTGTCTAAACCCGTGCTACAGCCCAGTTCCTGGTGTAAAGATAAAATCCCGGCCAGCAGGCATCACTGCTGAGAACGGGCCCTGCTGTGGGGTCAGCCCCTTCTACCAAGCTGGTCCCGGGGCAGCTACGGCAACACCTTCTGCTCATCAGTCTCCTCCCCATGCAAGTGGATCCGCACAGGGAAGAGCACAGGGGCCCATACTCCTCTCCTCACACACGGGCCTCGCTCGGTGATGGGAGAATCTGAGAGTGAATGCCAGCCCTCTGTGGAATCCTCCCGTGTCAGTTAGCCAGGGACCTTCTGTGGCTCCCAGACAGTGAACTTGACTAGAGAGCTAGGTATCGGCCTATGGGGCACAAGATAGAGGCATAGTGTGAGCTACCACCTGTCTCTGCCAGCTCAGAATGATCACCCAAAGCGACTGGTTCGCCACCCCACCCCGCCACACACGCCCCAAGCACAGCTTCTAGAAAGCAGCCCCAGAAGAAGAGGTATAGGCAGTTATAATGAGCAAGGATAGTCCTGAGCGTCGCATCTCCGTAACTTGATGCGCACAGCAGAGGACCTGCTGGGCCATGCACATTTTCCTGGGTTTGGAACTAGAAGACCGAGTGGAGTCCTGGCTCCTGCCAGCCCCTGGGTAGAGACACCCTACAACTGAGACACGACGCCATCTCCATTTCCGCAGGAAGTCTCTCTTCCCTCAGCTCAACAGCTCAAACCCTTCCCACAGAGTGCCCCTGCCCCCAGTGCCCCTGCCTCACTGTTCTCAGCATTCGCGAGGTCACCCACAGTCTGAGAGTGGGGTGCTCAGCACCGTGAGTAGGGGGTGAGTTCCCCATGCTCTAATTCGCCTGTGCAGATGGACCCGCAGCTGATTAATGACATTCGGAGCCGCTGCGGCGCTCATCTGCTTAACAATCCGATTTCTAGGACATTTTAGAAGTTGTTAGCTGACTGCCAAAAATGAGGATCATTAAAAATAGATTCACAGCTGTTGAGGAAGCCAGAGATATAATTTTACCTTCATTATGCCTTATTGCAGATGTTATTGATTTAATCTCATTGCATTTTACTGTGTAATATCAATCGGCACTGTCTTTGCCATAGAAACCGGAGCTGTGTTTGTTCTTCCTGGCCTCACGACAGAAGGTGTACTCAATAGGACAGTCCAAGTGGGCCCAAGTGCTGCCCCCCACAAGTGGGGACCCTGGAGGGGAGACCTGTGTGTGTCGCCTCCAGAGACGACTCGACAGAGCTGGAGAGAGAACAGTCTGAAAACGGGGCTTCTGTGTCCTTTAAGATCATGTTCAAGAACGTGACCCATCAATATCAAAGGCAAAGGGTGGAGCATCCTCACAGCTCCTTGCGGTTTCGTTTGTGTGTCGCCAAGCGTGATGGTGGGCTGCATCCTTCAGCTGTGTGTCAGTTCTGTTCTCTGGAAATTGCTAAAATAGAGTTTAATCCAAGTAAATTAGGTTGCATTGTCTTTCAAAAAGTGTTTCTCAGAAGACTCATTCTGAGATAGTCCGTGTTTTTTTTTTTTTTTTAAATGGTTCTGAAGCCCTAAGTTTGAGAATGCTGTGTTAGAGAAGTTTGAGAAGCCCTAATAACGGCCTCTCTTTAAGTAATTAAGATGGTAGCATATGAGAGGCTCTTGGGGACCAAAGATATTTAACTGATAAATGAATAAAGTATTTCCTGAGGAAATTAATTAACAAAGCATTTTCTAAGCTAATTTGATGCAAAGACCATGTACCACCCATGTCCTGACACTCCTTGGTGGTTATCAGCAACAAACAGCCTCTGGAAGCCCGGCGTTTCAGATAGACGGCCTGTCAGCACCCCCTGAGGATCCCCAGGCCTTCATGCTCCACTGCTGTGGCCTCCATCCTGCACCTACAGGGGCGTGCAAGGATTCAGTGTGTAAACATTTGCACCTCAGTGACCTTGGCAGCATCCCTCACCCTGGCGCTGCTTCACCACCTCAGCTTCCAAATTCTGAGTGGTCCACCCTTCAGTTTCCGTCTCCTGCCTCCCCACCGCCTGCCCATCTCACACCCCTAGAGAGCTGGGCTGCTCTATCCATGCTATCAGTGGGTAGAGCAGGGTTTAGGGGAGTGCGCCATGGTTCTACCAAGCCTAGCTCGGATGACATTAGCTACATAATTATTCAAGTTTGCACCCTTTTTGTAACAGTGATTTTCAGTGGGTCACGTAGCCACCCTGTCTTGCTACCCCTGGACCAGCATAATGCCCATAAAAAACATGTGCCTCAGGCTGAAGAGATGGCTCAGAGGTTAAGAGCACTGGCTACTCTTTGAGAGGTCCTGAGTTCATTTCCCAGCAACCACATGGTGACTCACAACCATCTGTAATGAGATCTGGTGCCCTCTTCTGGCCTGCAGGCATACATGCAGGCAGAACACTGTATACGTAATAAATAAATCATAAAAAAAAAAAGAAAGAAAGTGTTTCTTTTTGTCTCTGTAAGAGATTAGCAATGATCCCCCATTCTCATCACTAGCATTTGAAAGGGCTCCATAGGTACCATTTAGCGTGGTGAGTGCTCACGCAAGATTCACCAACTCTAGAGACATTATCAAGGATGGTGTCTTATTCCTTCTTTGTGCCCGCTGTAGACCTTTAGATATTGTTAAGGCTAATAAACAGCTGTATGGTGTGTGTATATGTGTGCGTGCATGCGTGCCTATGTGCAAGTGTGTGTGTGTGTGTGTGTGTGTGTGTGTGTGTGAGAGAGAGAGAGAGAGAGAGGAGAGAGAGAGAGAGAGAGAGAGAGAGAGAGATCCTCTGCTGCTTCATAGAAAGTGTAGCACCTTTGGTCATGAGGTCTAACATCTGCTATCGAAGAATGTGAAATATCTCTCTTTAGCTCTTAGCTCCTTTCTATACCAACTTGGAGGATTCTGCAAAAATCCATTCAGCTTCCCCCTCACCCCCAACCCCATGGTGACTTAACTGTGGGCAAAATTCAGTCAGGAATCAGATCGAGGCTACCACCCCATTTCATTCTGCAGCTATTCCTCATTTCTCCTGACTCGCCAGCAGCAGACAACTTGTTGCCCTCTGCAGTTGTGAGGTACCAGCGCCTGACTGTGTATCTCTCCGCAGATCCATTACTGTGTTTAACATGAAGCCCAGTTCCCATCTGCTAGCTAGTGGATTAGCATCTCCCAGGCAGAAAAGGAAGGAGCACATCTCTCCCCTTGTTCAGACTATCCTCAGAAGGACTTCAGCCACAGAAGATGGATTGAAAAACTAGCTGCACTTGCCACTTAAATGTGTTATGCCTCTCAGAACCATCTAGACTTTTTAGATGGCATCAGTTACTAAATACCCTCAAGAACTGTGTGTGGGAAAGGCCATACTTATTAATGATCTCAAGGACTTTCAAGGTGGGAGACGCCTTTAAGGATAGATACTAAGAGGTACCAGACACCAGGCAGTGGATGACTGAGAGATGTACCCCCAGTTCACTAAGGAGTGCTGCTGGACAAACTCTGCTCCACGCAACTCAACCCAGGAGCCAATCCCAGCTCCTCTAACTACAAGCTCCTCTAACAACTCTTCTCTTCTGCTTCCAACGTATTTTGTAGCTCGGATAGAATTTAGAATGCTGTCCCTTAAAGATCACACTAAAATGAAAATTCCAGAAAACTCTAAAGAATATGAGCCTCTGGAAGACCAAAAAGGAAAACTTTATCTGGAGTATGCTTGAACGCCCTTAGAACACACACGTGCTAACCTGTGGGGAAGGTATGTTAAGACAAATAGTGACTTCCCTCTTTTATCACGCTTCCGGAAAAGAAAGGCGCAGAAGCCAGGCATAGTCAGAGGCTAGGAAAACAGAAACGCGTTTTACACAGCTAAGGCTAGCCCGTTAACTTCACTGCTGAACAAAGGAAAGAAAAATTGAATTAAAACCAGACTGAAGGAAAATGACTAAGTGCTGCCCCTAGTGTCTGTTTCCTTTTACAACAGCTGGTGTATTGTGCGCCCTCTGGTGGTGCAAGGCAGTTGGGAACCCCGTCGGCAACGCCTGTTCCTTTGCTTTGCTCTGGTTGCACAGGTAAAAATAGTCCCTCAGTGTGTCTATTAAGCAAAACAGACATGCAGAACGATAGAAAACACACTGGTCCCCATTCATTGAAGAGCAAAGTCTTCCTTTTGACATATTCAAGTGAACTCTAACTTTTAGAATCGAAGTAATGACGTTTGTAAAGCTGTCTCCATAAAATCTGTTGAGGGGAGTCGGATTTTTAGTTCAGCACCTGTGCTAACATTTTGTTAACTTTAAGAAAATCAAAATAAACTTCGATTTGAGTCAGAGATGAGCCCCATTCCAGTATGTATCAGTTTACCCAAATAATGAGAATGATTTCAGTCCACCTTCCTTCTTTGGGGGCGGAGGATGTTGCTGTGGTCCAGAACAAATGAGAAGACTGTTTGTGGCAGCTGTTGAGAAACGGGACGTGCATTATTTGCACAAGACAGAGGTACTATTGTGTGCGTGTTTTAATTGAGCTGAGTTCCAGCCCAAATATTTATGGCTCCAGAATTTTTAATTAGTTAATTGTAGAAAAGAGGAAATTAAAAGACCCAGTGTAGTGCCAAGACTTAGTCTGAAACACACCATTTATGTCTGCACGTCATTTCTTCTGCAAAACGAGGACAGCCGGAGGATGTGACCGTAATGCCTGTTCTGCTTCTCAAATCCTGTGCTCATTCTCGCCACTGTCCCTGCAAGTCTCTGGAATATTACAGGTCTTTCTCACAGGTCTCTCCCAACTCAAATCCATCCTGACAGATTATCCAGGAAGGCTGGCATTTCCAAAATGCCTCTTGATACTCGTGAGTCTACTCACCCCTTCCTCTGAAGAAAGGCCTGAACTGTCGCCTTCTGGGCCACTACTTCTCAGGGCAGCCAGCGTCTACCACGACTGCTCTACACCGGGCAGCTGTTCCACACTTTCTGTGCTCAGGATCATTCCACCCATACAATAACACTTCGGAGAGGCAGGACAGGCCCTGGTTTCATGGAACAACAAGCCAAGACTCAGAGCATCCCTAGCCTGAGCCCTCCTCTCTCCAGTGAGTGGAAGATGAACCCAGGCCTGTCTGGTTACAAAATATGTAGTCTTGGTGATTTAAAAGGCAGGTATAAGAGCCAGAGACACTGGGTGTGGGATCTCGTTTTGTCACATGTTATATATCTCACCTGTTATATATCTCCTTGCCTCTATTCCTCATAAGTGAAATGGGTATCTTATTACTATCACAAACTGAGGTCGCCTCCAGTCAACACTGGGGATCTCTGACCGAGATGCTGAGTACTTGTTACTCTTCCTGCAGTGGCTCAGGAAGAGTACCAGTAGAGTTCAAGGCCCTGGAGAGTTCGGGGCACTCCTGAACTTGACCCTAATGCGTCTGTCCTCTTGCCATTTCGTCTTCCATTTTCCTAGAGTCCAACAACCTCTCATTCCAATCCCCACTCCAAACACAGATTTCTTCATCACACAGTGGTTTGGCTTTACAATGGTCTGAAGTACTCAGACCATGGGCCTGCATTTTAGCTGTGATACGGCACCAAGTATGTTCTGTGAACTATATAAACTTTATCCTAAAACAGGCTCCGTGTTGGAAGATCTTGCCTCACTACTGATATTCAAAGCTTCGTTTGCTAAATGCAATTTTGACTCACGGTTTTCGATCTACAGTGGTTTTGTTGGAAATGTAGCTCCATCCTAAACTGAGGAGCATCTGAACTTGTAAATACCTCCTTCCAGCCTCCGCGGCTGCTGTTTGCTTTCAGAAAGTCCGCCTCTTCCTCTCTACTGACCCCTGGTGGTCAACATGGAAATGAACATGACAAAACATGTTAGATGAGGATACTGTTCTCAATCTCGAGGCCAGGCCCCAAAGCCACTTCATTCGTGAGGTTTCGACACACCACATATGTCTTAAACAATGTCCTCCTCGGATCCTCACAATGCTGCCTCACTTTCTCTAGGCTCCTTCTCAAACTCTAAGGTATTTGCTGCCCAGTCAATAGCCCCTGGCTACACACAGCTACTGAATAATTAATATGTGGCTGATTCAAATAATGCTGTCTTGAGAAATACAAGCAGATTCTGAAGACATCACATAGAGAGAAGTATAAAATATGAAATTAATATTTTAGTATTTTAACTTGTATTGATTATGTATCGAAACGATACTTAGGGTATACTACGTAAAACAAAAATACTATTAAAATTAGCTTGAAATATATAAAAGCACAGGATAAAGATGACTCTTGGCATCTCTCCACTCAGGAAGAAATGCAGTGTGTGTCTTACAGAATTTTTATTGCTGGAGATGTGTCCAGGCTCATGGCCCAAGTCCTTTGTCCTCAACTCTGTTCATATACTACTTCCTCTGTGGCATTTCTTGTCTTTAAGATGGGGTCTGACTATGTATCCCAGGCTGACCTAGAACTTAAATCCTCCTGAGTGCTGGGATTGCAGGTGTGCACAGATCCACCCCTGTCCTCCCAGTCTTGGGATTGAAACTACCGTCTTGTGCATGATAAGCAAGGGTCCTGCCTCCGAACTACATCCCAGCCCATTTTTTAAAAATAGTTTGAGACAGGGCCTCACTAGACTGACCAAAATTGGCCTGATCTCCCTTTACCGCTCAAGCAAACCTTAAATTAGAGATCCTCCTGCCTCAACCTCCTGGGTAGCTGGGATTATAGGCCTTAACCACTAAGTCAGTTGTTTATAGCTTCATATTTTGATGATTAATTTTCTTCACTGAAAATTTCGTGTATGTATAGAAGGTATTCTGAGAACTTTCTCCACCAGTCTTCTCTTATCTTCGGCCCACACTCGTGAATTTCACCATTCCCTATTTCCACCGGTCCCGTTCCCAGACTCGTGACTTCAGGTTTGGTTTTGTAACTCTCTTTAGTTCAGCCAATGCCATCTGCATGAGCATTGGATCGGAACTACCTGCTGGAGCCCAGTGGGTCACGAGTGCAGGCACACCTGAAGGCGACCTCTCCCCTCTCTCTGAACCCTTCAGTAGCACATGGTTTAGCAGTGAGGGGTGGAAACCGTCCTCTCCCCACGCCTGGCTGTTGACTAGCTCGTTCCTGCACAGGGTCTGTACAGGCATCCGCTGCTCCTGGGAGTCTGTGACTGCAGTAGCAGCGTCCTGCCCAGAAGATGGCATTTCAGAGTCCCTCTCCCTCTGTTATAGCTCTTAGATTCTTTCTTTCCTCTCTTTCCCAATGCTCCGTGAACTTGTGAGGAAATGTCTTGCTCAGGGTCTAACCGTTCATCTGTCCCTTATTCTCAGCACCTTGTATAGCCCCGCATCTCTGCATCCGTTACCATTCACTGGGAAGGGAGGCTTCTTTGACCCCGAGAATAGCATTTGTCTGTGGATATAAACACAAACAGAGGGCAGGATGCTGTTATATCAACTCGGCTAAGCAACAGTACGTAGTCCCCCTAAGGCCTACGATCTTCTGTGCATAGGTTTCTGACCGGGTTTCCAGGCATGGGTTCCCTCTTGTGGAGGGAGTTTCAAACCCAGTGAGAGAGCCCTTGACTGCCCCCACAATAGGGATGCCACTACTGCACATCTTGCCAGGCAGGCTGATCTTGTAGCTTATAGGTTTCGAATCTGGGTGAGGGCTTTGATGGCTTACCCCTAGCAGCCTGTCTAGCCTATGAAAGCTAGCTGGCGGGAAGGACAACTTCATTTCTAATGGCTGCAGAAGTGTCGTGTTTATGGTACGTACTCATTCAGACAGTCTGCGAATAAGCCATAGATAAAGCAAAGTTGAAGATCACACTTCAAAGCATCCTTTGCAGTTTCTATGTCTACTTTACTGGCTTCTGCCCCTGCAAAAGTAGTCATAATTGTGTGAGCCACATCCACAGTGAATTCAGTCATTTGTTCTTCCTCTCTCCCCTCATTCATCAGCTAGATGGATGCAAGGAGTCTGCAGGACGATTTTGATATTCAGAGAGTAGAACTACAAGATAGAGTGAGTTGGGGTCCTTAAATCACATGTGGGAACTAAGTATGACACCTTGAACTGTGTCATAATAATACATAATAGAATAAATAATTAATAAAATAATGATTATGTTAAGCCATTCACAGGATACTTTCAAGGATTTGTTTCATTATTTATTAGGTGTACATGTGTCTGTGTATGAACATGGATGTACAAATGCCCTCAGAGGCCAGAAAAGGGCATCAGATCCCTGCAGCTAGAGCTATAAGCAGTCATGAGCTGCCTGTCAGGCTCAGAATCACACTTGGGTCCCCTGGAAGAGCAGCACAAACCCTGAGCATCTCTCCAGCCCCTGACAGAAGGTGTTATTTATAAAGGTTATAAATAACCTAATGCTAATTATCTTAACAAACGATACTGGATATTTAGTTAATAACCATGTTTTTAAGGTCAGTTCCTAGAAGTAGGATTACAAAGTCAAAGGGTGTATATGTTTTTATGACTTTTGAAACTACCAGCCCAAATTCTGCTCAGAAAGCTGAACCGTCTTTTCAATCTTATATTCCTGACATAAGAAGCCATGCAAGGCATTACATTTCCCTTACTTCTGGATACTTTGAGGATGATAGCTCTGTGCTGATGAATAATTCAGCTTACAGCGTATGCAAAAGAAGAGGCCGCATTTTAGGAATGATGGCTTCAGAGTGGGGATTTCAGAAACCACATGAGGAGTGTAGGCACTTTCAAGAAATAAGGATTATTTCTTGAAAAAGGTAGTAACACACGTGTGCATTGAAGGACGTGGGGTGTTACTGCAGCAGTGAAGCCGTGGTCTATCCAATCTGTCTCGGATACAAGTCACACACTGTGGATGGGCCACCGGGACCTGGCAAACGGGCTGCATCTTTGTGGATTCTCTCTGGAAATCTCACTGCATACAGCTGGGCTGGGCCTTTTTCATCTCTTGCAAACCAGCGCCTTTGTGATAACTGCATTTGGTCCTTTAAGAGACACAGATGTTAGACGGGGAAGGTCTGAAGACAAGCCCACATAACTTTTAAGATTCCTCCCAGCTCGGAGCCTCCGGATGAGAGGCTCTGCAAGGAAGTGGGTGAAGCTGTCTGGTGCAGGAGTCTGTTCTGGAAGAGATCACAGTGGCCCGCCAGGCACATTGCAACCCACAGGGAGCAGGGGTCTCTGGAAGCCTAAGCAAAGCATCTCTGGACGTCCAGCTACAGGAAGAGGAAGACGGGCATGGTAGCTGCCACCAAGCCTTGTGCCTGTTGAACTAGCCAAGAAAATGTGGGCTTTGGTGGCCAGAGCAGGAAGCCAGGGCGTTTTTCTTTATTTGGACCTTTCTGCTCACCTGCGGTTATGTGGTCATCCTTAAACTGTAATCTCAACGCCTTCACAGAGTTCCAGGCGGGCGGTGGCCTCCAACTGCTTCTTTTGAAATCTATTGTGTGCATGTGTACTTGATGTGTAAATACTCCTCAGCAGACCAGAGAATCCGAGCTTAAACAAGGCAGCCGAGTTCAGGGGGTGCTTAGAAAGCACAAGGAAGGTGTTCAGTAAACTACGGTAAAAACAACAGATCTTTGGAGGGGGTACCCCCTGGGGGGTCAACGTTTATTAACTACTTAAATGTTTAAGGCCTAGTCTTCCCTTCCCCCATCTTCCTCAGGTTAAAATGTGGGGTTCTAGCTTCTACCAACTACACTTTTGAGAAACTGATCTCCAAAAAGAACAGGGAAAACACTCACGGCTTGGCACTAAAGTGGACCGCACGGCTTCTGTGGGGAGTGTCCTTTGTTTTTCTGCTTGAGGTGTGTGTCGATCTCTGCATTCACTTGTGATGTGAGAATGACTGCCCGGAGTTGCACCAGGTGACACACTACCCACTCTAAATTGCTTGTCTTCTACTGTACATTTTAAGTAACACATCTACAAGACGGCTTAAAACCATGAAAGTGTCCGGCGGCGCCGCCATTTTTTTGTGTGGTCTTCTTCAGGGCTGGTTATAAGGGTAGCTCGGTGGGCCTAAAGTATGGAGAGAAAGCAAAATATTTCTCCTTTTTATTGGAGAAGAGTTTCGGTCACAAAAATGATACTGCTGCTCTTGTCATTGACATCACTGGCGACTGGTCCCCTCTGTGGCATAGCGCAGTTGTTGGTCCTTGGAGCAATGGATCCACTCAGCCAGCACTTCAGCTCAAATATCTTTGTCCTCAAGGGTGAGTGGGTTTCTCTAAACTGCCTTCCTTACTCCGCATCTGAAGCCTATGCTTTCGGGCTTTCCTTTGTCCCAGATCCTTTCCTTCTGGTTTTAGCTACACGAGGTACTCAGGGAAATGACTGCCCTAATCACAATCTCTGAGATCGCGCGATAAGGTGTCCATCACTGGAATTTCCTCATTACTTTAATGTCCTTCTAGTCACAGCGCCACGGACCTATTATGTGTTAAATTAGAAACACATTATTGCATGGCAAAGCTTTTCTTTCAAATGCATAGAATTTTATAACTGCCACAATCTATTAAATTCCGGATTGTCTCTACGAAGCTGATTTTTTCTGTACGAAGATGTCAAAGGATCTTAATTTCAGCTAATTCTGGCATCAAAATGAGCTCCTCTACTTAATAGCTGGCACTGGTCTCTGCAGCAAAGTGCTTCCAGGGACAACTGGAAATTGCAAAGATAATAGTGGGCTTCTTGGGTTAGCATCACCTCTGGAAGGCAGGGTGTTTGCCAACGACGCGGCCCCGCTGTCTTCTTTAAACTGAATTTCTGAAGAGCTCTTAAATATCCAGACAATTTGACGTGAGTAGACATCAGGATGGGACGGAAGGCTGGGAGACAGAGTGTGCGTGACCTGCTCAGAGTTCTAGAATCCCACGAGGGCTTCTCGAAGGTAGGGGACACTTGGCAGACATGGCTTGGGGTCTTGTTTAGTGTGTCCCTCTTTGCAGAGCTGGACACATGTTTGTGACTGGTGCTTTTGGGCTTCGTGGTCATACTGCCTCGACGGCCTACTTCCAAGGATGATACATGTTGAGCGAGAAAGCATTGTTTCTTCCAAACCAGCTCATAACGTGTGTCATAAACCTACCCCAGCAGGGAGAGATCTCTGTTGTTCATCCCCACCAGAGTCTCCATCTCAGGTCAGGGAAGCACTGTTGAGTCGATCAAGAAGGACTCCCTGTTTGGTGAGGACTAACTCACAATAATAGCTATTGTGTTACATGCTTTCTGTTCTCTATCTGTTCAGTGCTTCAAAATGTCTGCAGGGTTAACTTCATTGCTATTCCTATAGACAGAGAGCTGAGACTGAAGAGAGAGAGAGTCAAGACTTGAACTCAAGTCACCCTTGGCATATCCCTGCCCCCCTCCTCAATGTCTGACAAAGAGTGGGGGGAAAAAAAGGAGCATGGGCAAGGAGTGCCTCTAAAATAGCCACTCGCTCTTAAATCTGTTAAAGATTAACTTTGAAAATCCCAAGTGTGGGCTTGGTTAAGATGAGTGCATACATAAATTTCTGTGGGTGCTGCGCATTGATTTCAAGACTAATACTAATAAATTTCAAAGTTTAAAGAAGGAGTTCAATAGCTTCTTAAGACAGATGTGACCATATCCTTTGACGGGCGCTTATGGCTCTAATAGAAGAAACCCTGCATCCCTGATGTCAGCTCTTCTCTTGGCCCAGCTGTGTGAAAGCAGTTCTCCAACATGGCCGACTCCTCGGCGTGCTGGAAGGCCAGTGGAAGTTCAGAGGGCTAGGGCTCAACTTCCAAGTTCCCGACTCTTCTAGTCCCATGTAGGGCCTGAGAATTTACATTTGGACCAAGTTCCCAAATGATGCTGGTTGTTGGTTTTGGAAACCCTCCAAGAGGCACCGATAGAGCAAGTGTGACATCAGCCCTCGCTGCCGATGGGGACCATTCTTACTGGTCGGCGGCGGCAGAGCAAGTACAGAAACTGAAAATCCTCAGGTGGGAGTTTCACAATCTGACACTGTCACTGTCGTGACATCCAAAGCATGATCAGCAGGCATCTGCCACATGTGGTGGGAGGTGCTGTGGGAGCCTGGATCTCATGTCTGGGACAGACTGGAACACACAAAGCCTAGATCGTTCCACACAGACAGTCTGAGTACAGCTGTCTAAATGGTGACACCATAGTGACGTATCTTGGGAAAATGTAAATGCACAGATGAGTTAGGTTCAATCTTTCTCAGGCCGTGAGCAACACCTGGGAAGAGAGAGCTGCCAAGTCCTGGGCCCCAGGGAAAGACCGGGGGCTATAGACACAGAGCTGAGTGTGACATTACATGGCGGTGGATGGATGAGCCCAGGGACCAGAGGGCTTCTTAGCTGTTGGAAGACTGGAGGGAGAAATGGACCAGTCAGGATTTAGAAGGACCAAACTTGTGTTGAGGATCAAACTGGGTCAGTGGACGGCCTCCCAGTGGGGTCCATCGGGAACTTCTTTACAAGCATCCTGCTGGTCGAACTCTCTGTAAAGCCTCCCTTGACCCATGCATTCAAGGAGAGGTTCTCTTAGACCTACAGACCCACCTCTAAAGGTTCTGCCATCTACATCCAATGCCAGTCCAAATAAAAAAATTGAATGGAAAATTCCATAAACAAAGACTCCATAAGTTTTAAAATGTATGCCATTCTCTGTAATTCATGAAATCTCCCACCTTCCCACTCCATCCCATCCAGGAGATAAATCATCCCCTCACCCAATGTATCCACACTGTATACACTGCCCACAAGGGCAGCCATTGCAGTTAGCAGACACATTGTCTCAAGTATCACAGCATCTGTCCTAAAGTAACACTTACTTTACTTAACAACCGGGGGAGTGCGAGCTGGGTAAAGCTGTGCCAAGAAAAAGCTACTGGATGCTTCCTTCAGGTGAAGCATGACCAGCTACCTAGAGGCCTACTCGTCTGTGGTCCAGTATGAGGCCAACAGCTTTGCCCCCCTCTTGCTGGCTCCCCTTTGTCCTGAGACTAAGTCCACAATTCCCTTCAGGGCTGCCGAGTGGCTACAGGAAGCCATAGGGCTGTCAGCTTCCTCTTAAGGAACCAGAAGGGGAAAGAGAGGGAGAGTCAGTGACATCAACGTGATTGACAAGGTGAATGCCCTGTGCTGGCGGGCTGAGATCCAGGGCAACTGAACACACACACTGTCCAAAGTGTGATCAGGGATGACTTAAACCAGTAAGACTCACTGGATCTGGAAGTGAACCCCAAACATGCTGTGCCGAAAGAAGGAAGGGATGGGTCCGGGAAGGTGCCGCTGTTTTAGGATGCTGCCTTCTCTGCATCTCCTCAACACCTCTCAGCCTGTTTTCTCATCTATAACCGATTACTGATAATCAGCTCCTCTGGAGCTCTGTGCCAGCCGAGCACATTGGAAGTGCTCAGTACTCCTTAGGAGGGAGAAGTCAGGTCAAGGCACCCACGGCATTTTAGATATTCTGTTCCTTCATGGACCTGCTCCAAATAGGTCCTTTCCCTTTCTGTAGAACAGTTATGTCTAAAACAGAACAATGGAAACCTTGTTCAGCCAGCCCGCTCAGATGATGGTCTACCGGGCCTGAGTTAGGTGAAAACCATAAGCCAGTGTTTTCAAACCACGAGGAGAAAGTGTCTGACTGGGACTGTCACCATGATAGGATGCTTGCTTAGCATGCACAGGGCCTGTCGGCACTGAAAAAAAATAAAAAGAATGTTTCTAAGTAGCGATGTTAAAATGTTTACATTATATTAATACAATCGTATAGATATCATTGTTATATGAAAACAAAAGGTGACGCGAAGGAAATGAAGAGAGCGGAGGGGAAGTTACAAGGTGCAGAGCCTGGCGGGGAACTGTAAGGAGCACCCAGCAGATGGCAGGCCCTCAACATGGCTTCTGTGCTGCTCACATGTACACAAGAAACTACTGGAATTTATGGAAAGCCACTGACTTATAAACAACAGAATTGTATTTGAACTCCAATTATTATGATCTTGAATTTTTATTTCCTGTTCTCTTTACTAAAAGCACTTGCAAAAGAGGGTACCTCATATCGGTCATTCCTCACTCGTGCCTCAGCAGGGGTGGGCTGGACTCCTGCCATGGCTCCCGTTCTTCGAGTCTGGGGGAAGGGTCTACAGGAACCAGGCTTAGGACTGACTACTGGGAGTTTTAGAAGATCTCTGGGCAAGGCTTGTGAAGAGCGGGGCTGTTCTCTTTCCTCCATCAAATGAGAGTGATGGAATCACTAAGACCATGGAAGCGGCAGTTGGGGCACAACATGCTCGAAGGCCTTAGGACACCAGGGTAGCTCTGCTCCCAGACCTCTGCCCACCTGCTCTCCCCAGGACCAATCTCTTCTTTAGATGGAATCCCAGGTCACCTCAATTCTCCATTGCACTCTTCTGAGGAAGTCGCCGTTTTGAAGGAAAGGGACTGTGCCCACTCAGAGTCTTCCTCATTCAGAGTCCAGAGGACATGAACGGATGTCAGGTTGACGTTACGATTCTGTTCTCTTCCCTAAGGAGATAGCTTGCATGGTATGGCTTGTGCTGGGTGCTCAGCACACTCTAGGTGATCAGTGTCTTGTGTCCCTGGGTTCTGAGTGCACATGCCGGCAGCACAGACAGAGCCACACACATGATACTGTGCATAATTAGGCAGCCTTGTCTCAGGTGACTCAGTATGACCAAACAAGCTGTTGATATTTGTGATGATGCTTGGGAAATAATTCCAAATTGGTCGGTACAGAGTTAGTGTCTTGAGTGCTCATCCACTTCTTCCCACATAGTTGACCTGACCTCATCCCAATTATCTCCTCTCTGCTGAGCTTTCCCTGGAACATAACTTTGTGGCTTCCTAGATTCTGTCCCAATGCCATGGTAACCATCTATTTAATTGGCCTGCCTCTCAGCCATCCAGTTACCAGACATTTTGAGTGACATCTACAAATAAAGGATAGCCTATGTGGTTCCTAAACACAGAAGAATGAGGAAGAAAAACTGGAACCAACCAGAAGGTGAACACGTTTTGGTAGACCATCTATTGCTCCCTAAGATCTCTCTGACCACACCCTACACGCTCCAGAACTTTTCCAAATCCCCCCCTACTCCACTCTGCAGTCATCCTCCCTGAGCCCACAACATCACTTTCTTCTGAAGTCAGCCAAGCTGCCAGGGTGGACTCTCAACATGGAGCCCCCAAAAGCCAGACCTTAAGTGGATGTGCTTTGGGGTCTTCTGTTTGTATGTTTATGGGAAAGAAACCAAAGTGAGTGGCTGGGTGCTTCCAACTGATGACTAGAACTCTCCTTGAGACAGCCTTTGGCTGCAGGTTCAACATAGCAGCAGTCTTTTAAACATTAGAACTGACTTGAACAAAATGGATCAACCAAAGGATGAATGGTCTGAGTCCCAGGCATGCTGCCTGCTCTCAGTAATACCAAGACACTTTTGCACTCAAGTTCATTTCTAGGCCAACCTTGGCAGGAGTGCCAGCCTCAGCCAGGCCTTCTTGTTGCAAACTGGTGGGCAGAGTATAATTGTTTTTGAATCCTTGTTGGTGTTTTGTGTCTGTAGCAAGAAGAGCTCTTTTCAGAAAGATGCTCAGTTGGGCCATCATCTCAACCAGAGACAAGTATTGAGATCATTCCAGACAATGTCTGATAGAGTCCTGTGGCCACACTATTGGTTTTTCACTGTGGTCATGACCCATTTGGCAAACCTCTACGTTTTTATATATATGTGTGTGTGTATGTATATATATGTGTGTATATATGTGTATATATGTATTCATTTTATATATACTAATTGTAATGTAGCAAAATTACAGATATGAAGTAGCAACAAAATAATTTTATGGTCAAGGGTTCACCACAACATAAGGAGCTGTATTAAGGGACGCAGCATTAGGAAGGTTGAGAACCACTGGTCTAGACTCTCTCGTGAGGCCACAGGAACTAGCTGGAATAGAATGGCCTCCGTTGGGACACTGCATATCTGTTCCACATGGTCTCTCACCTTTAGCAGGGCAAACCAGGCTTATGCATCCAGCAGGCTTCCAAGGGCAGAGCAGTATATAGGAGTATTTGAGATCTGGTCACAGAACGAGGACACTGCCAAGCAAGTCATCGGGCCAGCCAAGAGCCAGCAAAAGCCCATTAGAGGCAGCTCCTGGGAGGACTGAAGAGTAGTAGCCACTTAGGTCGTTAATCAACCCAGTGGCCTTGGAGGGACATCTTTCTCTGCACCACCGCCTCTTCCACCACTGAGGAAAGCTAGCAGCAGCATGCACCTGCATGCACAGCTTCCTGTAAGTACTTAACACAGCACCGGGCACACAGTAAGCATTAGCTTTCCATTTGCTTGTTTTTATGATCAGAATCCATACTGTTAACAGCAATTACTAAGTTTAGTAATCACTATGATGATGTTGAGGTTCTCTCTGCCGGGTTATAATTCTCCTGAGATTCGAGCCTCCAAACCAACCAGACTTGCTGGGAACCCTGACTGCCTCTCCAGCAACTGCTGCTCCAAACATACTGTCTCTGCTCCCTGCCACCCCCCACGATGTTTGGGGAGGGCCATTCTCTCTGGGCCACTGGCCCCTTCTCTGTGTGCCTAGAGTGCCTCTCCAGAGAAACCTTGCCATGGAGTCTCGGAACTGTGATTTCAGCCAGCTCTAACCAGCACAGCCCAGACGGAAGGAAGCTGGCACCCTTCTCCACATAGCCAGATTGATACTCCTTCCGGTTGTCTAACCTATGACAAATGCAAAACTATCAACTTGATGACTTAAGTCAGGGTTGCCAGAGTGGGTAGCAAGTGATAAGAAACTTCTCTCTCTCTCTCTCTCTCTCTCTCTCTCTCTCTCTCTCTCTCTCTCTCTCTCTCTCTCTCTCTTCTCACGCACACACACACACACACACACACACACACACACACACACACACACACCTGCTTCAACCCAGGTACCAAGAATTTAAACCAGTCAAAGACTTGAGTCTTAAGTCTGCAGACAACAGGCTGTTTTTAAAGTGGCTGTTTTGTTCTCGATGATGCTGGCTTTGGTACCCAGGCAGCCTCTACCCACGCCAAGGAGGGAAGGGCAGCAGCTTGCTAACTTCATGTCATCTGCCACCACGGCCTTCCCATCTGCTCAGGGACACGGCCGGACAATTTTCCACATATAATTGCAGTCCTTTGTAATTTAGACTGAAACAGAATCAACAGCTTGATCATGACCCCACGGCAGGGATTTCAAGGGCAACACTGCCATTTTCTGCCCTCACTCAAAGCCAAAGCTGTCCTCCCTTGTGTGCACATCCCCCTGCCTGTCCATCTCAGAGGGTTCTGTTTATCTGTCTGCTTACCACGTTTACTGGCCCTTCACAATTTTTCTTTGTCCTTCCCCTTTATCGGGCTACTATATTTCTGCCTTGCAAGTGTGCTGGTTGTAACTGGACACCTCCCATAGATTATGTCGCCACAATAACCATTGTCGGCTCTCCCTAGCTAATTGTAGCCCCACCCCGCCTCATCTGGCCGGGGTTAAGATGGATGTTCAATTTGCATTATTTATGTCTTTTGCTCTGTGTTTCGGTGATGTGCTTTTGCATAACATATGTAAAATTCTGCTGATGTGGAGAATTCATCTGGCTTGAGATGCTCAAAAGAGTTGGGGGGCAGAAGGTGGGGGGAACTCTGTAAATTCAAAAGCCGTCAAACAGCTTTGCAGTCATCTGGTTCTGAGAATAGGGTTGGGGGGGGGGATTTGCTCCTAGTATTGAAGACCGTGTGTGTGTGTGTGTGTGTGTGTGTGTGTGTGTGTGTGTGTGTGTGTGTGTGTGTCTTACTCTGGACAGCCCAGTGAGCTCTTTTGCTCTTAAGAGATTAGGTTCTATCTGGAATTCAGAAGATCAAGGCAAACAATCCAGATCCACGTCCACATTAGGTTCAAATGCAAGCCTGTTGCTATAATTAACACATCAGTTTGTAGAGGAAGAAGCTGAGGCATCCTTAATGTTACACAAAGTACATGGCAGAACAGAGACTCAAGAGTTCCAGACAAAGGGACTGGACTTGAGTCCAGGGGATACGTACTTACCTCGCATGTGTGAGGCCCCCGTTTCCATCCCTACCACCACAATAAATAAACAAAAGGATTAGGAAGATGGTCTCTGATCTAAGCAGTCTGAGCCACGGCTTCTTTGAACTGCTCTGTTTCTGATCTTACCCCTCCTGACTCTCAACATTTCTACATCTCCTTAGCATGGAATCTGCTGTCAGAAAAAAAACAAACAAAGTGAGTTTTATGCTGGTCACCATTCCATTGCTGTTTGGCCACACAGTATGGGCCTTGGTCCCCAAACCCTCCCTGGCCAAGTGTTGAGAAAAATAGCCAGTGCTGGGCTTGTCACAGTGAAATATACACGTGCTTATTTAGACTCTGGAGCATGCCTTTGTTCTGCTGAGGTGCATGCATCAATAATCCTAAGGCTTGTCCCCTGACTTCTAGAATCCAGACCCCCCCCCCCGGGAGTGGGTGAAGTCCTATGGCTCAAGAAATGGATGATGCTGTACAGCTGTCTATGCTCCCTATAGAGTGGATTGCTACATCAGAAGTACAGCTCCAAACCAGATCTCACACACACTCTCTCTTCTCCGTCCTCAGCCTGTGCACAGGAGACTGGTGCACCTCTGTGTGTTCCTCGTCACCCCAGGGGTGTCCTGATCTCTTCACTGGTGGCACTCATCTACTTTTTTAACCTTGGCAACAGTGAGGTTAATTCTGTTCTGTTCATTCAGTTCCGTCCCATTTTATTACTCGGCTCCACCATCCACTAGGCTACCCAGAGAGTAGTGGATGAAACCTGGTGTCGTGGGAACTGCTTGTTGGCTGTTCATGTGCATTCACTCTTCGTTGGGGATGACACCGATTTTCTTTTGTAGAACCTTGAAGAGGCATGTGACTCAGGATAGAACAGTTAGGTCAACTAGAGCATCCATGTCATTAAGAACCAGGCACCTGACAGCAGCAGTCATCAGCTAAAAAAAAAAAAATGAGTGTATTGGGGGGTTGCTTTTACTGTAGAGAACAAAGGGAGTTTCCCAGGGGATGGAAGGCAGGAGTTAAAGCAGCCATTTAAAAATTATTATTATTATTATTATTATTATTATTATTATTATTATTATTGAAGCATATATGTGTGTACCATTTCATTCTGAGTTCCCGAGGAGGCCAGAAGAGGTTGTTGGATGCTGTGGTAGTTTGAGAGTAATTGGCCCCCATTAAGTTCATAAGAAGCAGCACTATCAGGTGGTGTGGCCTTGTTGGAGTAACGTGGCCTTGTTGAACCAAGTGTGTCATTGCAGGGACAGGCTTTGAGGTCTCTTTTGCTTAAGCTTTCACTCAGTGTCACAGTCCACTTCGTGATGCCTTCCGATAAAGATGCAGCCATCACCCTGTCTGCCTGCATGCCACCATGCTCCCCACCATGATGATAACGGACTAAACCTCTCAAACTGCAAGTCAGTCCAAGGAATGTTTTCCTTTATAGGAGTTGCTGTGGTCATGGTGTCTCTTCACAACAATAGAAACCCTAACTAAGACAGATCCCCTAGAACTGGAGTTACACTTAGTTATGAGTCACCATGTGTGTGGTGGTATTGTGTTCCCAAAATATTGTGCACTCTAATAAACTTATCTGGGGTCAGAGAACAGAACAGCCACTAGATATAGAGGCCAGAAAATGGTGGCACACACGCCTTTAATCCTAGCATTCCAGAGGCAGAGATCCATCTGCATCTCTGTGAGTTCAAGGCCACACTGGAAACAGCCAGGCATGGTGACTCATGCCTTTAATCCAGGAAGTGATGTCAGAAAGCAGAAAGGTATATAAGGCATGAAAACCAGGAACTAACTGGTTAAACTTTCAGGCTTTTGAGCAACAGTTCAGCTGAGATTCATTCCGGATGAGGACTCAGAGGCTTCCAGTCTGAGGAAACAGGATTAGCTGAGGAACTGGCAAGGTTGGTGGCTGTGACTTGTTCTGCTTCTCTGATCTTCCAGCATTCACCCCAATAACTGGCTCCCAGGTTTGTTGTTATTAATAAGAACTTTTAAGATTCATGCTACACCATGTGGGTGTTGGGAATCAAACCCAGGTCCTCTGGAAGAGCAGTACGTGCCCTTAACCACTGAGCCATCCCTCCAGGCCACCAGCAGCCATCTTGTTACTGTAGAATCTGAGAATGAGGAAATCCAAGGGTGGAGAGATAACCAGGCTTTGTGGATGCTGCCGCGTTGTGCTCAGGTTTAAGCTGTACCCAGAGCCCTGCCCCTCTCTGTGGCTGAGTGCTGTGTGCTTTTTTCTTCAGCTACTTTAACCTGTGTGTCTTTCTTGCCGTGGAAACTCCGGACTGAGGCTTGGGCTTCACCACACCCAAGCTCTTCCAACCATACCGCGCTGTCTCCAGGTTCTCAGCTTTGAACTCCGTCCCCGCTCACATTGAGGTGCCAAGAAGGCAATATTTTCCTTCTCGGTGAGTTATTCTTCATACGGGGCGTGCGCTGTCTCTCTAGGGGACTAACGTTTGCCTTGGGTGATGTGTGCACTGAGGGCAACAGATATACCTGTGACACGTACTGTAGGGGAACCTCCAACAAATAAGCCTGCCCTGCCAGCTCTAGTTCACTTCTGGGATGGCCCTATAGGGTTGTGCATTGATTTCTTGGTCCTGTTATGCCATACTGGGGGTGAGAAAAGCCTTAGGAAGTGGGACCTAGGAAGGAAGGGAGGGAGGGAGGAGGGAGGGAGGGAGGGAGGGAAGGGGGAGGGAGGGAGGGAGGGAGGAGGGAGGGAGGGAGGGAGGGAGGGAGGAAGGCCAGCCTAAGAGAAGTTTCCTAGAAACCCGAATAGGATCCCGGGTCTTCCTTTTCTCTTTTGGCTTCTGAGCTGTCATGAGGACGCTTCCTCGGTCATATGGTCCCATATGGAGAAGAGAGTGAGCAGGAGATTGAAATGTAAAGATCGAAGGACAGAGGCAGAAAGGACACAAGTTCAAGGCCAGCCTGCGGTGAATAGTGAGTTCCAGGTCAGCCTGAGCTACATAGTGAGACCCTGTCTCCATGATAAACAAATAAGCAAACAGAGACTTAAAGGAGACCAGAGGGTTTACGAGTCAGTCATTCCTCTCATGTGGACCTCATCTGTATTCTGACTGATTAGAACAAGAACCTTCTTTCATCCCATTAGAAAGCAAATATCCAGTAATTTCTACATCTCACTTGATATTATCATTATGGTTCAGAATGGATTGCTATTAAACATTAGTGGTAGAATTTTTAATACTGATCATTTAGGCTTAATGAGTAAAAATATTAATTTCAGGTTAGGTACATATTTTTGTAGCAGGCAAGTAAAATGAAGTGCTCAATAAAAGATTTTAGGCATAAAAGTACATTCCAGCGGACTGAAATAATATGAGAAAAGTAGAATATAAATAATTCATTTATGGAAATAAGGAAACACTATAAAATTTCAAGAGTCTTTGAAAAAAAAAACAGCAAGTATTGGGAATGGGAGGACATCTCGGTGGCAAAGTGTTAAGGGCCAGAGTTTGGGTCCCAGCATCCATGCAGATGCAGGGGGACAGAGTAGCTCCCCTTGTAATTCTGAGAAGCGAGTTCCTGGAGCAAACTGTCTGCGGTAGAAGAGCTGAAATGGGAAGGTTCAAGGCGCTCAGCTGAGGGGCTCTGCCTTCAAGGATGAGGTGGAGAAGATCAAAGAAAAACTCCCATTGTTGCCTCTCAGCCCCCCCCCCCCACAATCACATGCGTGCACCCTAGCACATACATGTGCCACCCTCATACATGAAACATATGTATGCCACACACACATGCAACACATTAAAAAGTAGAGAAAACATCAAATTGGGTAGATTCTGTGACTACACATTAGAAACAGCCATATAATGTTTTAATGTCAATCAATCTAAAACATGCGTTAAAAAATTATGTCCAAGAATAGCTGTTATAACTTGTAAATAAAAAAAATGTAGATTTCTAACCTAAAAAGTGGGTCCAGGGTGTGTGGTTTCAAATCTTCCCAGGGTACACAAGCAAAAGAGTTTGAAAATACCTGCTGACTTTCCCTCTGCTCAGTAAATTTTAATTTAAATGCCTTTCTTATGCCCACACATTACCACCATCTATGGTTTCGGTCATTTGTGATTCAACCACAGTCTGAAAACATCAATGGAAAAGTCTCCAAAGCAATTTACAAACTCCCACACGCACTCCACTCCTGCCTGGGATGGAAACTGTCTCTTTATCCGGCTGTATCCACTCTGTGTATGCTACCCCTCTTCTGTTAGTCACACAGCAGTCTTGATGATCAGATTTGCCTATACGAGGACAGCGGTGCTGTATTCAAGGAACTCTTGCTTTCCTTCGGCACCAACCTCAAAATTCAAGAGTGGTGATGCAGAGAAGGCCCAGAGCATCAAACAAAGAAGGAGAGACTAAATGTCTGCTACTCTGTGCCAATGCTGCGGGGCATATAGGAAAAACATAATGGAGAGGACTTGGTACTGTCCTGGGCTTTGGGCTTCCACAGGGGATCTTTGAAGATGTCCTATCTGAATAGGAGAGACAGCTCTTCTTATCCACATCCTTCAAAACTCATTGCATGGAACCAGATTTAGACAGCTCCAAAGCCTCTGATGGTCACACTCCAGTACCGGGGGGGGGGGGTGTGGGCTTCTCAGCATCACACCATGTTCATCATTCATCTGCCTGGATTTTCTGAGTAACGGTGCTAGGTTTAAAGTCCCTTGTGAGAACCTAGGGAAGCAGCCCTGGAGTCCTATACACCTCTGGTTACAAACTTCACAGTGTTTCAGATTCTTAAGCTGCCTTCAGCTGACATGGATGAGAACAGCAAAATGCAATCTTTGCCATGTTCTTGCAGGAACAGAGACGCCTCTCGGGAGGATCTACTAGAGGCTTAAATGTCAAGGGTGCATCCCCATTATAAAACCCTCATTCTGCTCTTAAAACAGCACCTCAGTTTTTCAGTAGCCACATGAAAAGATGGAGGCCAGAGGATTCGTCCTGACAAACTCAAGGGCAGTCTATGAAGGATATCAACTACCCAGGTCTGTCACTCTGGGTTTCAAATGTTTTGTAGCTTCTGTGTTCAGACTTCAGCTGAGGGTAATTTACCAGCGTCAATGTGACCGCTCTGCCAGGCAGAGTCAGCTCTATGAGGAGGAGATGGCATTAATAATGCCCTTATTGATCACTTGGAGGAAATACAAGGTTACAACCTGCCCTTCTGAGCTCTGTGGGGTACAAAGTCCCTGTGTGCGATGTTCTCTGCTGTGCCAACGGTGCGTAGATGGCAAGTCCAGGCAGCTTGTTAAAGCACACTTTACTCGGTGTCACATATTTCTACCCACTTGCCATCTTCAACTGACATCATCATCCACACATTCTTACTCACTTTAGTTTGATTCTTGCACAAAATGTCTTCTTTGGTTATTGAGAGAGAAGTCCTCGGTGGACTTAACTAGAAGTTGGAGTGTGAAGCGCTTCCTTCCCTTTCCCAAACGTTATGCTGGGCCTGGCTCCTGGGGGTGTGGGGGACCCTGACAGGAGACAGCTCTGCATGACAGCTTTCTGTTTGTGCTTTGCTTTTAGCAATCAGAGTAGCCCTGACCTTTCACTCACTGATTACCTACGGCATCAAAGAGAGACCTGGAGGGTTCTTACAGGGCAAGCCTGAAGACCTGCATTTTATCTACAGAAGCCACATAGTGTGGGGGAACAGAACCAGCGCCACAATGACATCCACACATGCCCTGAGAGACACACACACCCTGAACTCCATTGACTCTCTCACACATAAATAAGCAAGTAAATAGATAAATAATCATAGGAATGAACCCCAGCACTCGAGAAGCTGAGGCAGGAAGATGATAAGTTCAAGGCAGCCTAGACCACATGATGTGACCCAGTCTCAGACAAACAACGACCCCGGAGACTGTTCTTATAGACTTACTTAGGGGTTTGAAAAATACCCTGCAGATTTCTGCCTGTTGTCGCTGGTATTTCACCCATTCAGCAGGTATTTATGGGCCTGTCTGTGGCAGACGAAGCTCTTAGGCCAATCTTTTTTTGGGGCACTAAAGGCAGCTTGAGGTCCACTGCAAAGCAGGAAACTCCAGCATGGAGCCACCGAGAGGAGGTCCAGCCCTATCCGCTCCTTCCGGCAAGGGTCTGACACTGAGTCTCAGGCTAGCATTTTGCTTCAGCCACGGTGACACGTGGTAGTGACAGGAGGGCAGGACTTATGGCTCCGTTCACCTGGAATTCCCAGAAGATTGTCTGTCATCCACCTCCTCCCACACAGCAGAAATTCATCAGGAAGAACCTTGAGTTCCTCCGGCTTATGGGTGGCTATTCTATTTTTAGTAATCGATTCTTGGGAAAAAATCAGTTTGTTGATAACATCACCTTCAGCCCCCTGCCCTGTGTACCTTCCAGGAGAGCTTGTGGCTATCCCTACCACAGCCAGAGGTCAGAGTTAAAGTGGCAGGAATGAGTACTTCCTCCAGCCAGTACCTGGAAATATCCTGTTTTCATCTCTTAACCCGAATACCTGGAAACAAAAGCGAACAAAGAACCATCGACAACATAAAAAGAAACATTTACTCATATCAACATGCCTATTTATTTAAAGCACAGACACACACACACACACACACACACACACACACACACACACACCACACACCCAAAGCCTAGATAGCTTGTTCTAACATATTTTCTCTGCCCAGTTCTTAGACCATCATATCTTAAGCTTTAATGTCTTAGCTTACAAACCAACACACAGCTTTCTGCCAGTGACGCGAACGCACGTGTGGTAATCTGAAATTCCAACTGCCCTGGGTGTCTGTATTATATCTGCAGTCTTATCCCTAACTACCATTGCTGGTGATTCACCAAACTTTTTATGGCTAAGACTTCTTCTGATCAAAGGATTTCAAGAAATAACTACCTAGTAATGATAGCAGCTCCAGGATTGGCAGCCTATCAAAGAAGCATTAGAGGACCTCCCAGCATCTCAGAAGTCATAATACAGACAGAGCCCTACATGTCTCTGTGGAAAGAGGTCTTCGAGGTCATCAGGACTAGAGGCTGCCAGCAGCAAACTGGAAATCACCAAAGAACAACCCATCTTCAAGACCCTGGGGACACGGTGTGCTGTGCCTCTCTGTACCAGATCATCCTGTACCAACCTTGGAAACACTGGTCAGCATTTTTCTTGCCCAGCCTCTGAGAAAGTGGGGACTGAGACCTTAGTTTGGCATTTTGGAAACATATATATCATGCCAGAGGCGGAACTCATTTTCCATTTTCTTCCCTTTGTGCCCAGCCAGAACTTTCACCTAGTTTCTCATAAAGCAAGCCAATATTTATAGGTGGGAAACGGTACGGGTGCCTTGATAAGCTCAAAGCAATGCTTAATATATGTGTGTGGACCACTTAATCACAAGATCTGGGATATATAAACACGTCACATATTATCCCCCCTCCCACATTTGGGCCTCAAAATTCGATCCAATCTGGAGTTAAAAAGTCCCATTTTGTTGTAATCAGGTTCTGGTTGAACATGATTGCTGAATTATTTTAAATTGAAGACACATGTCTGGGTTTGAGCTCTCTGTATTATTTCAGGACGGTGTCCATTAGGTCTTATCCACAGGGGCTATCTTCAACTTTTACCACATTCAATGCATTCTTCATACATCAGCATTTGTAAAATAGTGAATCATATATAAGGGAAAATTGGAGGAATATGGTCCTCGTTAGAGGTGATTTTTTTAAAAAATTATCTTGAATGCATTATTCAGACCCAATTTTAGTCTCCCCTGCTAAGGGTCCCGTGCTTGTTGAAAAAGTTCTGGGGGAAAAGAATGTTTTACAGACAGTAACACTGGATAAATAAATACAACCGGGTAGCCAGTGTGCGAGGCCCTGGTGCGAGGCGACATCTTTGAAGGCTTCACAACCGAATCAACGTTTGTGTTAACTTCTTGTTGGTCCCAAACACTTTAAATGTCTTAATTGCAGATCCAAATTGCTGCTGCCACCATCAGCTTCTCACCGAATGTGTCTGTTCCCAAATCAAGGCTCTGCCAGACTTCACCTTGTAAAGCAGCCAGTCTGCTCTGTAAATTGTTGTGTCTGTAAGGCTGCTGCCCTGACTCGAAGGTCACTTGCTTCCCGTGAGGGACAGTGACGGTAAGGGAACTGAAAGACTGAGCCAGTGGGTGTCAAGAACTCCGAAGATGTCCCCATGCTGGGAGATGGGACATCTGTCCTGCGGATGCTCTTTTGTGTAACATTACGCGGCATAATGCACACAACAGAAACATTTCACTCAACATATCTAGTTCAGTAACTTGTAACGAACTTAGAGAATTGGATGCACCATAGCAGTCATGTTTAGGCCTGAACCATGCCCAAAAAGAAGCCCCGCACTCATTGGCAACCCCCTCTTATTCCCTTGACGGTCATTAATCTACCCTCTGCCTCAAGTTTTGCCTTGTAAGGCATTTCACAGAAATGGAATCCCTCAGACTCTGTCTGTTTTGTCTGACTTTTTCACTTAGCATAACTTTCTGAGGTCGGTCCACGTTTCAGATGTATCACTAGTTTGTCTTCGTGGCTGGGTACCAGTTCACTGAGAAGGACGTTCAGTTCGCCCAGGCATCGGTGGATGGGCGCTTGTTGTTCCCTCTCTGTAGCTACTGTGAAGGACGCTGCACGAACATTTCTGTAAAACAGAAAGTAGATGAGGTAAGATGTCTATCGTCATCCACAGTAACCCTGAAGTTGGTTTAATTTGTTTAAGTTTGTTGCTTACGTTCTTCTTAAACCTGCCTATTGGGTTGGAACATTCCAGAATAAAATAGGCCCGCAGAGATTTCAAGAAACAACCTTAGTGATTCCAGGGCAAGAAGTGGTTTAAAGCAAGAAAGGGGATCTTTGGAGGAAGTTTTGAGACCAGCAGAACTTGCAGAGTCTGGAGCCCCTTCTGTGCCCATCACAGCCGGGACTTTTGAGCACTTAAACTCATCTGCCCCCCACTGTGCAAATATTCCTTCTGGCAGCCTGGGCACGGGCTGCCTGATGCCTGGAAGTCCCTGCTGACTTGATATAAGGGAGGCTGCTCAGGAAGAAGTCGAGTTGGAAGTGGCAGGAGAGGTGAACAGGTCACAACACGGGAACAGGGTTGTCAGGCTTTGTTTATTTCTATTTTCTGCAGCTTTGGCAGCTGATAGGCGACTTGGCAGCCCCTGTCATCAAGAAATGAGCTTTCTACCTGTTGGGATGCAGCTAGATCACAAAAGGCCTTACACACTGCCTCAGTCATCCACGTAGGGCCTGGAAATCTCACGTCATGAGAGATCCCTCCGTGGGGACCACAGTGGGAAGCGGGCACATGGAGAGACGTGTGATGTGAATCTACACTGAAGCCCAGGGCCTGGTTCACTCTGCTGTGACCCTGACTGTGACCTTGCTGGGTCACTAACCTCTCTGGGCCTTGATGTCCTTCTTGGAAAGTGAAAGGTGGACGTCACCATTCTTTGAGCTTTTTTCCACATCCACTGCTCTGCATCTCCGATGAATTTGAAAGCTGTACTCTTCTGGAACACACATTTAGATTTTCAACCAGCATCATCGTACTGCGAGCAATCAGCTCACTGGTACCAAGGGACACAGTCTGGAACAGCAACTGGTGAATAATTAGCATTTGGAACACAGTTTTTTTTAATGCCACCCTGTGTCCCGGCGGCCGGCGCGGCAACTATTTTGCAGATGGGAAATTATGGTTGATTTTTCTCCATATTCTCTCACAGGTTGTTTAGCTCTGAAGTGTCAGAGTTGGGAATTGGACCCACATTTTAGGGCTTTCAGATCTTTATTGTATCAATTAATCCAAATTGCCTGAGAACAGAGAAAACAATCATTCAAGAGCCGTGTGACTCAGGCACTACACAGTCTGACTCATCAGGCCAATACAAAGTCTTGTTTCTTGCTGGGTTTGCCTTCTGCTTAGACTCTCACTAGGGTCACGAGATCACACTGGAGAAAGAAGGTGCACAGTCATAGTGGGGTAACGTTATCATAGTGGATAACGATGAGACTCGTCATCTCCCAAGAATAAAGAATGCCCTCAGTGAGAAGAATGAAGCCCTCCTTCCCCTCCTGCTCTGTTGCCTGTGTCCTCTCCGTCCCATGGAGCCATGTGGCAGCTCCCTTCCAGCTCACAGATGCACGCACGGCCAGCTCTTGAGGGCCCAATGCACTTTCATTGTGATGGTCCATGTCCATCACTTGCAGGTAGCCAGCAGTCTCTGTCCACTGCATGTGGTAAGAAGCAGCTGTAGAGTTCATGGGCATGTCTGTTCCTTTGAACTCCACGCAGAGCATTCCAGAGCACTAGTATTCTGCCGGTCCTCCAAAACCAGTGAGCAGCCTGGTAGTTGAAGTAAATTTGGGACAGATGGTACGAAATCGAAATCGCATAATCACTACCTTCTCACAAATGCTGGCCTATTATTTTGATGAATCTCCAGAAAGTGCCACGGCACTCATGCTGGCCGTGCTGGAGGTCCACAACTGAAATGTGGATGCCTGAACATTGGGCTGATGGAGAGGCGGGGGGCCGGTTAAGAGGAAACTACACTGACGTTTTGTGGTCCCTCCCTGACAATCAGAAGCAAAGGTCTTTTGAAGACACTGGACAAACAGTAAGGTACCTTTCCATACTAATCTGCTATTGAGAGAAAAGTCCTGTATCAGTGGAATCAATTCTGTTTGACAGGCAGCCTGGTATTCAAGAAAAAGAAAGCTGCAAAAATTCTTTTCTCTTTTTTTTTTTGTTTTGTTTTGTTTTTGTTTTTTTTGTTTTGGTGTGTGTGTGTGTGTGTGTGTGTGTGTGTGTGTGTGTGTGTGTGTGTGTTTTCCCCTTTGAGTTCACCTAAAAGGCTATTCCTTTAAAAAAAAAAAAAGTCACATGGCATCATAGGAAGATCCTGACGTCTTCCTTTGTTTTTTTTTTTTTTTTTTTTTAGATGTTGGACAATCTTTCTTTGCTTCATTTTTCTCATCTGTAAAACAGAAGTGGTCAGTAGTTAAGTTACAAGCAGAGTTGGCCGTCCTGGCTAAATTCTTGCCAAGGCACCTGAGTGGAATGGAAAGTGAGGCAGGAGGTACCTCTTAGGGCCACCGGGGGCTGGTAGAGATTGCAGGTACAATGTGCATGGTGCTGACCCCTGCTCCCACTAGCCAGTTTTCCCATGCCAGCATCAGTGTGTGGAGCAATCAAGACACTCTGGCTGGCACCAGCTCCTTGCCTGCTGCTGTTAGTTTATTCCATGGCAAAGAATTATATTCCTCTTTCCCTGAATATTTCAAAACAGTGCAAATAATGTATAAGTCCATAAACGTAAGAGCGCTTTGGATTCTTCCAAGATTCATTTTGAGACAACAGTAAAGCACATTGCATTTCTCTAATCTCCTATTTGGAAAGGCAAACCTCGCGGGCTAAATGTGTATCTTATTCTAAACCACTGTCATCCAAATGCAGGCGAGAAGAGCAAAGAATTGGAGTTGGTAGTTTGTGTTTTAAAATTCCTGGTCTGCTGCTTATGTCTCTGATGATGAAGAAGAACTCAGTTTCAGTTTCATTATCTGTACAAATGAGCAGCAATAAGGGCTACTTTACAGAACCATGGAAATTAAAATGTTACATTGTTTTAAAATAGGAAAGTCTTCACTGAAAGCTAGTTGCTATTATCTATCGGTGGTGGGACAGAAAATTCACCAAAACGTCTGGGAAAGGCTTGTCGTTTGTTGTTCAGCCTTGTCACTGAGGGGAGTGATGCCGAGACACACACTGGCAATGCAAGGCGAGATAGAAACCGGTTTGCACACCTTCCTTGTCATAGCTCTCTTTGCAATCATGTCCAAAAGCTCCTGACTTCTTGAGCAGATTTCCATGTGCTTCCTGATCAGGAAAGCGCTGCTGCCGAAGGAACCCCAAACTGTGTTAGAGAAGACTCTTCTTCCCCCTTTTTCTCCTTCCAGCACCTTAGAGGTCAGGATCATCTCCCACGTGGACTCGTGGTTCCTAGGCTGCTTTGCAGTTCCCATCAACCTCTGCTCGCCTGAAAGCAAGGCTTTGATTTAGGGCCAGGGATCACTTTGTGAAATGGGAAAGTGGACAGTATAGATTCCAGCAAACACAGGCTTTGATAATATCATCTCCATCATGGGTAATTGGAAGCAACACATCATTTTCTTACTCCTATTGTTAGAAATACTAGGGTCTGTGCTTGTAAATTGTCGACAGCACAATACTCCTTTAAAAATTGATTCTTAGTACAGATGCCTTGTAAGAAAAGACATTGATTACATTCTGAGGTAGATCACAGCATTGCCATTCTGCCTGTGGGGTTGAGGGTCTTTATCCCTTTATATGACAAGAATACCACAGTTTTCCTTGGCTAATTCAAAGAGAGGAAGGAGGAAAGGCCGGAGGCCAAAATGCAAGAAAGCATGACACTAAAAAAGGGGGGGCCTTATATTTTGAGAAAATAATCCTGAGCTGGTATGTGGGTTTATGTATGCTGGCATGTGGGTTTATGTATGCTGTCGTGTGTCTGCATAAAAGCTGCAGTCCTGGGATTGCAGTCCACGACCTTCTATGGACAAAACAGGGGTGTTTCTTAAAATATGTTCTCAAAATCTTCACTTCATCTAGAAATTATAGAGACAAATAGCAAGTTTTATCAATCGTGTGGCCCACGCAGCTCTGCACTCTTCCTGGGGGAATGGCCAAAGTACTTTTGAAGCCTTGATAAACACCCCTCATCTGAGACAAAAAGCTGGCATGAAACATTGCCCAACAACTCCAGGTACTTACAAAACCCTGAAGCAGTCTATACCTCCTGAATTCACCCTTCCATATGAAATAATGGGTATGTTGACATGGGACCCTCTCCTGGCATATGAAGCTGTATGTCATAACAGTATGTGCTAATATTCACATGGCCAACAGCATTGATGAACGGTAGCTTTGTGTGATAAATGTCCCTTTCTCAACAGCAAAGGACAAGACACCATCCTCTAATTAGGATTTTCAATACCTTCAAGTTAATAAAAAAAAAAAAGTAAAGCTGTTTTCTAGAAAAGATTTCATAATTCTTGACTCTCCAGAAACAATCTATAGTTTTGCTTCTATCTATTTATTTAGCAACAAATACTTATAAATTAAAGAAACATGTGAAATATACTTGGGGAAAAAATCCCAATTAAAAGATCATAAAGAATAGTGATTTGTTTCATGAAAAATAGGTTAAATTAAATGTCTTTGACGGAAGTAAATTTTCCATACAAAGTCCTGTTTCTTAGTTTTAGAGCATGCTAGTTCATTATTTTCAGTAACGATAGGAGATGTACCATGCTAGTCATTTTGTTATTATCTTGAGAAATAAACTTTTTATAAGATACATCAAAAGCTCATAAAGATCTTTCTAATTTTACCATAGCTTTTCATTTAATTAAATCAACTTCTTTAGAATGCAATGCTATCTTAATCTGAAACAAATAGTAGTATAAATTCTTGTTGTTCTTTGCTAGCAACTTTAAAAAGTATTTAATATAGAAAAAAATCTAAGGCACCTCCAGCCAAGTTAAATGTTTATAATTTCCAATTATTTTACATTAATTTTTACTGTTTAAGTTGGCTGTAAAAGCCTTTGCTTTTTATATTAAAATACCCTTTAGTTGTTTGTGTGTATGTATTGTGCTATTAAAATGTTGAATCAAATTGTTTTATCCCTGCCGCAAAGCTCCCTGTATTATTCCTCTAAAGAAACAAGAAGTATGTATGATGTTAATGAGGATGTTGCATCACTGTGGGCTCTTCTGCAATTACACAGAGTCAACTTCATTTCGGAATTACAGACATATCAAAATCATACGTCACTGCTTGTCGAAGGCCAGCAGGCTCCCTCATGTTATATAAAACTTCAATCAGAGGCCAGTGCTCACAACACTGGAGGACGTTTCTAAAGGAAAAAATAATTACTTTTTAAAAAATGAAGAAACAAAACATACCACAAAAAGTGTGGTGTTTCTAAATGTTTTTTTAAAGTATGTGAAATTATTGGCCTTTAGATTTTAATTTAATCCTTGCTTGTTGCTTTTTTTTCACTCAGTTCGCATGAATAAATAAAAATGTAAAATAGATTTGAGGGCTCTGCCCTCTCTTGTCTAATCTTGCTTTGAAAAATATCAGTTCTTTTCAGAAAAAGAAACCAGCACAGGGATCCAAACAAAGCTGTCAAAAAAGTTTCTATCAACTCATTTTCTTCTGCATCTGTGTTGTCATGAACATATACTGGGCAGTCGATGGATACCCACAGCGAGCAACTTCTACGGAGCAGGTTGCGTTTCTCTTTCATTATTTGGGACTCAACACTTTCATTATTTGGGATTCAAGGGCAAGCCCTTAGAATCAAATGGTTCACTAAATAGGATGATGCTCTGGTTGTCTCAGAAATTTCAAATCAGCCATAGCTGAACTTGTTGGGTGGTGACAGGTGTGTGTCTGGTGGTGATGGTCGTGGTTTGGGGGACAGAGTTGCACCCCCTAAGTCTGGCTGTCTTGGAGCTTGTCATACAGATCAGGTGGCCTTGAACTTGTGGTGATCCACCTGTTTCTGCTTCTCTGAGTTTTGGTATTATAGGCATGAGCCACAAGGCCAAGCGGAGGAATAACTAGTGTTTAAATTGGGTAAAACACTTTCTATGGAAAAATGCACTCTCTATTCCATCTCAGGTGCGAAGCTGAGCAGATCCAGAGCCAGAGAGGGCTGTAGAGATGGAGGGAGGAGGAAGGGACTGGACAGTTAGAGACCATAACGAACCTCTAAATTTTCTAGTGTTGCAAAATGAAGAAAGGAGGGGGGGGGAGGGAGGGAGAAAGGTCAAATCATGATTCTCATAGAAAAATAAAATGAGCTGATATTCAGGGTTCTTAACTTATTAACTAAGGGACAGGTAAGATGTTGTAATAGGGTCAAATCACACATATGTGCAATAAGGAAGGCCGAAATGCATATATAAAAAGATGTAAAAGTTTTTAGCCATAAGGCAATCATTGATTTTATCCTACTAGACACATATTTGAATTCCTACAAATAAGAATTATTAAAAAAAAGAATTATTTTCATCATTATCAATCTCCTACAACTTGCTTAAGCATAAAATGGCTCTTCATTCAACAATAAAAGGTAAAATTAACTAGAAGAATACTTGGGCAGGCCACTCAAGAATTTTTCCTTTCATCAATTTCAAGGTGTTTTGTAACTTTCTCTGGCAACCTGTGCAACAGGAGAATCAGCTTGGGCCCGTCACAGCCGTAACTTGGGAAGGAGGTACTGAGTCCCTGGTAGCAACAGACCCATGAACTCTACCAAAGCCGCCACGCCTGTGCTATGCAGTAGGAAAGCAATGCATGCCACAAATGCAGTCACACATGTAATTTTTAATTTTTCCAGTACCTGCATTTTAAAAAGCAAAGAAGCAGATATTAAATTTAAATAAATACATATGTGAAAAGTATTCCAACATATAATGAATATTATAGAACTATCAATGAGATCCTTAACTTTTTCTAGATGATAGGTCCTCAAAGCCAAAATGTGTTTTAATTCAGACTAACCACATCTCAGATGGTTCCCTGACCACAAATAGCCAGGAAACTTGAACACAGTTGAGTCGTTCAGTTTAGCACTGTTCTGAATAGTAATTAAAGCATTTGCATCCATCTCAGCCGCCCTGTACGCATGCAGTTCTTTTCCAGGTTGCCAGGTTCTTAGATTTCCTCATTTAAGAATGGCACCTGCTCAGTGCCCAAGGAAACTACACCCAAAACCGCTGTGCTGGGTGGTCCCAGCAACACTCTCACTAACAGTCTGTGCTCTTGTCTTCTCCTGAGAGCTTGCCTGCCCCCTCGTTGTTACAGACAAGGATGTGCACACGGGGATGTGGCATAATGATAAACATATCGCCGTATCTGTAGCCTGAGTATAACAGCGCCCATCAAAAACATTAGCTTTCTAATGTTCATGTCCCTCTTGTGGTAAAGGGGGAAGACAAAATTCCCACAAGCTCTCTTTCACTGCAGATTAGGAAGGGATCCAGTATCTGAAACATTGATGACGCCTCACGGGGGCTAGTGGATCCAACTTTAAAACCCCATCTGTATCCGTGAGGGAGAAAGGCCCCCTTTTCCTGCAGTGTGGCCACCATCATGCCCAGGACACTGCAGTTCATCATGAGCAGAGCAGGCAGCTGAGGGGCAAGGTCTAGGAAAGTGAGCCCTGCTCATTCCCAGAAGTCAGGGTTAGGGACCCCGTGGGAATCCTCTCTTTAAACCAGCTCTTTCACAACATCCGTATTTATATGTTTTCCTTTACTTCATTGCTCTCCTCTCAGGGCATTCCAAGATAATTCAAGTCCAGGGTAAGACAGTTCACTAGTATCCTTGATACAAAACTATTTACAAAGTTCCAAGTGACGCTAGACTCCTTCCTGTAATCTGAGCTAGGAGAACACGGGTAGTGTGTGTATGTTTGTGTGTGTGAGAGAGATAGAGAGACAGACAGACAGACAGACAGACAGACAGAGAAGCAGGCCATCAGTTAAGACCTATTTCCTTTCCCTCGCTTCCCCAGGGCCCTGGCTAAAACCACTGTTCTAGGACCCAGTGGTCAACACAGCAGCTCTGGGTGCCTTTCCCTCCCCTTCACACCCTCTCTTGGAGTTTCAAAAGAGCATGGAAACCATGCTACCACCTTCTCCTCCAATCCAACCAAATGGTTTGATGACCCCAGTCATCACGTTGGCAATCGTCGCTCCCTCAGGTGAGTGGCACTTTCACCGCGCAGGAGACACAGGCATCCCATTCAAGTGGCGGAGTTCATCTGCGTTTAACATTAGCTGCTCAAAAATACCCCGTTGAAGGACTGGGCCCTGTAATGTTTGTGTAAGGAGGGAAACAAGGAAGAAAAGGCTCCATGTGCTGAATTCAAGACGGGGCGGGGGGGGGGCATTCCCACTACAACACGAAATGATTATAAAACCAGAGCCCAGAAAGAGCTCCTCGCCCTTCACTTTGGCAGGAGGGCTTGGGTTCTTGCAACACCTACTCTTTGCACGCCGACTTCTCCTGGTTTTTACTACATTCCAGGCAGGGAGATAGAGACCAAACCAAATAAAGTGCCCCTGGAGGACATTCTCCTCCCCGAAAAAGCTCCTCCGTTTAATTCTCTGCAGCTTTTCAAACAGTCAGATGGGGAGGTTTGACTGTCTGCGGTGGCCAGGAGAAGGCTGGTGCTCGCTGTGGACACCCACTCTGGATAATCCCCGCTGGCAGCAGGGCAGCGGGGGGGGGGGGGGCACAGCTGGGCAAAGGGATTTTCTTGGCAGTCTCTTCTCGGCACAGTCTGTCATCACAGAACTGTGTTTTCCTCTCCCGAATAATGAGCAGAGCGTAGGTTTGAAGCTCATGGCAGGCAGACCATACCTACCGCCCAGAGCACCTGGACCTAAGGCTCCAAGCATGGTTTCTTCCAGCATTGGGGCCTTTTTGTGGGTACCTACCTTGAAACCAATGTTCCCGAGTCCCGTGGACTTTCTTATTTACCCCACATTCGACTCCTGAGCAGGATGGCCCCTGAAAGACCATCATCGTGAGGTGAGGAAACAGAAGGTCCATGGAAAATTCTTAAGCCATCTTCCCAAGCATGTCTGGGGAAATAGTGGCAGGTCAAGAAAATGTTCCACTCTCTCTGTGGCTCTGCTGGGTATGTGAACGTGTGACAAAACCCTCCCAGCCGCACACTACATGCAGAAGAATGTCATCACTGGTCACCCAGCTTCTGAGAGTTTCATTTGGCAGAAATTTCTTGATCTCAACCACATAGCTCACCCTCTGATCCCTCAATCCCTGTTTCCCTCCCAGTAACCATCCGTGACACCTTCGCCTGGGAACACGGCACTGCTGGGTGGCTGTGGGCACCTCCGCTTCACCCCGGGCTGCCTTTGCTTAGCTGTCTCCAGACACACAGGGCTTACTTTCAAAGGACAACAGGCAATTGGCCATAGAAAGAACTAGACCCAAATAACCTCACAGGGTTCCTAAGGACAGGGCCTGAAGATTGGGAAGCCAGGCGAGCTGCAGGTGTGAAGGAGATGAGCCTGCTCCAGGTTGGTGGGGAGAGTCAGCCATGCAGATTGCAAAGTTAGGTCGACCTCCTAAGGTTACAGTCGTTAAATCAAGAATTTCAATCTTTCGCCAAAATACCCTGTTTCCTAATACAGAGTTCTCTCTTGCAAGACTCTGGTTTTGAATGCCTCCTGCTCTTTCTTCCTCTTTCCAGCCTTTAGCGCTCAACTGAAGTCCATTTTCTATTAAAGGAGGAAGAAAGCAATAGAAACACAAAAGAACTAATGTGCTGGGGCCGTTCTCTCATCCCAGGATTTCTTATCAACTTTGAAGCCAATAAAATGTAAGCGCCATTCAGCCATGAACTTGGTGCATAAAACGGGCGAATTTGGGAGCTTATGTTTTCAATTAATTTATATTCAACTCATTGAAATATTTTGCAGTTTTAAGAAGCAGGGGTGGGGGGAAACCTATTTGATGTTTAAGGAATTGTTTCCAGCTTTTAAAGTGAAGCTTGTAGATTTCTTCTCATTTCAAAATAAGAAGCTGTGGGATGCTTAAGGAAACAGGAACTCTACTGCCAAGCGAGAGGTCCAGAGATGGCGTCAAACCCAGAACCATGAATTTGGTGAGAGTTCAAAAGTTGGCAAAGTGAACCCTCTCATCCCTGCCACAAAATAATAAATATCACAAGGAACGGGGGAGAGGAGAAGCCACTGGAAAGCCATAACTTATCCTGTCTCCAGCCTTACAGTTCTCTCTCATAAACCTGGAGTTCTTTGCAGGACTTGGGCTGCGCCTGCAGGGAGCTGGGCGTGCCTAGGGTCGTAAATTACCTTGCTTGGTTTAAGCTTTCCTCCAGGTCAACCAACGGACGGCTCTGCAAGACCCATCACCCAGCTCAGGGCTTCTTAAATCATCCTTCATCTGCTTGTGACATCTGAAAAGCTAGAGCGAGAAGGATCACCCCAAAGCTGACCTTCCTTTACCAGTAGGTGCACACACACACACACACACACACACACACACACCATTCAAAAGGGAAAGATGTGACCACATCCCATTTATAAAGCTGGGCAAAGCTTTCTTTGGGTGACTCCAAATGTATACTACAACGTATATAAACTTCTGATTTGTCTTTTAATAGCAACATGACCCTAAGTCTTTTCTCCAACCGAGGTAGCCTTAGTCGAGGTGAGCTCTCCCCTTTAATTCTCATTTCCTAATCAACACTTGTAATCATTCACTTTCCGACGGCACTCAGTTGTGTAAACACACAGACTGACCCAGCACACAAACATCTCAGCACCCAGAGTATCTGAGAGAATGACTGCGGTTCCTTGAAATGCGATCAAGACCGAGAGAGTAGATACCCACCAAAAGAAACAACGCTTATTCCACAAAAAGTTCCACAATAAATCAGAAAGCTTTTTCTTCCACATGTCACCTGGCATGTTTAATTTGTCTGCTTTGACAGAATCATGGCAAGCCCGGCTGACTGTTGCACAGTTAGAATGAGCCTTTGTGATGAAGGGTAGGCTATCCGGCATAGACGGGCACATGGAAGGATTCACACAGTAAGCATTCTGGAAGTACTGGGGGCTAGCTCTGTGTGGTGGAGCATGCAACCAAGATTTAGACAACATCGATTTACAATATGCCAGGTCAATGGGAAGATGCAGTGCTTGTCGTATTATCCAAGACTTTCAACTCTTCCTCTCCTCCTTCTCATCTCCCTGGATTTCAGCTTTGTTATAACTCTGGGGAGTAATAGAGCTTGCTCATTTTTGCTTCAGAGTCGTACTTGTGGAACACTAAATTTACACCAAAGACGAGGAAGTGCTCTTCTGACTGTCTACACCTTCCCAAGCCAAGGAAAGCCCACGATTTATTAGTGTCTGTTGGCTAACACATCTGGTCATACGATTTGTTTGAAAGAGCTTTTTACAGGGAGAAGGAATATACCTGAGCCTGCTAACAAAAAAGGCTTTTAGATGTCTACACTTTGTTTAGGAAAAAAGATCATAGCTGCCAGCTGACAATGGTGCTACTTACCCAGCCTGCACCAACAGGCACACCTAATTACCAAACCTTCCATGGCACCAAAGAGCCTCTCTTCACGCCCAAATCCTTGTATGAGTTAGCTCAATTCATCAAAGGACCAAACTATCCCTGTTTTTATAGATGAGTAGATTGAAACATGGCAGACACCGTGTGACTTCCCTACCAATCACTCTGTGCAGCCTCTAACCTCAACCCAGACAGTCTGACTGACTCCGGGATGCCCTTCCCACCCCTGAGCCAAGTTCCATAAGTTAGAGGTGCTGGCAGCAACAGATTCCTACCTGCTGAGTCCAGGCAGATAGATGTTCAGCCAATTGTTGACTGTAAGGCTGCACCTCATCTTCACGGTTGTTCGTCTGTTGTTTGCTCTTTTAATATGACAGAAGTATGGTATACATGTATAAAGAACGGAAGTGTTCAGTCCCGCGACTTTCCCACAGTGGGACATGGATGCTCAGACTAAGACATGTCCTTTCTAACCAGAAGCCCACTTCATGCTCTCTTCAAGTCAACCCATCCCCAGATACTATAGTTCTTCCTTTTTAGGGGTGGAAGGGCAAAGCAAGGAATATAAGGTTGACTATAAGCAACTGCTTTTAGTCTTTGTTCCTCCTTATACATGTTGTGCTTCCTTGGATAAGTCGCTTCACTTCCTTATGGCCAATTCCCCTCCCCCTCCCCCCTAAAATGGGGACATTAACAGAATCTGATCATGAGGTCCTGGTAAAGTTCTAAGGAGCTGGGGTGAGGGCACAGAGAAAATCCAGGCTACACCGTCATCACCTTCTGAGCTCTCAGAGACTGGCAACAGAGATCAAGAAGGTTCAGACACAATGGGTCACAAAGCGAAGTAGATGACAAGGAGAGGAAGAAAATGACTTGCAGGCTGAAGTGCTGTGTGTCTTTAGAGAAACCAAACTCATCCTGAGGCTCAGGAAGTGTAGAATTGAACAGTCAAAGCAGTGGTTAGAGATGGAGGTCACACACACACACACACACACAAAAAAAAAACACTACACACATCACGCACGCACACGCACACGCCACACGCACACACGCACACGCACAATCAAAGATTCCAATTGTCTAGAATTGGAAGTGTCTTTTTAAACTTCTTAGGATATCAAGAAGAGTATAACTTCTTCCCATGCCACTGACAAGTGAATTCTTCTTGATCATGAGACCATCATTAACCAGGCCACAAATTCAAAGCCACTGTTTTCTTAAGGTGGAAGAGACCCAGCATCCTACAGACTTCTTTACGTGTGTCTTACCATTTCCTTAGAACTTCTCAGTGCCCTCAGTGTAAACCAGAGGAAACGGCTGCTCTAAAACACAAATCCGGAGGAATAAGAAACCTCAGGAAAATATGAACACATGCTCTAGAGCGCGCTGGGTGAGTTTCTTTTCTTTCTCTGGCTGAAGACACATTTGCAGCAACAGCTTTTTTATGTCTGCATATAAATGTCAAAGTAATTAATGTTATTGAAGTTAAAAAAGAGAATAAAAATGCTTCAAGTAATATTAAAAGTGATAAGCATGTGACACTATTTTGAATAACAAGTTGATTATAGTAAAGGACTGACAAATTTTAGATTCCAACCGGGTACCAACTAGTAATGGGTGCCGACATACAGAGCTGTTTATATTATAACTGAGTTTAGAAAAACTCGATATGAACAAGAAAAAGAGGCTCCGTTCGGTCACCAGCCCCGCTGATGTCCCTCACATGCCCTCTCCTGCTCTGCGTTTTTCTTTTCACATTTATATTATGAGGCAAACAGACGCAGAGATAAGATGAAAACCAAGCACACTGTGAGCCTCAAGCTCTAATAGATCTTTTTTAATTGCGGTCCAGATAATATGACTTACAGAGAGAGCTTTTCAACAGTGTGGCCATATGGCTGACCAGGAACAACATGCTTCCTTCCTGGGTGGCTGGCTGTGGCCTGGAACAGTACAGGATGTTCAAGATAAGAAAAAACGGAAGCTCCCAGCACTGGGTGTGTAGTTTAACCAAAAGAGGAAAATAAGAAATGGATAGAAGGTGGGACGCTGCCTGGTGTGTGGCATGGGTCAGAGCCAGGGTGGGGATTTGAAGTGGGACAGGTTTTCTCTCCAGCAGGCTTGTCCCAGAAACTCAGAACTGCAGAGAGAGCAATGGGAGATGAGTGCCTGGTTACCTTTTAGGATATTATAAACACCAAAGAGATCATGATAAGGTTATTTTTGTGCCCTTGAACTTGCTGTGGTTGATAAAGGGAGCTGAAACCAGAATGTCCTTTCCAGGGCTAGAGGCTGTGTCTATCTAGGTTCAAACACAGTAGTCCCTCTTCACCTCAGAGCTCAGCTCTATCCTTCCTCATTACAAGATGCTGGCGATCACCTCAGTCAAGACAGTAGCCTTCCGTCTTCGCTGTGCATTTATGTCCAGCCTCTGCCCAAGAAACTGCTTGTCCCCACAGCCTTGTGCTGGGCTGCAGTTCCTTGGAGCAACCATTTATCAACAATATAGACTTGGCCATATAGGGTATTTTCTTCAGGTTGGGCCCATAAAAAATACCTAAAAGGTAAAAGACATCCCAAGCTATAATTAGCTCTGTGGCCCTGGGTGAGTTCCTTATCTCTCTGGTTCTCCATGTTCTTATCTGTAAATGGGTCTCCTAAGACCAGCCTTAAAATCAACGCATGTAAGTCAACAAATTCTTACTTCTGCTGACACCTCTTCCTGAATCCCTTTTTAAGACTCTTGTAGGCAGTCTGATGGGAGACGGTGATGTTCCTGGCTTTATCTTAGACGCGTATGAGCTGTGAAAACCTATTATAGGCAAGGGCATGGTGTAACTCTAGAACTTACTAGGCTGAAGCAGAGGTTAATGAGTTCAAGGCTAACCTTGGATATATAGTAAAATGCTGTTTCAAAAAAACAAATCAAGCAAAAAAAAAAAAAAAACCAGAAGGAATGTGAAAGAAGAAATGAAGGGAAGGAGGAGGGAAGAAAGAGAGGAAGGAATAGAAGGAAGGGAGGAAGGGAGAAAGGAAGGAAGGAAGGAAGGAAGGAAGGAAGGAAGGAAGGAAGGAAGGAAGGAAGGAAAAGAGATGAGAAAACAAAATCAATCCATATAATGTTAGGAGTTCCACCTACATGTTCTTATATGTAACATTTAAAAAACCGGCTTTGTACCATGTAAAATGAAAAGAAATGTTTGTGTTAATAATTTTAAATTTAATTTTTCCTTACTTAAGGATCAGCAATTTAGAAAACACTAACAAGTTACCGAGACATGTGTAAAATGTAAATGTACTCTTTTGTGCTTTTGGAAGACGACATCCATACCTTTCATGCCGCCCAATAGCTGGCTCTGCCCCTGGCCATTGCCACCAATCTCTCTTTAGGAGTGAGTCCACCCAGTACCTCCTCTCTACTGGAAAGAAGATGAATTTCCACTCATGCCCTAAGATCTGCTCTCTTGAGCTATAGCTAATCACAGTCAACATCAGGGTGTAGTTTTCATTTACTCAATGAGTATTTATAAAGTTAACTGATTTCAAATTTCAATAACAGAAAGTCAAGCATTTTCTCAGGCAGCACCCATTTTGTGCTGTGTCTGACCCAGGATAAAGAACACAGGCAGGGAGACGTGAGGACTGAGCTTTGAAGCAACTGGGCTCCAAATTCTCCACCATACCCAGAAGCTAATGACTTCCAGAGGCCGCCACCACAAAGAAGGCACTGAAACATGCAACACTGGTCACTGTGTCAAGGGTCATGTCAGAAAGAGAAGTTCACCACTTTCAAGTATTTCAGAGGTGAAAAGGCCACTCTCCAAATAATGCCAGGCTCTCCACAGTCCACGTTTGCTGCATTGGAAATGGCAGTTGTCATCCAGACAGACGCAATCTGCATGAAATTCTTCAGTCTCCTCCAGCCAGGTGTCAATGCTCTGTCTTGGTTGACTCCTCTGTGACCTGGTGTGGATGAGTGTTTTTGTCTCTGGGATGAGTGACATCAGTGGTCCACAGTGCTGTGTAGGGACCACTGGGGCCTCTGAGACGCTTCCAGAATTCGTGTTTTAAAAAATGCCTTCATAACAACGCTCAAATGCTATTCTCTCCTCATTTATGTGTGGTTTTCTGGAGACAAGTCGGGACAATTTCATCATCTTTATGACAATGGAATTGGTATTCTTGTATCTAGAACATTTTATGTGTAATATGATTAACGTTTTTTAAGAATAGCCCAGTTAAGCTAGGGGTCATCACTAATCATTAAGAATATGAAAAGGTCCCAAGACTAGCAAGTTTGCAAACCGATGGGATAAGTGAAGAATTTGTCCCCCTCTACCTTATCCTTTTCCACATAATTCTTTTTTTTTGTTCCCTCAAAATTACTACTGAGATCTCTAATGAACATGGCATGTCAATAGCCACTGTGCAGATCCTAGTAATATAGATCTGGGAATTTTGGCAAAGAGAAAACTAAAGGAATCTCTCTGTCACTTTGAAAAGTGACTATTCATAGGTCCTGAGCCACAGATTATGTTTTATGTAGCCAGCATAATTTTAAGCATTTTTGTAAAGAAAGACTTAGCATATATTTAATTTTAAAAGCATTTCTTTCCTACAGATAGAAAAGACAAAGAAAGCAAATAGCTGAGTTAATTGCATCAGACAAAGCATATCTTTGGAAAAGGAAATGTCTACTGATTCTTAAAGAATGTTTTACACGCGCACACACATACACACACACATGTGCACACACATGCACACAAAACCCTTCAAGAACACATATGGTATTTAATACATACCTGTTACAGGATGGCACATGGTTTACCTTTTCACGAACTGTGAGTCATTCTCTTACCCAGGAGGTTCTGGGTTTCATAAATATTGAACACACTCCTGAATCTTAACAGGTGGTTTCTACAAATATGAATACTATTTCTCTGCTTCACCCCATGTTTCCCACAGTCATGTGCACTGTGATTGCTGATTACTATGGAAGAAAGAGAGATTCTGTATAGATAAACCTTCCTGAAAACCAAAACTTAGCTATTTCAAATCCAAAAACAAACATACATACATACATACATACATACATACATACATACATACATACATTCATCCATTCAACTAAAAACAGTCCTGAACCTTGAGCCAGGCATTGTATTGAGCCTTAAGACTCTTATAACAATTAAGTGAAATTCATCTTCCAGATAGCTAATGTCTAGAATACATGGAATGGATGTATCCTAAATTTTATCCAGTGTTCTTAAAGGTGAAATCATTTTTTTTCCAAAAAAAAAAAAAGACAAAATTAGATAATCTGCATCTTTTGTTTTGTGATAGAAACAATATAATTTTTATTAGCAGATGTATAAACAAATAAAAATACCCATCAACAGGGCTGTCCTCATTATTTCTGATAGACTGGACAATTAAGAGAAAAGTAGAGATCTGGCGAACTGGCTCTGCCAGATCTTTTCTTTACCATGACGGTGACCAGACAGATACCCCTCCTGAAACAGAAGCAGTACCTACCTGGCTGCCAAAATCACCAAAAATAATTAGAGCAGAGTGTTAGCAGACTGGGAGATGCTTGGAAAACTGAGAGGCACCCAGCTGGAATGTTTGATTTTCAAATGAGTCAAGGCCCAGTAGAATGAGTGATTGCCTAAGTTAGGACTCCAGCATGGTCAAGGGGTTAGCAGATCTAGAAAGTATGATTCTGAGTCAGCGTTACAGTGAGTGGGGACTTGTGAGAATTGAGTTGTTTTCAACAAACTTCAAAGTAAATCACCCGTGGCTGAAGAACCATGGAGCTTGGAAGGTTGGGACTTGGCCGTGTTTCAACTCCTTCACACACATTGTCTGGGCTTTTAGAGCAGGGACTGCGCATTCACCACGATGATGATGCCCTCGGGCTTTCCAGATGTGCGGTGCCGATTGACCCATTACAGATGTTGTGGATTGCTGGCCTTGCTAATTCTGGAACCCCTTTCTGAAGGCTTGCTTTTTATCTCTTCTTTGATGTCAAGCTGTTTGTCTTCATTTCCTACTGGCTCTGGTGTGATTACCACTAATCTCTCTTTCCTCTTCCTTATCCCCTCAATTTCTGCTTTTAATTCACTGGGGCCCAAGTGACTAAATAAGTGGGCTCATTAGGAGGGTGCGCTAATTAAGAGTCAATTAGGCATGGTTAGAGTGCATCGCTTTCTGACTGCTGTTTCCGCTGCTTCCAGCCTCTTTTGCTTCCTTCCTGCTCCTCAGCTGAATTCCAGAAGGTTGAGGTTGAGGACTTCTGACCTCTGGTTAAGTGGGGCACAAGAATATTTACTTTCTTGTCACATTTCACCGCTGTCAAAGCTCAGAGAATCTACTTCGGTCCCTAGAGGAGCCGTGTGCTTAATGACTCAGGACACCTGGGTGTGATCCATCCTCTGCGTTCTGCAAGTTCCAAGTGATTTACTGGGAGGCAGGAAGGACGGCATCCAGGAAGCAAGAGAAAGGACCCCTGCCCCCAACGGACCAGGGAGTAGGATTTGACTTTCCTGAAGGGTGCACTAACTTTCAGTTCTAGAAGCTGTGCCGGCCCCCCAGCTTCTGGAGAGTCTTAGCTTCGATCCCCATAACAGTATGACTGGTTGTGGCAGTGACTAGGCTGTGAGTGTGGGAGAGGCATTCCTAACACAGAAGACGTACAGTGTCTAACATGGAGGTTCATCCCATACAAAAACACTGTTTTTAGATCTATATTAGCCTTGGATAGTGATATCTCAGAGCCCAACCATTTCAGCAACTGCTAAATAGCATCAGGATAAACCAGAAGAAGGTGGTAAAAATCTTCATCTTTTTCCTGCGTGAAGACACAGAAATCATTTGTCCTCACAGCACCCCAGAAGCCTTCTGCTCTCTCTCATCTTATGCGAACATAGTCTTCTGAATATGGTTCTCCTGTCTTTTCTAACTTACACAATAACGAAAATAAATGCAAACAAGAATCCAAAGGTAACGTGGCTTTGCCCCAGCTTGCCATATTACTTGTGAGCTTGTCCAGAAAAAAAAAAAGGGGGCAATGTTTTCAGCTAATACCCACCAGGACATGCATGGCTGAGGATGAAACCCGATGATGATGAGAATGAGGAGGAGGAGGAGGAGGAGGAAGAGGAGGAAAATGTTTAAGAAGAAACAAAAGTGAAAGGCGCTTGTCCACAGTGCTCGATCACACCACCAATTCACTTCCAATGCTTACTTGCAATCTGCTGCAGCTGGTGCCCTTACTGTGCCCAGCTGCTGTTCTTTTTGTCACTGGTTTACGTTTCTTTGAAAATCTAAGAGGCATCAAGCCTCATCCTGAAAGTCATCAGAAGCAGAACCAGATTCCAGATGCCTCCTTTCTGGTCTTGTTTGCAATCCTGTTTGGTTGTTTACACCTTGCGTTCAACTCATTCATTTCGTCCCAACCCTTCTTTGCTTTGAGCATGAGCTCAGAGCACTGGACTGCTTTTATCCCTGAGCCAGCTGCTGTGCTGGTAACAGGACCATCGTGCTTTAGTCAGCATCATAATTTCCCAATAATCTCTATGTAGGCCTTGTATAGTATTGTATTAATCTTTAGAGTGCCAGACACACAGAATAACCAGAGGTCTGGGGTCTTAGTAGGAAGGCAGAAAAAAAAAAGTTGCTTATGGAAATCATCTCAAGTTTGGAAGATATTTCATTTGAATGTAACAGTGTTGCATGGTTTAGAACTTACAGGGAGAATGTTTCCTCAGCCAAGAAGACAGGCTGCTAAAACCAGACCATGTTCTTGGTGGGCTGGTACTCTGACTGTTGATATAATGTCTTATCCTAACCACAGCATAGCGGGAAGCTGAAGGGTGACCTCCAGAGCAGGAGACCTAGGTTCTGATCTTAGTGGACCACATTTCTTTCTCCTCTGGAGGCTTCAGCGCTCCTGTTGTACAAGAGAAGATGTCTCAAGCAGCATCTGATTTGAGAATGCTCTCGCAAATCACATCCACTAATGCTTTGAAAGCACCCGGCAAGAGGACCCAGTGTGTACTCTACTCAAATGAGGGCAATTGTTGCTGTTGTTTTCATGATGAAAGGGAGCTAGTTGTTTGGCTATTCCTGTTCCTACAGTACTGTAGAAAGCAACACTAGAAGATCTCAAGGCAAGCTGTTATGGTAACTGCTGTCAGTCAGGTGACCATATAATGTGTGCTCCAAACCAGGCTCCTTGAGAATGATGTATGTGATAGTAATAATTATTACAGGACATTTGATAACCTTAGGTATTTTCCAGTTCAATGTACCCATTTTTACAGAGGAGTCCAGAGCAGTGATGTGACTTAACTTAGAGTGATGTCATACAAGCTAATAATTAAGAACAAATACGTGGCCAGGTAGTGGTGGTGCACTCCTTTAATCCCAGCACTTGGGAGGCAGAGGCAGGCAGATCTCTGTAAGTTGGAGGCCAGCCTGAGCTACAGAGTGAGTTCCAGGAAAAATGCAAATCTACACAGAGAAACCCTGTCTCAAAATAATAAATAAATAAATAAATAAATATAATAAATTAAAATAATAATGAACAACTATGTGGAATTCTGGTGTCCTTAGCAGGGATAGGGACCTTCTCTCTTCCATCTCTTCTCCTGAAAAGATCCATGTTGTCATCTCTCATCTTTGACTGTAATTTGAACCAGAACCGAGGAGTCTACATAAATCGGTCTTCTGCAGGAAGGCTTGTCGTTTTTTGTTTATTTGGTTTTGTTGCTGTTGTTGTTTTTTTAACCTCAACCCCTTATACTGCTCCTCTGAGCCGTTTTGGTTTTCTGTTTTTTGTTTTGTGAAACAGAGCCTCAATCGGTAGCCCAGGCTAGCCTTAAACTCATCGAGTTGTCCTGTTTCGGCCTCCCTAGTGAACCACCAAGCCTGGCCTAGCTGTTTTCTTTTATTATTCAGTTGTGGTCTGAGAAAGAGGAAAAAGCAACTGTCCCAGACCTTCTACAGAGGATGTTTTTTTTGTTTTTACATTTGCTTATGTATGTGTGTGCATGTGCACATGCACAGGTATACATGCTGCACACGCATGGCTTTTATGTTGAGGGCAGACAATAGCTCGCAGGTGTTGGTTCTGTCCCTCTACTGTGTGGGTCCTGGGATCTAAATCAAGTTGTCAGGGCCCAGTGGCGATCACTAACCACTGAGCCACCTCACCAGCCCAAGAAGGTTATTTCAGTCCATGCTCAATTATCCCTTGGTTCATTTTCCTCTGGGTCAATGATCTCCCTTTAGTTCTTAACTAGGGCATCCTTCCAACAATTTCCCCAAATATCTCACCAGGATGCATTTAGATCTATATCTCCTGACATTGCACATCTGACTATTCATCTTTAATCCCTGTTGAATGCAGGATATATGAGCCACGAGGAGCTCTCACTTCTGGTATTGTGTTATTTAGGCATGCAAACACTGTGCAGAATTTAACCTTCGAGACAACGGCAGAAGGTCAGAAGTCATAGGGTTTGGAGCTTCCTGGAGACATTATCAGCTTCTCTCCTTAACAGAGAGCATGTCTTATGTCCACAATCCCACGCTAGTGGAAATGGATGAAGACTGCTTATTTAGACTCATGCCTTTGTACTTCAACGTCACGGTTTCATCCTCCTAAGTCTTTTTGTCTTGAAAAAGATAACATAGTTTGGCTGTTCTGCTTGCATCTCTCTGGGTTTCGTGGTCTGTTCTTCCATAAAGATGACAAGCAGAGCATTTCAGAAGCATCAGAGCCTTGGATCCTTGAGCCACTTGGTGTAGAAGCAGAGGAGGCATCAAAGCCACACTGCAGGATGGGTCTCATGCTTTCCCATGATGCAGTTCAGGGGCAAGCAAGGCTGGGGCAACAGCGAAGCTCCCAGAACCTAGTGACAGTAGCTGCTGGAACTTTCTCTGGATACGCTAAGGGGCTAGCCCAGCAGCATCCCCGTTCCCCATGGCGTATGTGTGTTACGCACATGGGTTTAGCTCTAGGGTTAAAATAAGTGCAGATCTTTCCATAGCTGTTTGGAAGACCATTTTCAAAAGAAGCAACTGATGGTTAGATGGCAAGCTGCATTTACCTAGAAGCCAGGGAGACACAAATGAGGTCAAACCTGTGTGTTCTGAGAAGATCCCAGCTTAAGGATGCCAGTTAAAGAGACGATTTCCATTGTGTGCTTGAAAGTACAGACTCGGATCTGAATTCAAGCCCTGTCCTACAACCCTGCAGCCTTAGGCAAATTACCTGACCTTTCTACTCCTCACCTATAAATTAAGAATAGAGCATCCTCATAGGATTGCTATGAAATTAAATGCAATGATGCATAATGATCCAAAGCACAAAAGAAATGTAAGCAATGGTTTCATCTTCCACACTAGACCACCAAAGAAATGCACTTGGTCTGCCTATCTGTCCACTTACATATACATATGCCAATGGTTGCTGCTATTGTTTTAGTAGAACACAAATACTAGGCAACAGAGAAATTCAGACTACAGTTTAAGCAGCAGAGAGACGAGAGAGACGAGGGAAGCGAAACTAGGTAGTGGACAAAAGAAGACACAGAGTCAAAGGACAGGGCAGACACGTGACTCCGTATGGTCAAACATGACCAAAGGGGCGGTAAGAAAGAAGAGCCAGCTCAAAAATGCCAGGACTTTCAGGGTCACGCGGAATTGGCCCTCTCAGCCAGGCGTGCCTGTAACTGGACACAGGCCCTTTGTCTCTACAGCAAGATCTTACAGCACTTCTTCTGCAAGGTAGTCAAGGATACATCCAAGACACTTAGAGCCAAGAGGGAGAGGGGAAGCCTCTTAGGACTGCCAGGTGTCCCTCCATAATGACATCAGCGAACAGGAAGTACTGGCCTGTATACATCACACACGCACGTGACTCCCCCTTCCCTCTCAGTCACAGAGAGTCGAAAGCTCTATGTGTTCAGAAAATCCTCAGGGCCCCTGTGCATCTGGTTTTTACCTGCCCCCCCCCCTCCCCTTCCCTCTCCTCCCCCCCCCCCCTTCCTATCGCTCTGCACTCCATCTGACAGCCAGAGGAGGCAGGGGGCTCAGGTTTCATGGCTGGGCATGAGGCCCTCCAGGTACATTACAACTGGTCCATTTCATGTGAAATCTCTTCAGCTTGACCAAGAGTCAGTGACCTCAAGAGCAGCGTTTAACCTCCATTACTTGGTTTATATTTGGTAATATTTACATGGGAACTTGATTAAAGCTGACCTTTGGAGGAGACAGAGTGCAGTGTGTATTTGAAACCCCGCCGCCTTCTCCAGCCCCTGTCAGGCGTCATCTGTTTCTCTGCTGCCCTAATTGGCCAACTGGCCTCCACTTCGCCTGCACCCTCCTCTCCCCAAATGTCTGCACCGCTTCCATGTGGGTCTGGGCCTTGTTCCCCCAGAGGCAGCCATGAAAATCCACAGGGTTAGATACCCAGCTTGGTTGCAGCTAAAGACGGTTTGTCTTAAACAGATCCTTTCACCCTGTGCTGAAAAAGCACCAAACAGCCTGTCTTTCTGCTCTAAGGAATCTTTCCCAGAGTGCAAGTGAGTCCCTCAGACACGTCTCTGCCAGTCCACTTCACAGGGACGACTCAGGCCCACGGGGGAAAGGAATGCAATAGTCATTGATTTGGGATGAAATTCATCATCCAATATGGAAATCTTATGTATTGCTTTTGGGCTCAATAGAATATGTCTGTAAAATGGAAGGAGAGGCGATTGATGACATGTTTGTTCGCTGACATGTCCAGAAGCTGTGCCTGCTTCTCAGATGACTCAGCAACTGTTAATTACCTTCTTCAAATGCTAGACAACCTGGAACTGATGCACCTTCAGAGACGTTGAAACGTTAGAGGTGTGTCTGTGTGCATGAGTGTGTGAGAGAGCATATGAGAGTGTATGAGTATGTATATGTGTGAAAGTGAGTGTGTGAAGATGTGTGAGGGTGTGTGTGAGTATGTGACTGTGTGTGTGTGTGTGTGTGTGTGTGTGTGTGTGTTGGAGGTGGAAGTATGGAGAGGAGCCACGTGTGTATACTCAAATGTTATACAACAGTGGGAGACCCAGGTAGTGAGAAGTCCACCTATGCACTGGAGGCTGGGACTGCTTCAAGCTTTCTTTAAAGTCTTTTCCAAGTCAGTCTCCAAGCCTCCAGGACCTCCCAGAAAAGTAGACGCTTTGTCCCAGGAGCTAAATTAGGTGAGTTTCAACTTCGTAGTCTGCTCTCTGACTCCAGAAAAACAGAGAACGTTAAGAAGCCACAAGAACGAGCACGACACCACTGTAAATGCATGATGGGTTCAGACAGAACGGAGCCACTGGGGGGGGGAGCCAATAGCTGCAGGGGGGAGGGTGTTGCGGGGCGTCTGGGAACCCTAGGGTTTGTAGCTTCCACTACAACTGTGTATTCTGAAGTATAGAGGGAACAAGATTGCCCCACGGAGTGTGTTAGCTCTATGGAGATCAGAAGCATGCTTTCAGTTATGGAGGACTCCCCCATGTCTCAGGCATACAGTGTCATGACACCTTTATCACAACCTCGTGGAACTCTTATTCCCACTTTGCAGATGAATTTGGAGACTGGCAGTTCCCTCCGGTCATACACAGAGAAGAAGCAGACTCCAAACTGAGCCTGGTCCATTCCTAAGCACCCTGGATGCCATTTGGAGTGCCTGACTGTGCTGTGTCTTTGGAAGCTGAGAGTCCAAAGCCAGACTGTGCAAGCTGGGACCAAGGGGGCACCCGTGTCGGGGTGGGCTTTGGGAAGTGGACTCCATTCCTGCACACAGCTGAGGAAAACATCAAACTATGACATCAAAATATGTGTCATATAGCATGACGTTTAATTTTTTTTTTTCTTTCAAAGCCATGCTTCTTTTGCTTTTCTTAGCCAAAGGCTCTCCTCCTTATCTAAACAATCAAAGACTTGGTTCTCTCAACCCCAGGCTTCTCTGTCGTGAGCGTTAGCCTTGGCTTGGTTAAACAAAGTGCTTGTTTATAATAGACATAACAGATGACAGAGTCATTTTGAAATTACACAGTTGGTGTAATAAACCAGTTAAAACCTTATTTTAAAAATGTCAGAGTTGGTCAATACACTCATAGCACGCAGCTTAGTTTTCTTTCTCCTTGAAGAGGAATATGAGCACATTCTTGATTCCCACAGCCAGCGAGGGGTAGTGGGAAAAGATAACTTTCCCCTGCCTTTTCTCCTAGCTGATCTACACGTTCATGAGATGCATCAAGGCTGGCTTGTCCCTTCCTGGGCCTCCTCTTAGCTTCTTGCCCTTTGCAAGAGCACTCAATTGCAGATTTCTCATAATTCTGGGCAATATAGGGAGATAAATCCGATATCGTATAGAGCATGTTTTAGAGACTGAGTTCATGCAGAAGTTACACACGTTCTAAACAAAATGCTCACAGCTGGCAAGCATAATTATTGTTTTCTCCTCTTGATAGTCCCACATTTAATAATAATGTAAAAAAAAAAAAGGTCCCAATGGTGTTAGCTGACTTGTGTGGTGATCACAGACGCAAAGAGAGCTGCGTTGTCCTCTGGGTTCAAACCTCTCTCACTGATGCATCTTTCTTGGGATATACTCTTAGAGACTGACTTGGTTCTTCCCATGGGTGATGCTTTGCCTGAGGGTCTGAAGTCCAGATTTGCCAGCCTGGCTGCACTGGGTAAGACAGGCCATCTCAGACTGGACCTGCACTTTGCCTACAGCCCAGAGATGCCACTCTAATCTACAGCCCTGCCATGAATTTGTTTTTTGTCATAAATGAAGCATGGGCTGTGCTTTAATTTTCCTCACTGCCCTCTGTCAAGTAATAACCGTAAATATTGTCCTGAATCATTAAGTCACAACCTGAAACCTGATCCTGCCCAGCTCCCAATCAGACGGCCATCTGGAAGATGAAAGGAGTCTATTTGGGTTTTGGAATGATCCAGGCTCTAATTTGTAACAACAGTCTTAACAGGCTGTTTCAGAGACATTAACCAGCAACTTGTCTCAGATTCTCGAGGAAGGCGCATTGTCCACAGTTGGCGACATTTACTTCAGGCAGAACTGTGAACTGGAAACTGTTGAAAAACTACCAGGCTCTGTGGCTTTCAATCAAATGCCACCTTCTTCCATGGACACTAGTTTGTACCCAAGGGCAAGGATCTATGCGTGCCAGTGCACGTACAGTATATCTCGGAATATTTCCCATGTCATAAGGAAAGCAACCACTTCAGGGGGAAAACAAATTGCATTGTCTACAGGCGAACAACAATACACTGAGCTAGATATATGGTTTTTCCTACCACCCGAGGTTACTTTCCAAAGAAGATAATCCTATTCCTTTTGGCTGTAGAATAAATTTGTAAACACAAGAGGTGAGTCATTATCTAAAGTCGGGCTATGTCACTGGAAAACAAGTGCATGTCTGATGAAGTAGACCACGAGCTGACGAATTACATTAAATACTGAACACCCGGATTGACAGGAGAGCAAAGCAGATTGACGGACGAGCAAAGCCATGTCGCCAGGATGTGCCTTTTCGTGTCTCCTTGACCTTGGTTGGAAAGGCGGTCAGAGAAATCCACAGTGTATGACCACACTTCTCCACCAGGTTATGTATACTGTCCTCAACATCCTAATGTATTTGTGCTGCATTGGATTTTACCTTTGGAGAGTGTAAATACTTAACAGTAACGTGAAGGTGTTTATGGACAAAGAAGTAAGGCAATAAGCAGCTTTGGTGGACACAGTATTAATTTATATGCTTCGGGGATAAAAAAAATTTCATACTAGTGTTCAGAAGCTCTCTCTCTCTCTTTTTTTTTTTGCCTCAGTTTATGGCCTAGCACCTCTCACTTACAGTAGTTAAAAGATGTATCACTGGTATGAATAAACAGCATGAAAATATAGATTAAAAGAATTTGAAATGCATTTCCTAATTTGATTTAACCCAGTTTGAACGAGTCTGTTTTTCTAAAAGGTCCATAATGTGATAAAATCACAGAAATCTAAAGCTTGGGCTGACTGCTCGATCATATTAGGGAATCCCTTGCAGATGTGACGATAGTGTGATAATTTTAAGCCCTTCTCTTTCAGAGATAAGTGCTTAATATATTTATGAGTGAAATGTCACGGTGTCTGAGATTTGGTTTCAAACCTTAGACAATGGTAAATATAAAGAAACAGCAGATGACATCATGAGAGAAGACAGATGAAAGATTACCAGAATATTCATAATTATTGGAAAAGCATGATAGATGTGATTTATTACCCATTATTTTTAATTTTATCATTGCTTGAAATTTTATTTAAAACGATAGTTTTAAAATGTATTCAGAATGGAGGACAAGGTTCTCAGCCAGAGGAGGTGCCTGCTGTTCCTTCCTCCTCCAGCTTCATTTAGCACATCTGGCTGTCGGGTTGTCACAATCGAATGGCTGAACGGCCCTAGCATGGACCGCACAGAGGCCAGGGACCCTGCCATCCCCACAGGACCGGCCCACAGCAGGTGTTCTCCAGACCCCAGAGCCAGCCTGCTGAAAGTGAGATGCCTGGCTCGGCTGAGGATAGGGCAGACCCATACAGGCTGGGGCTAAGGCAGCCTGGACGGACCGCGCGCAAAGGCACAGGCAGCCCTGTGGGAAAGAGGACGGGCAGCCGCTGTCTGCCTCGGCGTGGGAGAACCTGGACGGCTCCAGCTGGGGCCGTGTCATGAGTCCCAGAAGGGATCGACTCTTGCTCTCAGAGACTTGCGGTACTTTAGTGGTTGACCCAAGGGGGTTACCAGGAGGGCAGGAAAGGCTGCCAACTCCTTGTCAGGCTTCCCTAGTGAGCTCCAGTGAAGGGGCAGTTTGGGTGGTCCAGAATTGGTACTTCCCAAAACAAGCGGAGACGCCTGCGTGCCCGCTGACTCCCACTGCGGCCCTAATGTCTGGCACCGGAGGCGGCATTGGCTCAGAGAGCTCATTTGTGAACAGAGCAAGGAAGGGCAGAGGAGTGCAAGCCCAGAGGAGTGGGACACGAAGAGTTGGAAACCACTCCATCTGATGGTCGGAGAGCCTCAGCTAGCAATGGGAAGGGCCTGGAGCAAGAGGCTGGGTTCGGGGCTTTCACTGCCATGGCTGGGTACGGGAGCAAGTCATCAACTCCTTGGGAGACTGATTTCAATGCTTCTAAGCAAAAACTTGGTTCAGCCAAACTTGAGTTCATATCTGTCTCTGGCACTAAACTGCCTATTTTGACCTTGAGAAATTATTCATTGAGCCATTTTGTCTTAATCAATAAATCATTTTTAAAGGGGGAAGAGGAAGGGGGCATCAGCAGGAGGAGGCCCAGAAGAGCATTCTTGTTGAAAGGGTTTAAAACAGCAACTTTTCACAGATTCCTGGGTCCAGAGACCCACAGTGCAAGGATTCAATGGATGGTGGATTTTACGGTCACCTCCATCGTCATACAGATAAGCCAGAAGCCGCAGGCTACACTCTATCCCAGCACAAAGTGAGGTGCCACCACACCTAACAAGGACATCTGTGGTCAACAATGCCCTTAGGAACAATGACCAGTATTCGAATCGAGCACCCAGTTCCCTCATCTTTTACCTGAGCTCAAGGGTGTGCCTATTCGATCACACCACTAAGTTGGGATATCCGTTAAGGAAATCCAACTGTTTCGTGGGAACAGTTTATTGAAGTGGATAGTCCTCCTTCTGGAGAGTGGTGTGCATCTGGTTTTCTGTGAATGGCTTACAGTGGAGAAGAAGACCTTTCTGCTCATGTAAGGGCTTGGGCCAACAGGCCCCTGGCGACAGTACCATAGCTTTGCTGTTGGTAGATTCTTTTTCTCTTCTAGCCTCCTCTCTATCCCGATGCCAGCCATGTCTTAAGCAGAGCCTCTTGGATACATATTTGCTGGCTCAGGGATTTCTTAAACACTTCAACAAATCGCTCAGGCGTCCTGGCTAGCCAGTCTGGGTTATACATGTAACCCTCTTCTGACCCTAGCCCTGGAAAGCCCCGGAGAGCAGCTCTGTGCCTTCTGTTTTCCTAGACCTCTTCAGACCTTTCAATCTGGAAACCAGAGTGAGAGACGGAGACAAGTAGTCCAGTGGGTCGTTGACTCTTCCTGTTTCCAAAAAGGACAGACAGCTCCGCCACGGTGGTGACAGATGACACCATCTCAGTTTTATCCTAAGGCAATTGCACGCCCACAGAATAGGGAGGGTACAGAAATCAGGGGGAGACACTGCCTCGACAGTCTAAAAACGTCTACTAGAAGTTTAGCTTAGTTTGGGGTCAAAGGTCAGGTTGATGTTAAAGTGCCCCCTCCTGGGTCACCTCAGCGAGGAAGGGGCCCTCTGGGCCTGCTTCGAGTTAACCATTGCCATCTCCTGTCATCACTCTGTGCTGCCCTCCGGGAGTATGTCTCCTGCATGCTTTGCTTCCCTTGATGGTAAGTAAGTTCCCTAGTCACCAGCCTGTGATGGTTTACCGCCTGTCCTGCCTTTCTGTCAGTCAGTCTACAAAGCCAGGACCTAGGCAGCCGTCTCCTCACTCACTGGCCCTGTGGCCATAAGGGGTCTAACTGTCCCACACATTCTGAGCATGGAGCTCAGGGGATCTTCTTGGGCTTTTCTTTACCCTCCCCACACAAGCAGTGACAGAGAAAGGCCTGCCTCCCGGATCCCCTGAGCTGCATGGTGGAGCTGGAAACAAGAGTGCCCTTATCTTGATCTGGGCTGCTGACTCGAGGAATAGCATTCATTCGAGCTGTGGCCTCCTCAGCCTGTAGGAGCTCAAACAAATGTGATCAACTCTCTGAGGCCTTGGGAGGGACGGAGGCTTGGGCATCACAGAGCGGACAGGAACTCAAATGACATCTCTTGAGCACTGACGTGCCTGTATACATCCTACCCTATGACTGTGCTCCCAAGACCCACCCGTCACCCATCCCTTTCTGGCCCTGCTCATGCTGTAAGGCAGCCTGCTGCTGGTGGGAAGCAAACCAGAACCCTCCACATTGTATCATCCGTAGTAAAATACCTGAAAATGTCAATTCTTCTGGTTGTGTGTGCTAACGTCATTGCCATTATTATAGCTAAGACAAAGCAAAGAAGAATGAGTTCTGCAAAAGATATTCGCTCTCCGGTGAACATCAGAAACATCCAGAGCTATTCTGGTTATCCTAATTCGGTGTTGGGGTCCAGGGTACGTGGACACAGTGATGCTGCCAAGCATCCTACAGTGCATAGGAAAGCTTCCCCCGGCCCCATCGAAGAATTGTGTGCACATAATTTCAGCAATATACGCTATACTAAACATGTAGTTTAGTATAACTACAAGGCACACTCCCAGGGTCTATGGCTTGTCACCCGAAAAACAGAACTCGCTTCACACTACCCATGTACACACATGGAGGGGACTCGATTTTTAAATAAATCTTTTTTTTTTTTTTAAATCCCAACAGCAAAACTGGTGCCGTGAACATACCAGGGCATGAAATGCAAAGTCCTTCACGGACTGGCTAGCCCTGCTTCTCCAAACACAACTTTAATTCCCATGCTGTAGCTTCTTGTACTCGCCCCCCCCCAAAAAAAGTCACCTTCAGTCAAGTCTCCATATCTTTTCCGAGTGCTGTTCCCACGTCGCATGCTCTTTCAGCCTCTCCTGGAGGCTGACGCCTCAGTATCGTCCTGACACTACTGGAGGCTGCCCTGGGACTTTTTCTCCACAAAGCTGCTGCCCACCCCCCTCTTCCACTGCACTGTCAACCGGTGCTCCCTCATCTGAGTCTGCCACCAAAACGTCAGCTCCTCAAGGTCAGGCACTGGGACTTATTCTCTTCACCAGTGTGGAGAGCATAAGCTCTCACCAGTAGGTGATTAATAACTGTTAGCGGATTGAATAATCATCAGGGCTTTGATCAGGCCGTCGCTGTTTGAGTTAGCTGAGTGAATGAAGCGATGGGACTATCATTCGTAGACTGATATCATTGGTAGACTGAGTACCTGCTTTCTCCCCCTCGCTGGGTCACCTAGTGCCCTCCTGTGTACCCATCACTGCTCTGGCTTCTCGGAATCCAGAGCTACGTGACATGTAGCCTCTTCCTTGTTGAAGGGCCTTCACTTAGCGAAGCCACGTGTCCACCGATTGACTTCCTTTCTCCTTACCCTAATGCTGTCCCCATCAGCCCTCTTCCTCAAATCCAGCTCTACACTCTGTCCCTCAAGCATTGCTTTCCTGACCCCTCGTCTTCTCCAGTGGAGGAGCCTAGGGAGGGAGGGGCTCCTAAGGTAGACTTCATCCTTCATCTTGGTCTCTCTTCCACCGCTGTACCACAGCCAACAGCATTTCTTAACTCCTTGCTCTTCCTGCCTCCACTCCTGCCTTTTACAATGCCTTCTCTCCATAGCAGCCTGAAAGAATTTTCTTGGCAGTAAAGGCAAGAACATGTGACTCCCAGTCTTTAAACCAGTTGCTCTCGAACTGCAGCTGGTGTGGAACTCACCATGTAGCCAGGCTGGTCTCAAACTCATGGTAGTCCTCCTGCCTTCGCCTCCCATAGTACACCGCTGTCCCAACAAGTCTATTTCTTTTTTAGGAAGCAAGCATTTTCTCTAACATATTACAGTTCCCATGAGCAACAGCATCCCTCCGGGCTTCAGGAAAAGGCAACCCGGCTCAGATCTGATGCTGATTCTAGGTGAGCATGGTGAGATTTTACAAGTGTGGGTACTTTGAAGGTGCCAGAAATAAACGATGCTTTCTGAGTGTTTGTTGATGTTTCTGAAACGCTGCTTACTATCTAGCAAAGTGGGGCCAATTATGTGAGGAGAGTAAGATTGAATTTTCTCCCTGGCATCTGTTTCTGAGGAAGCATTATGTCTTCACAGTCCTTCCTGAGTCTCTCTGGCACAGCCAGATGCTAAGGACTCAAAACAGACCACTTGGATTCCGGTCCCTGCTGTACTCTTTCCAGCTGAGTGACTTGTGTAAGTCACAGGCTCACCGAGGACACAGATGTGGAGTGGGGATGCCCGTTCCTACAACTGTGGTCCATTTACGTAGTAATTCGGTAATGGATACAAAAGAGACTCGGGAACACAGTGGGATGCCGTGGCTTTTACCATGGCATTGTCCAAAACCAAGTGGGTCCAAATGGCCTCTGCCATGTGACCATCAACAGAGATCCCGATGACAGAGCTGTTTCTAGATGCAATCCATAGTCAACAGACCATGTGGGCAAGCAATTCCCATTCCCCCGAAAGAGATTGCAATTTCTTATTGTCTTGGCTAATTAAAGAACTCATAAAGGCCCCTTGCTCTCAGCGTTCCACTTTCCATGGCATTCTCTGAATAGAAACAAGCCCTACCCTTCCCAGCCAGGGCAAGCTTTGTGTGGGGCAGTCTTGTGTACTTCATTGGTTTCCCAATCTGGAGCATGGTCTACAGCCTTGAGAATCGGGTCTGCTATTGGTTTCTCACTGCAAGTGCTTGGCTCCCTGGGAAGAGGTCTCGCAGAAGAGAGCTCAGAAAAAAAAAAAAAACTCCCGAGTCCGGTAACATATTTTAAACAGGGTGGGAAATTCCCTGTAAGCTGCGTAGGGAACAGCAAAAGCTCACGAGAATGTAATTTTATATGGGCAGATCGGAGAGTCCCACCCCAGATAGGCCAGAGAACAGAACTCATGAGGACACCGGATAGGAATTCAACCCTCAGTCCCACACCACTTTCCAGTAGTAACATGCCCGGCTTTCATTTTCTCTCCCAGAGAGCAGTAAAACATAGCCTGAACACACAACTATCCCCGGGCCTGGGCTGGACAAACAAACTCTCTCATGGCCCCATGATAGAGTTAACTCTGTCAGCATGGAAATATATCTGGGATAAGCACAATTCAGGAATAAGTCATGTTATTTTCCAATGAACCTCTGTTATTGAGTCAATAAAAGTTCTCCATTTAAAAATATATATGCTAGTCTCCTGAAAATAATTGCTCAGTGTGTTTTAGAAATAACTTAAGAATATTCCTCTATTGCACATAACCGCCATCAAAGAAAGCAAGAAGAAGCAGGCTATCACTTGGACAGAATGTGGCTGTGGGTCTCAGTGGATCTTTCATGGTTCTTCTCCTGCAATAATGAAGACATTAAATTACCAGGTCAGAGCCCCAATTCTCAAAGAAATAAATATCAGTTTATTATTTCTAATCTTATTAAGTTAGAAAATAGTCCTGAGATGTAATGTCATCCCAGAATGGTTGAAGTATCGATTATGTGAGGCTGTTCTCATGGATAATTCAAGGAGCCTGATTTCATTTAATTTCAGTAATTTTTAAAGCATTCCAACAAATTTCCTATAAAAGCAAATAATCCTAAATTATTCCCATAAATAATGTAGACGAGTGGTCAGATTTACTTTGTATTTCCGGCTACACATTTGGTATTATGAGCTTAAGGAAAAGAGATTTTTTCCAATCCCGTTTTCTTAGTCCTTGTTGTCTTCCTCGAGGCAACAGGCTTTAAAAAATATATACTGCAATTCAAAAAAAATTAAATGTGGACATTATCAAATAGGCCTTGTGACAGTCCATTGATGCTGTCATTTTCTTATAATTGTATTACATTTGGAGGTGAACCCTCATATGGCTGCGACTTGATACGCTGCAAGAAAAGCACAGAGCGGGACTGGCAGTGTAGACCGTCTGCAGCCGGCTGAGAGAATCAGCCCTAATGGAGCACATTTCTCCTGCAAAGTAAGCAAAGCGATGTCAGGGGCGCTGTTTAGGAACAAAGGTTCTGTCTGCTTCGCACAAGCCACACTGCCCCCTCACATTTAAGACAAGGCCTTAGCCTCTTGGGCCAGAATCCAACCTTTGCAGCTAATGACTGTCTGCTAGGATCCAATACCAGGGCTGGAGGTATAAGACTGACCAAATTCTCTCTCCTTCCTTGGACATAGTTCAACTTGGTCTACCTTTCCATAACGAAAGCTCCAGAGAGTGCCGGTCCAGCTGGCCAGGGGCCTTCTCTCCATGAGTAAAAGAGTACCAGGGCTAGACTGTCATGTCCTTTGCCACCACATCTGTGTCCTGGTGTCTGTGTCCCTCTCCCTTTAATACTAACATTGGTTTCTTCACTCACCAAGAAAATTTCCCAGATACTGCTGTAGGCAAGAGGAATACAGCGAGCAAGGAAACATTCATTGTTTGTTTTATTCATTTATTTATTTTATTATTAAGAGATTTTCTGTTCATTTTACATACCAACCACAGATTTCCCTCTCCTCCCTCTTCCCGCCCCCAGCCTTCCCCCCACCTACCCCCACTCTCACCTCCTCAAGGCAAAGTCTCCCATGAGGAGTCAGCAGAGCCTGGTACATTCAGTTAAGGCAGGTAAAAGCCCTCCTCCCCTGCACCAAAGGCTGTGCAAAGTGTCCTGCATAGGCTCTAGGCTCCAAGAAGCCGGCTCATGCACCAGGGACGGGTCCCGATCCCGACTGCCTGGGGCCCCTAAGCAGTTCAAGCTAAACAACCGTCTCGCTACCAGAGGGCCTAGTCCAGAACCATGAGGGCAAGGCAAGAAGACATTTGTAAGGTCTAGTAGACTGCAGACAGGCCAGTGAAGAGAGTGATGTGAGATATGTTGACGAGAGTAAATAGCAGCTCCTGTGAGATCATGAAAGACCTTTTGGGAGACGTGACATCTAAGCCTAGTCTCCAAATGTGATGCACATACAAAAGAGAGATAAAAATGAAGTGTGACAGCCCAGGCAGAGAAGAGCTGCATGTCCAAGAGCCCAGAGCTGGGAGAGAAAGACAGAATGGGAAATTTCCAAGTGATGTGCTGGGTATTCATGGTATACGAAGTAATAGAAAGACAGTTGCCAAAAGGTGTTGGCATCACTGTCAGTGGGGGCTGGGGTCAGCCTCAGTCCCATCCTACTGGTGCCCCTGCTCCTTTGGCCTGTATCCTATAGGTCACGGAACCCGGTAGTCTCTCCACAGTCTCCCACTCCCTTCTCCCAAAGATTTTTCATTAAAGTCGTCCCATCTCTGTTCCCAAGATGCTGTTGTGAGCAAAAGGCAAAGCACCTCCATACAACTAATGAGCCTGGAGTTACAGATCCAAACCTGGGACTCACACCCTCAAGAATGTTTCCTCTCAGGATATTTATTAGTTCAGAAGACATGTGTGGGCAGAGCATGTTATTTAGTGACTGTAATGCCTGAATAATGATCACAATAATCAGCCCTCATTATTATGTGCGGGAGAGCTGGACGGCCCTACTGGCTAGGTAATGAGGTCTAATTTAATGCCCTTGTATTATTCAGCACATGTTTTCAGAGAAGCAAGGGGTGGGGTGGAGGGGTGGTCTCATGGATCCAGATGCCCTGGGATGTTCTGTGTTTATGGGGGGGGGGTAGTGGCACAGGCATGTGTTAGGAGCTGGAGAAAGCATGGTCAGCAGTGCTTAGCCCTCTCAGTGGGTTACAATGACGCCTGGTTCATCACACCAGCTTAAACAGGAAACGCTGATAGAGCTAATTATAACAAACAGCAACATCCTGGGAGCCATTTCTTAGAAGTAAAAGGTAAATTACATGGTCAGGAAATGCCAGCGGTGGCACAGAAGCCAGAATCTTAGTATTAAAGGGTGTGACTGTCCCAGGCCTTCCTCTGTGAGCCAGGCTTCCCAAACAGGACTCTAAGGGAGTCTGTTGAAAGTGTCCAAGCCAGGGGAGACGACTCTCGGTCCCTTCTTTGAGCATGACCAGCTCTCATTTCTTGCCATGAAAAGCCTTTGCTGTAGCTACCCATTATTTGGTTTTTAATTCTTTCTGTGCAGTCAGCCACATTGATTACCTAGAGTCATTCGTTCGGGCCTCTCTCATACAAAAGTCAATGGAGAGATCGATTTTAACTATATGATGTGCAGAAATTTGTTCTTAAAGGGCTCAGAGACTGAGAGCATTTATCTGTTGCCTATCAAATCGTGAATCTGTTCTCGCTGTTGGTTTCGTGTTGGGTAGTGTAACATAAAAGGGAGGGAGCTTGAGACCTTTGTTTAGGTGGTCTTCTCTAGATCCCTGTGGAGTCACCACCCCACAAAGCGTCAGTCGTCTCTGGCCGTTTATAAAATGCAGTATGTACAAACAACACCAGGAGCTAGGCAGGCTGTAATGCCCCCCCCACCCCACCACCCCGCTCTATAAGCTACAGCTCTCTCACACCCCTTCCTCACCAGCTTCCGGTCCTCTCCTGTCTGTCAGTGAAGTGTGGTTAAGTCAAACAAGGCCGATGTACTTCCACACGTCGGACAATTGTGTAGAGCAGTGGGATCCCAACAAAACAGTGATGCTGAGCACAAATCCTCCTGTCTCTTCCACATCAGCAGGCATCTCGCACATCTTCTTTGAAAATGGTTCCTCTGTGTTACCTTGGGCTTGAGGAGGATTCTTACATCAGCTTGGGTCCTCGAACTTCTAGGTTCACAGTCAAGCATGAAACCTTTTATTAAAAGGCAGGATGGCCATCCCAAGTACAGAACAACCTCTGGGAGACGCCTCATTGTATTTTAAAGTGCTCTAGACAACAGAAGAAGGATGCCACGAACCCCTAAAAGAAATCCTCTGTGAATGTAAAATAGCAATTAACTGAGCATTTGTTGTACAGTGAGTTATCCCTTTAGCAGGAGTGGGGCTGGGAGTCCACTGGGCTGGCTGTCCAGGCCAGTAGATTAGATCAGTGTCTAATCTCTTAATTAGAATCCAAACAGTGGTATGAAGTGAGGGATAACAAGACCAGAGAAGGCAGGTCTGTCCAGAGTTCAGAGGGATTCCAGGGAGTGAAAACTAACTTTAGTCAAGTGAGTTAGCTTGGTAGAGCGTTTGGGATGTGTCTATTAAAGATGGCCGTAAGTAGGTCTCAGGAAACTCAGCCCACCTCAGATTTCTCTAGCATTGGCCCAGCTGCCTATGTCCTCACTGAGCTTACGCTGTGTGGTTGGCAGTGTATAAAGAGGCCGCTGTTGTGAAGGAATGGGCAAGACAAACCCCTCTTCAAGAGGAACGGAGTCATGCCCCCCTCTTCCGACACGCTTTGGTACAGTAGCTCTCACACTCTGGCCCTGGTCAGAATCACAGAGGCTGGTCACAGAGCAGACTGCCTAGATGACCCTAGGGTTCTTGACACAAAGAGCTCTGGGAAGGTCTTAGAATTCACCGCCCAGATGGTGATGCTGCTTCTACTGAACCAGTGACCAACTCTGAGGAGCTGCTTGTGAAGTATTTATGAGTATCTGTCTGGGGAAACCTTCTGTGCCTGCCCCTTCTGCCAGCAGCCACACTGCCTTGCTGATTTTCCTCACTTCCATTTTCTTCAGGCTCCATGTGATCGCCTGTCAACTCCACTTCCTTCTGTTACTGGTTTGACAGGCTGTAAGATGGCCCTCTTGATGTTAAAAGAATCATATCAGCATTTAAACCCTTGCTGATTCTGGCTATGGTCAATCTCTACCATTTCACCAAGAGTCCTGGATGTGCCAGGACAGGCAGCATGAAGACAGATAGAAATATAGACTTCTGTTGTTTCTTTGAAATAGGTCAGACATTCTCATATGTACAGGCTTCTAGAGCCCAGGGGAAAAAAAAAAAAAAAGAACCACAACAAAATAATTAACAGTTTTGGAAGTGCTTCAGATCACCAGATTAAGCCAAGATTCAGAGCATGTGGTGATATGTAAGCACATGTATACCACAAAAATACTATACAAACATAAACACACACTCACATACTATTTCAAAGACAAAGGTTAAAACACACCAGTCCTTCATAGTCACGGCTTACATACTAAATTTAGTCTGCGTGCATAGTTGAAATCATATCAGATATTTTTGTGATCTACTCCATCGAATATGCCCCATGGTGATGGATAAAATAGATGAGTGTTGTTTACAATAAGAGAAGAGAAACAGATCGCGGAGCACGCATCGAGAGCCTTTTTCTCCTTCCGTGAGAGAAAACTCCCGAACTGATGAGAAATTTTCAAAGTCAGTTTTCATGTTTTGCCTAGACTCACATCAGAAATCTTGGCTGAGAACAGAGATTTGTGCTTAAAGCTTTAGGAACTTTTGAAACAAAGTAGGTATACTCACTCCATCTATTTCTAAAATATGGCTAAATTCAACCCACTGGTAGTATTTTTTAAAATAAAAGATGACCCCCTCTTCATTTGTTATTAAGGCAGAAGTGTTTCTTCTGTGGTGTTTAGCTTTCCATATCTGGAGCTAAAGCTGTGAAGGGCTGGGGCAGTGGCAGACAGACGCCATCGTGTACTCGACGTGATCTTACGTGAGTGCTCGCTCTCAGGAGCCCAGCAGCCCTTGGAAAAGCATGGCTGGCGTTCCTTCCCATCTTAGGGCTACAAAGTGGTCTGACTATAAAAAGACCCAGCAGTCCGGGAAAAACTTGAGGAATGTTCTGCAACAACATTCTGCTTCCTTCAGAAACCTGACTCTCCTCCCTCAGGCAAGGAACCTGTTGAGAAGATTTTAAAGGCGTACCTCTCTTCTGGCTTTCCTAACACTATTTTAGCCGGTACATTCCATCATCCGTACTTTCTATATCCTGTGTCTTCCTTCCTCCTACACTAAATCAAACTGGCCAACGTTCAAATACTTTCTATTGTTCCCAACTCAGTGTGGATAAAGGTTGTAATTCTGGGACAGGCCTAATTAGAGGCTCGATGCTCCACTCTGTGCCAAGTGAAAGCTTTTCCAGAATTTTTACAATCTAGACCCGTAACGCTTCCCAGGTGAGCATGCGCAAGAACTATGGTGCCTAATTACCTGGAGAGATGCCTGTCTTTCTGAGCTTCATGTGTTTCAGACTTGGAGAACACAGCACAGGCACCCGACTGATTTACCCCCCCCACATGACTCTTCTGCTCCAGACTGTCGTTTACACTGCAAAAGGTCTGATTTTCTTATCTCCTTCTTTCAGAATATAATGTCTACATTGTTCAAAATAATATTAACTGCTTTACTTTATTAGAAAAGACTGGGAACCTCAATGATGTTATAAAAAGAAAATCTAATTTCTCACTCATGTCACAGCCCAACATGATTGTTTCTGATTAAAAAGCTCTACTGCCTATAACAACGTGGAGACCCAGACTCTTTCAGCCTTCTTGCTCAGCATCTCCAGTAGGCAACACCCAAATTGTCCCAGAATAATTTCTATTTATTTAGGCCCTATTAGCTTTTTTTGGAGGGGAAGGGCGGGAGGAAGGTGTGATGTGGTAAATTCAACTCAAACCAGCCCCAGATGCATGCATGCTAACTAGGTGTGAAGATTGTGTAGGCCACGGAGCTATGACTTCTCTGAGTGCTTGTTCAGTCAGTGGCAACAGAAAGCTGTGCCCCTGGGTGCAGATGTGGTAATTCCCCAGCAGCCTCTACCACAACGGCTTTTGCAGTCCATTTGGACATTTATCATGAATAGACAAGGGAGGTAGAAAATAAACAAACAAACGGATTTGCTGCCTTGCAGGCTCTGGTGCCTAACTTCTTGCTAAGGTAAATCTTGTGTCAACTTATGGAAAACATACTCAAGAGAAAGGGGGAGGAGGGGAGGAGAGGGGAGGGGAGGGGAGGAGAAGGGGAGGGGAAGAGAGAAGGAGAGGAGGGGAAGGGGGAAAGAGAAACTATATCAAGAATTCTCCAGGGTCACAGCTTTCTGTTGCCACTGACTGGACAAGCACTCAGAGAACCTCAGAGAAGTCATAGCTCGGTGGCCTACATAATCTTCACACCTAGTTAGTAAGCATGCATCTGGGGCTGGTTTGGGTTGAATTTACCACATCACACCTTCCTCCCGCCCTTTCTTCCTCTGGTCCTCAGTGCCAGGCAGAGTTTCATCTAAAGCAGCGTGGATTGTTGAGCTGGATGAAAATCGTTTTTGGTGCCACCTCAATTATCACCAACTGTGAGATGTCAGCACCGTGTGTGGAGCAGACCCAGGTGACATGTGCATGACTAGATAGATGCCCAGGACATAGACAATAAAATGTCAGAACTGTGAGAAAGAACCCATCGAGTTGACAGCCGCCCAGGGCCTGGGAATGATTTGAATTTGGAACACTGGGAGGCCTTGTGTCCTACTCTTCCTGTTTTGAATGTAACTTTATCTTGTTTGCTTTTATGGATGCTAAGGACTGGAAACCTTTAACACCAAGAGACTGCTAACATATGATTTGGTCATCGTCCTGCCAGTTCTGCCAATCTAAACTGGGCTTGCAGACCTCAGTAAAGGGAGGGGATCTGCACACCATAAGAACACACAAATGCACAACCACCTCCTCTCAGATGACATCGCATAGGCCAGAGGAATGGTGGGGGGCGGGGTCAATGAAAGAACTGGTTTCCCTCTTAGGTTCTCCTTCCCTGAGAAAGGCCACAAGATGTGGGCTCACTCCTTATCCCTAACTAGAATACACTGGATTTTGAAAGAAAATGGAGACCCTACAGATTTGCTCTCATTCACACAGGCATGTTGCATTCCTTGTGTGACGGAGCTCCCTTTAGGTCTATGTCCCATGCAGACAAACTGTTGTAAACACTGAAGAATTAGCACGCCTGGTGTTCAACACTGGGAAGGTTTCCGGGGACACGGTGGCAGGTGCCTGTGCTGATCAACGGCTCAGGCAGCATTTTGTTTTCGACTTCTGGCCTTGCTTTCCTCTGTTCCACCTGGACCTCCCATCTCAAGTTCCCTCTGGAATGCTTTCTGCAGCTAGAGGACAGGAAGAGAAAGTAAAAGAAGTGGTCTCTATCCCTCCGTGAATGGAGAGGGGCTCCTTCCGATCTTCTCAGATGGTCTCTCGTGAGAGATATTTGATCCGACGTGATTATGAAGGCCTGATCCCATCCTCAACACCCCACTGCCTCTGAAGGCAGCATGAAGGAGAATTTTGTTGTTAATGATTAAATAAGAGAGCACCTGTGTGACTTCAAGGGCTCACCATACGGCAGAGATGGCACACCCGCAGGAGCCTGTGGTCCCCATGGCACTGAGGAGTGGGACTGCGTGGCGCATCCGAGGAACAAACTGAAGAAGACCTGTCCCCTGCAAGGGAGCGGTTACCCTTGACTCGTGCTTATGGCTGCCTGGCCAACTGACTTGCATGAGAAGTTGGAAAGTATTTTCTACACGAATTATCCCAATATTGTGGTGATGAAAACCAATGCATGGGTCGGGGATTTTTTTTTTTTAATACTTTCTGTCCTAACCAACTATATCTCATAGTAGATGCCTACAGGACATCTCTAAATACATTTATTCCCTCACAAATAATTGCTATGTTCAACCTGCCCGCTAGTATTTTGCACGCCATGGGGTTTCTTTGTGTAATAGTAAAATGAGACAGTCACAGTAAAACTCTGTCACTAGGAGTACAGATTAGCGGCAGCAATTCAGGCTATGGAAAGCCTCCCTCAGCCCCTCAGGAAAGGACCCTTCTACGCCAGACCCTTAAACTTTACTCAGCATTTGCTGCCTACAGTTTCACTGAAAGGGGAAGACCTCATGGAGTCATTAAGATCCAAGCATTTGTCTTGGGAAGCCAAGCCACAGACATTATTAATTGACAGCATGCAGAAGAGAGGGGGAACTCTCTCAATTAGATCTTGAGAAGGATCCGTTGATTGATTAGCCAAAGGAAAATTGCTTAAATACTGCCCTGGGGTGTGGGATTTGAGTAAAGGTGCTGAAAACCTAAAAAGAAAGCAAAGACGCCCACTAACAGGCTGGAGAGCCTAGCAGACAGCGCTGTCTGGGTTGGAAAGGAATACGACCCAACCCAACAGTGACACTTTCCATACAGGCAGGGGCTTTCAGCGGGAAATTTTCAAGCATGCAAGTGGTTCCATGCCCCTTGGGCCAAAGCCTCGAGGGGGCAGACACAGAGGTCAACTACTGGATACAGCTGCTTCTCTGGAGGTGGACTTTACTCCATCTAGCCTCCCCAGCCCTCAAGGCTTTTGAATTCAAGTTTTTATTAGCCAGACTTTAATTGGCTGCGTTACTTCATATCAAAACCAATGAAACTAGTGAACTAGCTGAGAATTTAGTAACAAAAACCTGATGGTCTCTTTTGTTTGCTTACTCAATTGGTCAACTTTGTTTATGAGGCGTACTGTCCACTTTAGCCTAGGCTGGCCTCAAGCTTGTGACCCTCTTGCCTCGGCTCTGAAGTGCTGCTATTAAAGGTTTGTGTCACCATGCCTAGAGATGATTCTTAACCATCATCAATTTAAGATAATCCAGTTGAAGCTGGAGAGACAGCTCATCAGTTAAGAGCACTAGCTGCTCTTCCAGGGGACCTGTGTTGGATTCCCAGCACCTCTATGCCAGCTCACAGCCATAGATAACTCCCGTTCTGCAGATCTGATGACCTTTGCTGGCCTCTAAGTGCACCAGACATGTATGGTACACATACATACGTGCAAGCAAAACATACCCCACACACATAAAAAAAAAAATAATAATAATAATAATAATAATAATAATAATATTTTAAAGCAGAAACAAAAATCCTCAAACATAAGATAAACCAGTTGATCACTTTGTATCTCCTTGATAAGGACCTAGAACATCAGCTTACAGACCGCCCAGTTCTCCTGCCCCATGAAACCTGCCTCTGAGCGTTCTTCTTTCTCCTTGCTTCTCGGGAGGACAAGGCTTGTTTGCAGTTCCCCTCAATGGCTGCATGTGAAGTCTAGGAAAGCAGGACTTCTGGACCCAGCAGAGTGGAGCTGCCAGCTAATGTCAGCAGCTCCCGCCACGTGAGCCGTGGGAATCTGTGATGGGTAAGATTTGTCTTCTCTTGTTTGGCGGGAGGGGCAGGGTCCAGAGTGTACCTCTCATAAAATGCAGGGGCAGAGCTTCAAATTATGTAATGAGTGGTAACTGTGTTGTTGTTTTTTTTTTTTTTTTTTAAGTTTACAACAAGGAAAGAAATAAAAAGTTATCACACCAAAAAAAATTTTTTCACTTTCAAAAGATGCGTAGAAAAAATACAAGAAATAAACTAAAATATTGGCAGTCATTTTCTAACAAGTGCCAGTTTAACTTCACAGAGGGATGTTTCTCCCCTCATATGATGGAATAAACAGCAGAGATGAAGCTCTGTTGGGGATTTATTGGGTGCAGCTTCTCTCTGTGGAGCATGAGTTCTCTACAACTGAAAATGAATTTTATAATTTACTCACTTTTAGTTTAGGGAGTTCAGCCTACTCATCACCTCAATGATATACCGTTGAGAAAGGGCAACTCCATATGAGACCTGTCTGATGAGCCTATCTGTCAGGCATGGAGCTTAGTCAGGAGCGTGGTGGCCCTGCCAACCCGAGCTGCACCTGCCTCGGAAAGCAAAGAGTGCTTGCTGGGTGCCTTTCCTTAGTCCCTTCTACCACTGTCAAGTTCCATCCTTGTGGGGAGCATTTGGGGAGGGAATTTACCTCATCACATTTTCATCTATCTTCATTTAGACCTTTACATCTCTAGAATTGGTGATTGATAGCCCCAAACACATAAACACTCTCCACCTGTACAGAATGCTCCAGGGACTCCACTCTCAGAAATGAGGGATCAAGGTAGGAACAGAGAGAAATCCTAAAACCCACTGCTCAGCTGAAGTAAGTTCCAGGATGGGCCACAGTCTCAGAAGGTGACAGCTTCTGGATACTTTTCCTTGGCAGTAAATAGAAATTTTGTAGTTTTATCTTCTACCAGAACTCTCCTTAAAAAAAAAAAAAAAAAAAAAAAAAAAAAAAAAAAAAAAAAAAAAAAAAAAAATTTAGCCGATGAGGAGAAAGCAGGAGCCCCAGCGTCTCATTTTTAACAAGGACCAGCTGAGAAATGAAGGCACACACCACACAAACCATCTTATGTCTGCCAGTTCATTTCCTGGCCCCCAAAGGGGAGGGGGGACCTTGTGTTTCCTCTTATGCAGGCCAAACATGGCGGAGCACCAAGGGAATTCTGAATGGAATCAATTGCACTTGTTACTCGCTGAGTTTTCTTTTATTCTTATATTACCAAGGGCTGGATACTCAGCTGCAAGCAATTATAATGAAGAGTTACTGAGTAATGGTTTCAGATTGCTCCATGATGGGGCATTAATTGAAAGGGACAATTTAAGAGCTCAGGCCATGTAAATGCATTTCTTATTCTGTCAGATTGAGAAATTTCTCCATGCAAAAGACTGCAATGCTCAGAGCTGATAAAGACTTAATTGTGCCCATTTAAACCAGCATTTTTGAAATGAGCTTCATGTCTTTAAGAGAAGAAATACGAATAGTAAACCTGTGTGTGTATTCATTCAATCAGGAGAATGTTCTAAATGACACACTTGCATGCCACTCATGTTAGTGGGATGTGCACGTTACACGAAATCTGACTTGAATGTTGGCGCTCTGCAAGGCCAGCGAAGCTTTCTAGAACAATTACTTTTCAGGGCAAATGCTCCTGCACTGTATGATAAGCATTATCTCACTCTCTGACTCTTTGGCTTTGTCTGTCCCTCTCTATGCAAGCTTTAAAGTTTTAAATTACATTTTAAAACATGAGTTTTAAATATCCGGGTGTGATTTAAAAGTGGCATTTTAAGTGCATTTGCATGAATATGAAAATGGGCTTCCACAGGACTTAACTAGTACGTCCATAATCAGGAAACTTATTTGGTTTTTTTAAGTGAACGTTTTATGTCCCCGAGTCCCATTAAACATTTCAAAGGGATTTTCTGGTGGGTCACCCTGGATGAGTAGCAGAAGAGTTACAGCCAAGGAAGGAAGAAAGTCCCCATCGTTCTGTAAAAGAAAAAGTTAGTGCTGGTTTTAAAGGATTAATTTCAGATTACTGCCTTAGGGCAGTTTTATTCTTGAAAAGAGGAAAGGAAAGGAGGGAGAGAAGGGGGAGGTAGAGAAGGATGAAGGGCAGAAGAAAGGAATGAATAGAGAGGAAGAGGAGGAAAAGGAAAGGTGGATGATCAACCATTCATCAACGGCTAGATGGACAGCTAGAGATGCAGATATATTCTCCGAGTTAAGTTCAAAGTTGAAGGAAAGATAGCCACTAGTCTATTTTCTAAATCAAAACTGCCATCTGATGATGAAATGTTTACTCTTCCTCCTGTCTGCATCCTCCTTTCACACATCTGGATTTACATAAAGGACCTGTGTGTCGTGGAGCATCTCCTAGAGCCCCGATACACATAGTGCTTTGGACGGTTTGGACTTTTGCAACACGCACAGAAGGGAGATGCTGTCAACTTGGGGGAATTCGGACCACCCAGCCACAGAGAAGGAGCAGGAAGGCTTCATCATTGTAGTCCCTTGCAGTGCCCCTTCTCACACATCCATCCAACAAGCCGTGATGACCTCATCTACCTCTTCAAACACCGGCTAACACAAAACTAGAGTGAACTGAACTGTGCATTGGCGTATCTTCAGTTATGAAATAATTCTGATACAACATCTTGGACCAGTGTCTCTCTCATTGGATTAATCACTCTTAGGAGGAAAGCCCTAAATTAACACTCAGCTCTCTCCTGGAGCTGTTCTTTATTTGACAACAGTGAAAGCAAGTTCAACCAACACTGAAAAGTTGTACTGCCCCTCCAGAGTCAGGTCATGTACCATGAGAATGTCCTTGACAGTTCTCAGACTGAGACGCCTACAGTCACAAACAAAGCCATTTGAAAAGTGCTTGGTCAGTTTGGGTCAGGCTTGAGCACTTTCATAAATAACAAAATAATCTAAATTCCTTATTCAAATGGACTATTAAGAATTAAAGATGAGAGGGAAATAATTATTTTGCTATAAAATAAAAAGAGGGATGACTTGGGCATGTGCATATTGCTAGACAATGAAATTGTACAGAATGGTCTCCTCTTATTCACAAAAAATGTACAATATATATCCATCCCTTCTTTCATGACTTTCCTTTTCTCCATTCATGCTGAAGTCTGAAAATTTAACTGTAATATTAAAAAATTCTGTTATTTATTTCCAATATTTGGGGAGGAAGGTTTTCTTTGTAAACATCTTGGGTCTAAAAAATAAACCAAACAAGAAGACTTAGCTCATCTCTTTCAATTAATTGTTTGTGACTTCTGGTTGTCTGTACCGATAAATTATCGTAAGTCACCATAATTCTACCTAAGAAATGTTTATAGAATAGCATAGAGGCCATCTGTCATCCAACCATTTCCTGGGTGGCTGTTAGTCCGTGGCATCCAAACACCTGAGCAAACCCCGAGATTCCAGGCCAGGTGCTACTGAAAACAGCAGGTTTCGGAATGGATTGATTTGGTCAAACAGTTTACTTTTAATACAGCTTAAAATGTGTCCTTCCAATTCCTCCACTTAGGAAAAAGAAATTGAGGACATGTTGTCATCTAGTAACATGGTTTATGCTGAAAGGGTTTGGACAAATACATACATACATAATTGAATAATAATTTGAGTGTGAGCATTGCCCAAAATCAGATTCCTTAGAACTCCAGATCCTGAACATAGATTTTCATTTCAATAGTCACAAAAAAGAGTGGATGTTGAATTCACAGGCAAGCGACGAGCAGTTTAGAAGCTTATGTAGAGGTTAGGGTTTTCTTTTCTTTCCTTTTTCAAGTTTCAAAGTCTCCCAAGTGCAGCTATTGTATTACAGAACCCCAAGTTCCACAGTTGGCAATTCTGTGCTTATATTAAGCAGTTTTGCTTGCTTAGTACCTGGAAAGGCTACAGTAATTCTGGTGTTTACAGGCTCCACTCAGGCGGCAGCAGCAACGTTGGCGAGGGATTAGCAATCAAGAATTGCATCTCACACAAGCCCCCCTGTTCATTCTGTACAGATCATAAATCCATAACAGGGCCCAGACCCCTGTCCAGAAAAGGTTCACATCCTAATTTTAAAAATAGCTTTTATACACGACGGCTCTCTTTTCAATAAAACAAAGATTTGTTTATAGCTACAGATTAATTAAGAGCCTTCTCTAGGAGGAAGATCTGCAAACCAGGACCTTTTTTTTTTTTCTCTTTTCCTTTCCTTTTTTTTTTTTTTTTCCCCTTCGTCTCCCAAATCAGGGTTGTTTGTTTATTGGCTTAATTTTCCCTGAAGTAAAAATACACTTTGAAATGTAACATGTCATTATGTAATTTGTAGTAACAAAGTGCAGGCCCTTGTGCGGGCCGGCACATGGGCGGCTCCACTCACAGCGTCCCATGTCGGCTGCCCGCTCCCCATCTGATTAACAGCCTGTGTAAACACACAGCCAACCAGAACCCTGGCCGGCACACACTTCGGTCAGCCATAAAACTGCTAGCCAAACATGGACACGAGGGCTTTAGGCAGAAATCTTAATTTGGGGCAAATGATCAAAACCGAGACAACATGGCCCCAACCGGGACTGGAAAGGGCTAACCTCCGTTTTCATTAATCCTTCTCCAACCCCAAACAGGGGGTGATGACATCAGTGCCGAAGGTGAACCGCTTCATAAAATGTCCCTGAAATATAGGGGTTCCAAGGCAACACCATCCACAGATTCTTAACACCTTACAGGACAGTCAAGGAGAAAAGTAAGAATGTAGCGAAGGAGAAATGTTTCAAGTGTCGGAATGTTTCAAAGACCCTATTTTGAGGTGCCCAGGATGGAGTCTCTGTCTGTGCGAGAAAAGTCAATATGCCTTCAGACTGCTGAAATAATGGAGTTTGTACAAAGGACTGTTTTGTGGGCTTTTATTTTTCTTCCCATTATTTTCATTGCTCTTGGCAAAAAAAAAAAAAAAGAAAGAAGAAAAAAGAAAAAAGGCTTTAGACCTTCACATAATGGGAAATTCAAAATGTGCAACGTAAATCAAGTATGTAGTAGGAAACAGTTAATTTCATTTAGTTTTAAAAAAAAAAAAAGGAAGAAAAGGATACTCTCATAAGATGGCAAATTTGTTTTCTCTGGAGCCAGCCAGTATTTTAAACTCACTTTGACGCATAATGATGGTCTGAGGTTCCAGTGTAGGACGTGATACCTATACATATGTACAGTGTAGTAAGTATATCCTGCTATTGAGGCCACCACACCCCACGTTTCCTATTCTCCTTTAGAATAATATAATGGTGCTAATGACGCTGATCAAGTAAGCCATACCAAATAGCTGCTGTCCTGGCCTGCCTCCGTGAGAGCTCTGTGGTACAGGGACTGTGGAAAATCGGGCCTATGCAGCTCCTCACAGCTCTTACCATGGCTCCAATTGGGCATCTTGATTTTCAGTTTCTGACCTGTTTTGAAAAGGAAAGGTGGTCGACTGTTGGGTCCTGGCACTCCCCCAACACCTTTAGTATATCTAAATGTGCTCACAGACATTATCGTTGCCTCTTATAAGAACTCATGCCTTATTCTAGGTGGCTTTGACCAAACAGAAGAGAGAAACTGTGTGGCACATTGAGAGTTTGCCACTACACCAGACAATCTGGAATCTTAGACTGTGGTTATTGGCTGTATCCACATTTTCTATATAGATTAAGGACTGCAGTGCAAAGACTCTCAGTAATTTACCACAAGTCACACGGCAGCAAGCAGAAATGCTCCAAGACAGCTTAATTCGTGAGCACGCTCTTGCTCTTTCAGGTCGTCTTTGCCCTTTCTCATAGCCTTGGGCCAATGCTCAGGGAGCGTGAACTGCTCGTGATGACATCCTTATGACGGTGGCCTGGGACTTTCAGAAACACATGCTTTAGGCATGAAAGCTATGGCCTTAACACACTCTACAGAGCTTAGTGTTGACCTCGGAAAGGCTGCTCAGACCTCAAAATCTTGCTTTCCCATTTCAGTGCCATGGCCACACTGCAGAAGAAACGATACTCCTTCCTCAGTAACTATTAACCGCCCGTGATTCATGGTGAGGGGTGCTGTAGAAGCGGAGGAAGCCCTGAGTGAGGAAGTCTGAGAAACGGGTGTTTTGACATGGCCAGCTGTTGAGGACTCCAAGACCAAATGGCCATGGTAATTTGGCAAAGCTGTTACCCATATAGGCCAGGTCAAGAGGAACAGCAAGCTTTCTTAGGAGTCCCACTTTGAGTGTTAATGGATGGCTGGTTAGTGTAGTGCAGACTACAGCTGCAACTCCCTCCTCTGGATGTTTACAGCCGGAAACAGCTCCCTACAGAGACCTCCTACCAAGACTAGCAGCCACCCTCACCCTGCCCCGTGTGGTACCTTGATGAACAGGCTGAGGTTCAGGTTGTGCAGCTTAGACCACCCCCACTGGAGCCAGCAGCTTCACTGTACGTGTGTCCGTGGTCTGTCCTGTCTTTGTTCCTTTGCACCCATGGACTCCAAGGTACTGGACTCCAGACTTCAGACGCCATGGGCTCTTACTCATCATGGATGGGGAGGCCATTATCTACTGATTGCAGGTGTCTCTGCTCAAACTTTTAAAAATAATTTTAAATGTCATTTTTAAATAGGTTTACAAAATAGTAGTTTCCATGGCTTTTTCATGGATCCTTACTATTAACTAACTCTTCTTCAACCCCCACTTAAATCTTTCTACCCTCAACATTTCCCCTCTACTATCATATCACATCTTTCCTGCTACCCACCTCCCTTAAGGCTTACAACACACCACACCACACCACACACACACACACACACACACACGCACTCACGCATGCTCGCACACATATGTGGCAGGAACAGGGAGAGAGAAGAGAGATAGTCTTTTTAGCTTAGGATATGTATCTAAGAGAACACATAAAGGGTCTGTCTGTCTGCATCTTGCTCATCCAAGTCAGTATGATTTTAGTCCATTTACATCATTTTCCTGCAAATGGAAAATGGATGAAATGGACTAAATGAAATTTTCATTTTAAAACACCTAACCTATAGAAATCATCCATTCTCCTTTCCCCTTCTGTATTTACCAGGTTAAATCACTTTTGATAGATTTTATGGTATTTACAAATATAACAGAGAAAATTTCCATTCCCAAGACACAGTTTAATAACGCTGATGCCTTGATTTGCATGTTAGGTACTGGGTCACACTTGAATTTTATGTACTCAAAATGTAAAAATTAGCAGGCAACAGTGTGTGCATGCCTTTAATCCCAGAATGGGAGCAGGCAGGTGGATCTCTGTGAGTTTGAGGCACGCCTTGGTACAGCGGTGAGATCAGACAGCACCAAAAAAAAAAAAAGAAGAAAGAACAAGAAAAAATAAAAGAAAAGAAAAAAATTTAAATTGATCTTTTTGTATTGTTAAACTGTAGAACTCCCCCACTTCACCCCCCCAAAAAACCTAGCAGGAATTCAAAATTTAGCATTCTAGAATATTCACTGAAGAAGAATGTAGTTGTGTAATATGCACCTATTCATTAACAGGTTCAAGAAAAGACTCAGTGTCGAAGGATCTTCCCCTCTTTAAGGGCATTTGCCAAGCTGTAGTGGTTTGGATTTCCTCATCACAGCCTGCCTTCACCAGTGTTCACATTGGAACAGGGAAATTAGTAGAATACAATAGAAATGCTTCATAGAGTCACCCCCAAATGCTCTTCCGACAGTGTTGAGAACACTAGATCTGAAACCCACCAGGACCAGCAACACAGCACCAGGCCTTCAGTGTCTTCAATAATAAATATCAATACACAGACAGTTACTTTCCCATAGCCTCATGGACGTGAAAGCATGGCCTAGCTCCCCCAAAGGCCCTTCCGATACCTGAATGTTGGCCTGTGCCAACGGACATTTTATTCACAAATTCGAGCTATACTAACTGTTGAAAAGAGAATAGATTCTCAAATGAGGTTTCAAATTCTCTCGCTTTGAATCATCGGTGCTCACAGGCAGTATTTGTACAAGATGAAGTGATTTACTGAGCGAGCCTGGAAAATCTGCGAGGGCAACTCCAAAAGGCAAGACGTTTGCCGAGTCAGTCTCTCCCCCTGCCAGGGAAACTATGGTCGTTTCCAAAAACCGTTATGAGGACACTGATATCCATCCAGCAGAAAAAAAATCACTAAAGAGGCCTAAGGAGGTCGGCCACACAGCCAGCATGGAGAGCCGGAGTTTTGGCAGGGCGCTTTCCCCAAAGCAGACAGAGTCCTGGAAGGGTGCTCACATAACAAAGCTCACACAGACAGCTTCACTCTGCACAGAGGCTCATCCTTTCCAAGATCAAAGCCTGTTTGCTAGAGACTCGCCTGTTGGCACAGCAGCTGTCCTTCTCGGAGATGTCCCACATGGGGGAGAAACTATGGAACTGGAGCCATAACTTTACCACCTGCCAGCCAGGGTGCTTCCATGCCTATATTTTTCACAGGCTGGTGAGCTTGTAGCTAATGGAGCAAGAGAAGATCACCATACAGAGAAAACCTGATTGTAGGAACGTTTCCACAGCTTGTTTCCCACCAACCCTGCCCATCTTTGCTCCTAATCTGTAGTCCGACAAGGGCTGGAACTCAGCTCAGGCTCTGCCTGACGACATCATCAAGACGCTACTTTTCCTGCCACTCGGCAATAGTGTACTGGTGCCTTGAGCACTTTCACTCACCTGCAAACGCTAACCCTCCTACCAGAGTATTTAGTGAGTGACTACTCCACTCTTATGTAGCACAGCCCTCAGAAAATTACAATCACTGTTCTTGCAGTCACAGTCGGGCGTCTTGGACCTGACCTCTGGTGTACTTGTATGACCTGGAGGAAATGATCACCTCTTTAGTGTAAAAGTCCCCAACTCTGTTAGAGAGATTTCAGAAATGGCCTGGCATTCACTTGCCTCAATTGTCTGGGTGAAGTTTGATTTTATATGCCGAAACAGGTAGGACGCTGTTCAGTAAGATGGTACCAATTTAGTATTTGTCCTGGTTCCAGTGGAGCAAAGCATTACGCTCCAGGACAGCTTAGACTGGGAGAAATATAGCTCAGTGAAACGTTGAACTCTTCCGCAGACCCTCCACAGCTTCATCCATATATAGTGCAGAGACACATCTCTGGGGATGATGGAAGTCCTGCTGGTGTTTTAGATACACGTTATTTTCATCAAGAACTGCAAAGGAACACCTGGGCATGTTCGCCAATTTGAGCGCATACTTCTGGCAGGCACAGATGAGATGAAGAAATATATTAGTCGTGAGGATAACTTTCTCCGTCATTCCACTTCCTTGGAAATCTCATCTGCGTTCTTACCCTCCCCTCCACTCACCCCGCCTTTTCCCAAATTGAGTTCTCTTGGCTGACAGTTTTATTAAGATAAATGGAACACACACCTGGGAGCAAGATATACGGCACCTGAACTCATGATCAGGTGAGGATGCCCGAAGGGCCCACATGCCACCCGCACTGGATTGTCTTCCACTTTGGGCCCGTTTGGAAGGTAGTCCTAGGTCTTCACTTCCTTGTTTATTCACTTCAATTTTAGCTTTGTTCATCCTTCCACTCAGTCAACTCATCCTGGACCGCCACAGGAGACATGGTGCCCGACTCCATGCTTGGAGTACAGGCCTGAGCCACCAGCTGAGTTAGAATGCCTGCTGATCCTGCTTCAGGGAGTTTCTGTACAAAGCTGTGACAGAGCTCACTCTAGAGTTTGTAGGACTCTGTAATAACCCCCTCTTTTGTCGAGCCAAACTCTCTCCGGCGTACAGTGTGTCATCTACGACCGAGATGTGAGGCCCTAATAAAATCCTTTGTGCCCTGTGGCCATCAGAGATAGTATTAATGGCCATGCACGCTACATAAACCTCCTCCGGCATGCAAACTTTTCATCTTTTTTTTCTTCCCGAATCTCTATGCCATCCCAGACTAAACAATCCCCATCTTCTGTCACCTTTTCTCCAAAGTCTCACTTGCCTTCCCTTTAATTTGGCTTGTTCTTCTCTCAACTCATTCCAGCTACAACACAACACTCAGGGGCCAAAACCCACGTAAAACTCGAACCACTTGACCAGTTCCTAACCGCTATTGAAATGACACTAATCCAAGCGAGTTTCCACACAGCCACCATCTGGGGCCTAGCATTTCTGGATCTCAGCTTCTCAGCCGTAGAGATTTTTTTACAAAGAACAAAGGAAGACCATGACATTGGAAAGAACAGGTCCAGGTCCACTAATTCAGAAAGGTGCAGATATAAACTCGGGAAGGGAGGGAAGGAGAGAGTAACCCTACCTAGAGCAAATGCATGAGCAAACGCATGAGGCTGAGATGTTGGAAACAAGCCTGACGAGATGGAAAGGAACCAGGGGAAAGGATATGAAGTGAGGCTGGGCACCGTAGAGACAGACAGTATCGGGCCTTGCATGCCAAAGCAAAGCCTTTAAAGGTCCCGTGGGGTGACAGCTGTAAACCGTTCTGCATAGTTTTTTAAAGAGCGCGGGCTGTAGGGTGGGTCGGACATAGCATAGGTCTGTGGAAAGGGGAGGCTCCTGAACTAATGCAGGATTGCAAAAGCACAGACCGGTGTCATCTGGAGATACAGAGGTGGACACATCTGGAAATGAGAATCAGAGCACCTACTGGCTCGGTGGATGTGACAGGGAGAGGAGGTATGGGGATGGCTGCCAAGGGCCTGACGGGCTCATCCCGGGTTGGTGGAGCCGCTTCCCGGAATGCCGGGGAGGAAAGGGGTAGGGACGCAGTGTGAGTTCAGTCTGGGCCGCGCAGAGTCTGAAGTGCCTGGAGATGGGCAAGTCAAGATGTGGAATAGGCAACTCAATTTACGGCCGGGAGCTCAGAGGAGTGTCTGGACTGGAGATATAAATTCAAGAGTCATCAGCACATAGATAATAATTAAAACTGAAAGCATGGGCAAGATCTCAGGGGAAGGATGTGGACTGTGAAGGAGATGAGCACGGGAGATCAAATCCTGAAATTCTCCAATGCTCAACAGTCAGGAAAGAAACTGGTGCCAGCAAAAAGCCTGATTCCCATTCCCAAGGAGGGGAGAGGCCAGTAGAGTGCCGCGGGTAGGAGATACAAAACGATGCGAAGAGGGGAAGCCAATAAGGAGCTGTCACAGTCGCTGAGAGTCAGTGACCTGAGCCAGGCCACATTCTCTATCCGACTTCAAATATATGCTGTGTGTGTGTCAGAATATGTGCTGTGTGTGTGTCAGAATATGTGCTGTGTGTGTGTCAGAACACGTGCTGTCCTGGGTTTCTCAGAGTTATAACCTCAGTAGCAACACTAAGTTACACTTCATTCTACCGCAACTTCTGCTATGCCAAATATTTTAAAGAATTTAAGAAGACCAACCCTCCCCAAAAGGAAAAACAAAACAAAAAAAAAAAAAAAAAAAAAACAAGTGGTTATTGCTATTGCTCCAGGTCTAGTTAACTTAAGTGTTTACTAAGAGGAACTTTTAATCAACTTTTGCATAGAGCCACTTTAACTTTTATTTGATAAATTTTGAAAAGATGATGTTCATTTCTCCATCCATGATAAAAAATGGAAAGCACCTTGGGCAGGATTAAGGTGGAGGAGGATCACAAAGGTTATACAAACCTGTCACTGTCCAGCCAGCGGCCCAGTGATTGCCCAGGAGTAATGACTATCTTCAGAGGCAACATAACAGAAAAGTGAGCCTGCGATCTGTGTCTGCTTCTGTTGTGGAATAGAACATTTGCTGAACTAGGGAAGATGTGTTACATCTGTTTGTGTTGTACAGCAATTGTTTGACTGTAAAGGTGTCTTGCTTTTGTTTATGCTGCATTTGTTTAACTGTGTAAAGATGTGTTGCTGTCTCACCTTGCCTGCCTAAGGCACCTGATTGGTCTAATAAAAAAGCTGTAAAAGCCAATAGCGAGGCAGAGGAAGGATAGGCGGGGCCGGTGGACAGAGAGAAAAAGGGAGCCCAGACATGGAAGAAACAGCAAAGCAGGATGGACAGTAGGTAGATGAGGTAAACTAGCTTTGGGGCGGCACATAGATTAACAGAAATGGATTCATTTAAGTTAAAGAAAAAAAGCTAGCTGAAAACAAGTTTAAACCAAGGTGGAGCATTCATAATTAATAAGACATCTTTACACAGTCAAACAATTGAGGGCTGGCAGTCGAAGAAAGTCTGCTACACATTTTGTCACAGACAAACATCCCCTCACCCTCAGTCACCCTAGGTGAAAAACATTGTATGATGCCTGGTTTGTGATCAATAAACTTGAAATACGTGTTTAAACCAGGGGAAGGAAGCCTACCATCTGAGTCTGTGTTTATTCTGTCCTTTGTATTTTCCATAAACTGGTGGTGACAGCTGAAAGTTCAGTTGGGCCCCAGCTAAAGTTTCAGTTAGGAATCAGTCATGGCAAGTGAGTTAAACACAGCATTGTTCAGAGATCTTGGACCAAGGGTGGATTCAGGCATCCTCCATTTCCAAAGCCTTCCTGTGGGGCTTTGACTTAATCCGTTTGTAGCTATTGTTATCGTTCTCACTAAGGTGAGAAATGCTGGCTGTGATAGTGCATGCCTATAACCCTGGCATTCTGAGGGTGGAGAGAGAAGGATGTGAGTTTAAGGCAAGCCTAGGCTAATCAACAAACTGTGACAAGGGAAAGGGGCGGGAGGGAGAAGAGGGGAGAAATTAAAAACCGAAAGAACGTAAATTCTACCTCATGGAGAACCTATGTTCTCAACAGATAAATTCGCAGCAAAGGAGGCAGAAGTAGGAGGAGGAAGAGGAAGAGGGGGTTTATATATTTTAAAGAAACTTATAAGAAAAAAAGACAAATCCTGTTTATTAGTAAATACACATTTATAGGTCATTTATGGGGAAGTTTTTAAACTGACTAGACATAAGTGATCATTTTATTTTAGGTATGAATACACCATTACAATTATACACTTAAAAAAGTTTGTGCTCTTATCAAGATGTATACTGAGGTATTCTGGATCAAATGTCATGATGTCTGGTGTTTATAAATCTGGGGGTTTAGCGGCCCTTGGGTGCCGGGGAAGAAGCTTGGATAGAGCAGGAAGTCTCAGTCATTGTGCCAGCTGAGACTGGCCAGTGAGCATCTGAGGCTCATGGGGCCATCTATACCCTCTACTATCAGTCAATAAAAGCTTGAGGTGTTTCCTCACAAAAAAGCTAAAGATTGTTTTTAAATCCGTTTCTTCTTCCTGGGAGCTCTTCTCCAGCAGGGTAGACTTAACAACATCAAAGACCAATTATTTGCAAAGTCCTGTGGGTGACTAGGAAGTTAGAGCAAGAAGAGGTTGCCTCAGATTGCCTGAGGTGCCATGGCATAAGTCACCTTGTTGAGTAGAAACAACCAGAGGAAAGCAAGCGACAAGCGAGAGGAGAAGGAGAAGAGGGCTGCATTTCCAGCTGAATCCTCAGAACCGATTTCCAGCTGAAACATTTCAGGGCTTTCATTCAGGGCAGACAGCAAAGCCTGGCTTCTGCTAGTGATCGTGCCTCTGCTCTGAAGAGCATTGGTGCCCTTGGACCTTGAAGGCAGCTCTCTCTCTTCCCGGGTCCCTTCCTTTGTCCCCTGTCCTCTGCTCCAGAGATGGCTCCCATTGCTAACTCTACCACACAATGACATTGAAATGCTCTGAAAAGCTTTTAAGAAGGAAACATTGTCCAGTGACATTCAAACGACATGGAAACAGATACTTCATTTCCAAAAGCTAGCTGGCTTCTTCTCTTGTGTTGGAGCTGTGCCCCCCTACAGATGCCTTCGCTCTCTGGCTATGCAGGCAGTGAGAAGGCTGCAGAGCCTTCTCTAGAGCTCCTTACATTGGGTGGAGACAAAGGGGGATCCAGACAGAGGAGCAGAAGCAACAGACCTGTCCCTTTTTTAGTCCCCGAGTATCTGAGAACACAGGCCAAGTTGCACATGCCGGGAAATTTCTGGACTATCAGGCTGCAATCAGGGTGACTGGGAATTGCCACACCCAGTAAATGCTTGCCTGAGGTTTGAGACCCTCCTGCTGGATTTCCACTTCCGCTATCCCGAGTTCGAGACGATAACCAATCCTCTGAAATTCCACTCATCTTTAAGAATTTAGCACCGCGACAGTGGTGGCACACCTTTAATCCAGCACTCGGGAGGGCAGAGCGCAGGCAGATCTTGTGAGTTCGCGGCCAACCAGGTCTACAGAGTGAGATCCAGGATGGGCACCAAAGCTACACAGAGAAGCCCTGTCTTGAAAAACAAAAACAAACAAACAAACAAAAGAATTTATCTTCAGCATCACCAATTCACAGGTCTTCTCCAAAACCTGCCTCCTTAGAGCTAAGGGAGCCTTCCTATGGCTCCCAGGTCTTTGCTTGTAGATCTTGGATGACACTCAGGAACACGGACACACTGGTAAACTGCTGGAGGGCTGGGCTGTGTCTCAGCGACCCGTGTACTATCCTAGATCATGCCTGTCCCTAGGAATTGCCCCACCATGTGGACAACACACATGATAATATACGTGAGCTCTACCACGGCCTTTTCCAATGCCCTTCCACTTTACTGTGCTCACCTCCCATCTGCTCTACCCTAACACCTCTCCTTTCCCATGACCCTCCCTTTCCCATGCTTGACTCTTTATTCCGGAGTTGAGCCATAAGAAATGAAAGGGCAGAGAGTGTTCGTTTTCATGCCCCAAGCCCAGGTTGTCTCCATGGCTTTCCCCTGTAGCAGGCATTTGGCTGGAGGATGGTGAGCAATTTCAGCCTTAGCCAGGCATCCTCCAGCTCCTGCAGCCTCACGGCGCCCATCACGGCTTGCTGGATGAACAAATCCCTCCTTCCATCAATAGGAGCTTTGTGAATTCAACAGATGCCACTGGGCTAGAAGTCAAATAAATATGGTTATTCAAAAACATTATTGGCGCGCTGTGCATAATTTCAGGAAATTCAATTATGTTTCTCTGGCAACAGCAACACGAGCTCAGGCTGGGTCGACAGACCTTGTTTCCTGATGTGCCAGAGAACCGACCTTCATGCCTTCACATGGGTTGGGAACAATGTGATCTGGCAGACTCACAGTTACCGTTGGAAACCTGACAGCGTCCCCTCAGTCCTATGCTTACAAACACAAAGCTGTTTGCACTAGCATAAACCCAGACACCTGTAAGCACGGGAAGATGCAGCATCATGGCACAAAGCAGAAGATGGATGCATTTTAAGGCCCAGAACGACTCTTAGACTGTGAAATGTCAGGGGTCCCACATGCCTGCTGACGACTGCCTAGTATGCAGGTCATTAACTAAAGGGAGGTCAATGGTGTTACTGGCTGGGACATAGAGTGGTACCATGCTTCGCAGGTTCACATCCTGCCCATGTTTGTTGCCTCGGCTTCTCAGTCATCCAAGAGAAATCATGGTTATTAGTTGAGTGTAGGCTTACTGCAGTCAAGTGTGTTACTGGATGTTTGGTCGGGGTTTACTTAATGACATCACTTAGCCCTGTTTTTCAACTCTACTTATAAACTTGATACTTGTACCAAGATCAGGACTGGGACGTGTTGCGTATATGCTACTTGGAATCTATTCTTTTTCATTTTCTCTGCAAAGCCGTATTTATTTTTCCATTCCTCAGTCGTCTGTGTGCTTCAGCGAAGCCTTTCCCCATCTAGAGAGCAAGGCAAAGGTTAGGCTTTGCTTTTTAAAGGACACGGGCGTCTGCACAGCGGCAGGGTTCTTGCAGTTTGACGGTTCCACTTGAGCTCCGTGCTGCTGATTTATAAGACGTCAGGCTCGTCGGCTTATTCCTCTCTTCTCCCCTGGTCATTTCTCAATCAAGTCGCTGGCTGGAAACATCTGAGAAAGACATTTCCTGAGAGATGCACAGACAGCCCATTCACATTTCATAACTTTGCAGGGCTCCCCCGATCCACAATCAGAGCGAGCATCCATCCCCTGAAGTCACTCATGAGTACGGGCAAGCAAGTCCCTTCCACACTTGGCCTCTCTGAGTATAACGCTAAGTGACAGGCTAACACAGCACACACTGTTCTCGGGCTTTGCCCAGCTTTGCCTTGGGACAGCAGGATTAAGCAGGGAAATATGAATGGAAGATACCCAATGGGTTCAGTGACTTGATTGTCTGAGTGCTTGAAACTGTGGGATTAGTTCCACTGTAAGTACAGCTGCTTCTCTCTCACTAGTAGGAATTTGTTCCAACTAATTCATCTGAATAAAGACCTAACAGAAGCTCCAAAGAATTCCTGACACCGTTTGCCCACCTCCTCTCTCCCTTTTTCTAAAAAGCTCTCACCTTTCCCCACCTTCTCAACAATTTGACCTTAAAGTACATAAACCTCTACTCTGGAACTGGATTTTTTTTTGCTACTAAATCTTCCATTTTGTGCTTGGAGTAATTTGCAAATGGCCACTTTCTGTGCCCTGTTCTCAGGCATGTCTTGGTCAATTAGTACAATGTCAAAGCTGTGCAGAGTTTATTGTAACTCCAGCTGTGAGCTGTTAATAATAAACTTGCCCACAGGACAATCCTGCCATATGGCGGATGGTCAATCAAGACTGAAATATGCATTAGGAAAAAAATGATTCAGTCAACAGTGGGTGAGTGTGGGCGGATGGCTAGGGGTGCTGGCGCGTGTGACAGCTGAGTTTGGATCGGTTGCTGTATCATTGCATCTATGACTTGTTCCCACTTGCAGGGAATGCCACGAAACACAAAGGTGTGATAATGGGTAAAATGACACGGCTGGAATCAGAAAAGTAGACAAAACAAGCTGAAATGTATATTGTGGGCCAGGGGTTGGGGGGGTGTTGAAAAGAAGCATAGTTCAGATTCTTTGGTAGGAAAAGGACTCAGCTCCACATGCTGGTCATGGGAAATGAACTGTGTGTTACAAGACACTTTTATTTAATGGGAGTTTTGAGGCAAATAAAAAGCAAGCTGATGAGTGGCAGACAAGGGGGGGGCAATAACCTACTTGGCTGATGGCATGACCTCCCTTCCAGGGTGTCAAGGCTTGACGACTTCAGATTGGTTTGGAATTGGGGGGTTGGGGCAGTTTGGGTATGAGTGGAAAGACTTGGTACATAGCTGAAGCATGATTGTGTCCCTAGAGAGCTGGTTGTCTACCAATGAAAGCAAATGGTGTCTCAGAGAGAAAAAAAATTTGCTTTGTGTCAATGACCAAACTAATTCTCACACATCTCTAGGTCAGTTTCATTCTGAAATTGTGAAGAACCAGTGAAGAATGATAGAAGGCCACGTGAGGTGTTTGAACTCAGGACTTTTTTTATAATTAAATGCTGAGTTCTACACACCAGATCTCTCACAGGTGTGTGCTGCTGGGTCAGCCCCTGAGAGCTGTCTAGGTTTTGCAGTACCACAGCTCTCCATTAGCATTTTCAGCTGAAAATCCAGGTGGAAACAGTGCACATGCCTTCTCCATTGATTTTGACTAGTCTCCAAGCCTGCCCATTCAGACCCTTTATTCCTACTTTCTCTTTTGCCTTTTCCCTCCTGGCTAAAAAAATGAAAGGTCTTGACTCCTGTTGAGGTTTTTTTCCATAGAAAGGTGAAAGTAGGTATCCTGTCAGAGAGAGAGAGAGAGAGAGAGAGAGAGAAAGATTAAAGAGAAGAGAAGAGAAGAAGAAGAGAAGAGAAAGAGAAGAGAAGAGAAGAGAAGAGAAGATTAAAGAGAAGAGAAGAGAAGAGAAAAACCTGCTCACAAACAAAAACCCTCTTAATTGCCACTGGGTGATCACACAATAAATGCCCAATTAAAAACCCAGAGACCTGCTTGCTTGCCCTGGGGCCTGTCTGGATGGCTTGATTAGAGACACCCTGGGCAGAAGTGGACTGCAGCTTCCTTCAGGCACATTATGTGGTAACCCACTTTTATCAAGGAAGAAGTCAACTACTTCTCCATCCTTCTTCTGGATGTGCCTTAAAGCTGGAATCCAGGAAAGCTGTTCTATCCAGATACATGAACCCATTCATGGCGCCAGTATATGTGGGTGGGGGCATGCACACATGTACCCACACACACACATGTACCCACACACGTTTCTCCTCTGTCCTAGTTACTGGGTTACTAACAGCTCTGTGAGTTTCCCAGCATTTCTGAGGCTGCTTTGCTGACTCAGGGCTTCTCAGCTGGGTGCATGGTAATGTCTGGAGATGGTCTTGGCTGTCACAAAGAGATCTCACTGAATCTGTCTGGTGGGCGGAAGCCGGGGATGTTGATGAGGACGCCACAGTGCACTGTAACCACTCTCAACCAAAACTGACCTGTCCCTGATGTCCGCGGTGACAACGTTGGGATGATATAGGGGAGTCTATGGATTGGGGTTCCAAATAAAAAGTGAGATGAAAGTGCAAGCCCTCTCACATCACCTCTGCTTCATCCCAAATACTGGGGTCCACTCATGCCAACTCTGCCAAAGCCAGTTTTCTCTGTGAGGTCATAGGGGGGCTCAGCGACCTGCGGTCTACTGTGCTGCCTCCTGCTTTTCTCTAGCCAGGAGACAATCGCTAGTTACTGCTTTGTCAAAGAGCTAAGGAACAGACAAGAATGATGTGTTGTGACTTACGAACATAACGCCCACTTGGGGTCAAGCCACACCCGTTTGCTTTGTGTGGCAAGGCTACATTTTGCCCTTGGAATAATAATAATGAAAATAATAATTTTCTATCTGGTCCTTGACAACAGCAAAAGTTTGTTGATGTATACCCAAGGCCAATGATTGTGACTCACCTTCGAACTTACGATGATGGAGGTTCCCATGTTTGACCACACAGACTTAAAATTAAAGGAATGCAACTTTAAAAGCCTGCCCCAGCACAGTGCCTGCCAATGGCATAGTCTAGTGTGGAGAGGCAACGGGGATGCAGATAAGAAAGCAGAAAGTGGAAGAAGTGCCTGGATCTGGAGGTGATGGTCCTAAGCAGCAGAGGAGAGAATGAGAGCATCTCTTACTGAGGCCTCAGGAAAGCTACCAAGTTGAAGATATCCAACCCATTTCACGGATGGAAAAAACAGAATCCATGAAATGATGTGGTGAAAGGCAAAGCATTAGCAACGTAGAGGAACAGGCTTCAAACCGAATCTGTGTGGCTGCTCATCTCTCCATGTCAAAAAAGATACTTCAGAGCAGAAGCGGGATATGAATAGATCCTATATAAGCTAGGAGAGAAAGACTCAGATTGCTAAACTATACAGGGGGAAAATGTTGGAATTGGCAGAATGCAGATACTGCCAGAAAAGTCTAGTGAGACCTCAGAGCAAAGTCCACGTGGAAGGAACGTCCTATAATAAAGATACATGGCTAAGGAAAGAATCCACTAAAAAAAGGTTATATGCTATGGAATGGCTAGCAGATGTTGTGGGGCTGTGAGGGGTGACTGGTAGAGGACTTTCAAAGGCAGCAGGATTATCCTTGTATAACACTACAATGGTGGGTACCCACTATAATACATCCATCCAAGTCCATAGAATGCCCAACCAAGGATCCTAATGGAAACTGTGACTTTAGTTAATACTATAATAAATAACCAATACAGCAAGATTTGGTCATCCATTGTTTTTTTTTTTTTTTTTTTTTTTGGTTTTTCGAGACAGGGTTTCTCTGTGTAGCTTTGCGCCTTTCCTGGAGCTCACTTGGTAGCCCAGGCTGGCCTCGAACTCACAGAGATCCGCCTGGCTCTGCCTCCCAAGTGCTGGGATTAAAGGCGTGCGCCACCAACGCCCGGCTTGGTCATCCATTGTTAAAGGTGTAGCAAACTCGCCCAACATTGTAAGAATGAGGAACAGTGGGGATTGGGTAGAAAGGATGGATGAGGAAGGCCATTATATTTCATTCAATACTTTCTTTCACCTAAAACTTCTACACACTAAAAAAGTAATTCAAGCAAAGTAAGCCAAACTTTTTCATCTCAGCTACTTGGGTGGCTGAGGCAGAAAAATCACAAGTTTGAGGCATGTCTTAGTGAGACCCTACCTCAGATCAAAAGTTAAAGAGAGAGTTGAGGATACAGTCCAGCGGCAGAGTGCTTCTAGTACGCCCAAGGCATGGGTCTCCGTGCCCCATTCCACCTTCCAACACACACCAGACTGAGGTCCTTAAAACTGGACCAAGTGGTTCCTGGGCAGAGCCCACCACAATCCTATGACCCTGAGATATATGGACATTTACCTGATTTTTTTCCCCTTCACTGAGGAGTTAAAAGAAGACCCTGGGCCCCAGGAGCATCAGTCCTAGGAGTGTTGGGAAAATATGCAACAAATCAGGACCCATTAATTTTCCACTTGTGTAACATGAATCTTCAAAGGTCTTATTAAGCCCGGGCAGTGGTGGCGCACGCCTTTTAATCCCAGCACTCGGAGGCAGAGCCAGGTGGATCTCTGTGAGTTTTGAGGCCAGCCTGGGGCTACAGAGTGAGATCCAGGAAAGGTGCAAAGCTACACAGAGAAACCTTGTCTCGAAAAACCAAAAAAAAAAAAAGGTCTTATAGGTTCTTATTAATAAAACCAAACCTGGGGAGCCGGTATTGCAGTGAACACTGAAAGATCAGAGAAACAGAACAGGCCACAGCTAACTTCACCTCACCAGTTCCTCAGCTTGATCGTTTCCTCAACTGGAAGCCTCTGTATCCTCATCTGAAATGGATCTCAGCTAACTGCTGCTCAAAAGCCTGAAAAGCTTAACAGACTCTAGTTTCTGGTTTGTTTTCACACATTTTATTACCTTTTCTGCTTCCTGCCATCACTTCCTGGGATTAAGGGCGTCTGTCACCATGCCTGGCTGTTTCCAGTGTGGCTTTGGGCTCACAGAATTTAGGATGGATCTCTGCCTTCAGAATGCTAGGATTAAGGTGTGTGTGCACCATTTTCTGGCCTCTATATCTGTGGCTGTTCTGTTCTCTGACCCAGATAAGTTTAATAAGGTGCACAATATATTTGGGGAAACACCAATATCACCACACACTTGTCTCGGGCACAGGACATCATTTCACACTCAGTGGCCCAGCCACCAGCATACATATGGCTATGGTTGTTGTTTTAGAACAATGTCACATCCCAGGCTTCCTCAAACCTTGGACAAAGCAATTTCCTGGGCTGATAATTTTTTGTGCTATGATGGAAACTAGCAACTGGGCGGCAAAATGTGCTGACTTCAGAAGTCAATGTGGGTATTAACATGTCTTCTCTTCCACATCCTGCCTCAGAACATACTTACATGCTAAGCAGCCTGACAGAAAATTGGCCATGGCCAACCTTGGAAGTGATGATGTAGCTGGCGATGCTCAGTGGTGTTGTCTAAGTGTGCTCATGTTAACCAGCAGACGTGGGCCCCTGAATCTTCGAGTCCCCACTCACCTCTTTTGGCTGACAGTTCCTGGACTGCTGCAGAGCACTAGCCTGGAGGAGCGTGGAGATCTGAGCTCATGTCAGAAATCTGTTTTTTACCTAATCCCTCAAAAATCATAATTACACAAAGATGTCAGCTAGTCCCATAGAAATAATAACACCCCCCCCCCTTAAGAAGATTGTTCATGAAGGAAAGAAGAACATGACGCCAACTGACACAGAGTATTCGATTCTACATAAAGGCACACCCAAAAACACACATCAATTTTTTATATATGCATATTTTTCTATACACATCCAGAAACACACGTCGATTTTATATTATGCATATTTTTCTATACACACACAAACACACGTTTCAAACAGTTTAGTAGAGAAATGAACATTGCCAATTTTTACTTGTATGTAAACTTTGTATATCCAAAACTTAAACAGATGAGTGTTTATGACTTTAAAATGCACACATGTAAAAACATTTCACAGTGTAGTGCACTTATCCACCAGTGGATTTCACAGAAAGACCCTGTATTTACATCTTTTAATTGTGTAGTACATAATGTGTTTTATGTGTATTGACATTTATGATTGAAAACCAAGCAGCTCCACTCAAGTGAGTTCTTCCTCGGTTTCTGAAAACGATCCCAGGCCTAGAAGTGATTGTGCTGCTTAGGAAAGGTAAGGAAGAAGGAGGGGCTGCTGAATGTTGACTGGTTCCAAAACACTTCAAAAGGGAAAATAATAAAATGTAAAATAATAAAAAATTAAAAGTAAAAAAAAAAAATACCTCTATACAAGTCACAAAATCAGAGGCTATTTTTTACCATGGAAAGACAAAAAAGCTTTTAGCGTCTGCCACTGTGAGATGTTTGAAAGACGGAGAGGCGTGAGGTTCTGGGCAGGACAAGGTGTGGGCCACCCTCTGTGGAGACCCTATCCAACACTTCTCAATGAGGATTCCAGAAAGTGTGGCGTGTAAATGCCTGTATTGTCTTCTGAGTTACAGCTGAGCATTTCGTTTGGAAGGACCACAGACGTTTTCTCTTCTTACATCCAAGACTTGGGTTTTTTAATAGCAGCTGTGTTTGGAAAAATTCTAAAATCAGAAAGGATGTGGTCTGAAGCGTTGAAGTGTGCAGCCACATGTGGAAAAACACAACTCGGAGACATGAAGTGGCTCATTTATCAGGTCGTCATGCAGAGTCTCAAGTTTGGGATCCAGTAGGAATTTCTTACCCAGACCAGAGGTTGCTGAGTGCCTTCATCCACTGAGGCCCCATGGATTTTCTTGCTTCCCTCCACAGCAGTGGGCTCTGCTGCCCTTTGGCACATATTATTAATGTTACTGACAACCCTGCTTATTCTCCCTTTCTGTATTAGTAATACAGCCTTATGAATCTAATAAATATGAGTCTAGACTTCAATTGTACGTTGGTAAATTCTTCTCTCTCTCTCTCTCTCTCTCTCTCTCTCTCTCTCTTCTCTCTCTCTCTCTCCTCCTTTCGCTAGCTTTCAAGCACTTTTTTGGACAAATGGTCATGCCAACTGAGCTGTGTGGTGAGTGGAACCGCATCTCGGGGGAAGTATTGGTAACGTTTATGAGGTCATATCAAGCTGCTCTAGAAACTCATGTGCTAATGCCAGTCTTCAAATTCAAAACTAGATGCTCTCTCAGAGATTACAAATGCTCTCTAGTTTAAACTCCAATGCTGTAGAAACAAACGAGCCTAAAGAATTTTCCAGTCTGTTCTTGCAGGGCTGCGTAAAGAGGCCAGGCTGGTGTGATGGAGGAGAGAGGTGAAACTGAATCAAATAACTAACCATCAAGCACAGCTTTAAGGACAAGTTGGAGTAGCTTGGGTGACTTATACATTTTGTAAGGTTGACTTAGAACTAAATTACACTGAAGCCCTTCATAGTAGAAGGTGCAGACATGCACAAATGAACGGATTGGTTGGTTCTTGAGAAAGACTCAAGTAGTGAATGAACATGGCCAAGTGAACAGATGAAGACCTGGAGTCTGGGAAAAGTCCTGGGAATGATTATTTGGGGCAAAGGGTGAGGAAGCATATGGCCATTCAGACTAACCCTGCAAGCTGAGTCTGCTGATGAGCTGGTCCCTGTGGAGTGGAGACTGTTCCAACCAGCTCCTTCTGCTGGTCCCTGCGAAACATCTTTAGGGTTGGAGCAAAGAGGCAGATGGATGTTGGGAAAGAAACCTGTGTGACCATCCTGACGCCAACTTGTTGAAATGACACTCTGGGGACTGTCTAGGGAACTCTGGGCTTTGGGTTTGTTCTTAAGACATCTGAAGAATTAAGAGTCCACACTGCTAGGTTTGGTTTTCTATGGAGGTGGGCAGATAGCCCAATGTAATGATGCCTTCCATAACACAAAAGTGCAGCACACTCTCCCATGAAAGAGACCCAGATACGTCAGCCAGTTTTCAGGTACCCATTCACCTTCTTACCTTGCTCAACATATTTCTTTCTTCTTCTTCTTTTCTTTTCTTCTTCTTCTTTTCTTCTTCTTCTTCTTTCTTTCTTCTTCTTCCTTCCTTCTTCCTCCTTCCTCTTTCCTCTTCCTCTTTCTTCTCTTTCTCTTCTCCTCCTCCTCGTTTAAGATGTATTCCTTTTTATTTTGTGTGTATGGTGTTTTTGCTTGCAAGCGTACTGCATGTGCACAGGAAGCAGAGAATACAGAAGAGGGACATGGAAGAAATGCTGCTTATGGCTTGTTCCTCCTGGCTCACTCAGCCTGTTTCTTTTAGCATCCAGGACTACCAGCTCCGAGGCAGCACCATCCACAGTGATCTGGCACTTCCATATCAATCAAGGAAATGCACCGCAGGCTTACCCACAGGCCAGTCTGGTGGGGGCATTTTTCTATTTGAGGTTCCTTCTTCTTAAAAGGACTCTAGCTTGTGGTCTGGTTGGCATAACACTGGCCAGCAGATTTGGCAAGGTTTGGCCAATGACTGTTGGTTAAAATTTGATTCACTGCAAGAAACGAAGGTGTGCTAAAGGAGAAACTCATGGGCATGCTTCCCTGCCTGGATGAATCTCTCTCTTGTCTCTTTCTGAGCTGAATGAACAGCAGAGGTTGCTTCTTTTGTGGCTAGAACAAGGTGGCTCTATTTCAGTGCAAGTGTGGGTCTGTAAGTCACTCCATGTACACTTTCATTAACAGTGCTCCACTGCCTGGGAGTAGGTGGAGTTTGGGGCCTCTCCTGTCCTCTGCCACTACATTTAAAAATACCCTGCAGAAATGCCTGTGAGTCCTATGAGCCCCACAAGCCCTGCAGAGGCCAGCAGACTCCAGAAGAATCATGGTGAGGTGACCTCAAGTGCTTCCAACTCAGGCAGCTTTGGGCCTGGACCCCAAAGAGCTGTGTAGTTCCGAAAACCTGAATTGACCTTGCCAAACACTTAATTTATTCATCAAAAAAGATAGAGACAGTCAGACATACCTTTTTAGTTGTATTGAATACTAAAAAATAGATAATGTAGAAATCTATCAGCAAAAAGGGTTTTCTAGAAGCAAAGACCCTCATCTCTAGAAGCTATGAATTCACAGAGATGGATAGATAGATGATAGATAGATAGACAGACAGAAAGACAGATAGGTAGGTAGATAGGTCACTGGGTGCCCTCTCTAAGACTGATAATTGTTATTACTTAACCAAACTGTGTGAGGCATGTACTCAAGGGCTGAAGTGAAGGCCCAAGAGAAAGATGTTTATAAGCAGGAAATATGAACTCCTTTTTTGAAAATAACTTATTTACTTTTATTTTTTGTACATTGGTGTTTTGCCTGCACATATGTGGGTATGAGGGCTTCGGATCTCCTGATACAGGAGTTACAGACAGTTGTGAGCTGCCATGTGGGTGCTGGGAATTGAACTCAGGTCCTCTGGAAGAGCAGCAATGCTCTTAAACCTCTGAGCCATCCCTCCTAGTCCCAGGAACATGGGCTCTTGATTCTATCACAGTAACAACCATGTGGCAGCTGCTTCAGACATGATAAAAGGAAAGAAAAAATGAGGAAGGGAGGAAGAGCGAGAGCGAGGGAGACCTGACCATAATCTTTTTCTTATATTGCTTCTAAAATGAAAATTCCTGACTAAAACAGATATTCTTTAAAAAAACAAACACACAAAACTAGACATTCCTTCATTCTTAGGAGACAGAACAAAGGACATAGGTACCTAACTTCCTGCCACGGTCACTTCTAACCTGAAGTCTGAACTCCCTGAATGTAGCTGAGCTCCCCGTCACGTCGTATGCACTTTATTGGCTCTGAAGACCTCTGGTTATGGATGGTGTTCATGGCTGCAAAGCCAAATTCCCAAAGTGATTCGCGTTTTCGAGATGTTGATGTCTCACGCTGTGTTCTAATAACATTTCCAACACTGGCTGCGACACAGACTGCACTACCCTAGCTTCCCAGGTGACTCAGCCAGGGAGAACCCCTCTGGTGAGCGTCCTGGAGGTGAGGCGCCCCGCGGCAGAGTGCTGAGACACACATTTAATATCAGCAGACGACAGAGAAACAGTTTTTGCAGCAAGTGTGGGCGGAGAGAAGACTCCTGTTTAAGCAACCTCCCCTCATACACCCAAGGCAATGCTGTACTGACCCCTTCCCACGTCTACACGACCATGGAGAAAGCCGTGGAGACAACGAGAAAGCTCTGGAGGTAACAGCTTGATGGGCCCTCAAGCCCCACTGCCATAACAAGGCATGAAAGTTGAACCGGCTGAACTGAGCTGGTCCAGGAAAACGCTTGAAAGCTCTGGAAACATCCAAGCTTGCAGGGCTGAAGACAGCATGCAAAGGACCGCTCTTCCACCCGAGTGACAAGCCCAAGCTGACATGAGCATCAAGTGGGTTTGGCATGTCAGCCAAGAGAAAGGAAGGCACAGTTACCCCGGAGGAACCCTGGGCCCATGACCTATTGCTAAGGAGACCTCTTTCACCTGGGGGAGTCTTTCCTCTGTCCTCCGCCTCCTCCCACAAGAACTGAAGTACTTCCCCGGTTTTGAAGATTCTCTTTCAAGATGCTTGGCCTCTGTTAGTATAACCAGAAAACTGATTTAGAGTTAGGATGAGAACCATCTTCCTACAAAGAAGCTTGACAGCCAGACAATTCTTTGGTAAGGTCTCGGACAAGAGTAGAAATCCAGACTTGCTCTTAAGTTTCTGGTGGGAGCAGAAAGAGACATGACCTTCATTTAAACAAACAAACAAACAACAATGAAAACCAAAGTGGTTGGGGATAGAGCTCAACGGTAGAGCACTTACCTAGCATTCGCAGGGCCCTGGGGTCCATCCCTAGTCCCTAGCACTGTGGAAGACAAACAATGTAACGATATTTGCCTAGAATGTAAATGCATGTGAGGTTTTAACTAACAACTCCACCTCTAAAAACCCACAGCCAAGAGAAGCACTTCCACCTTGGCGACCTGATACACGTTTGATATAGATTGCGCATTGCTATGGACAAAGCAAAGAGACTAAAAGCGTCCTCAGGGTCCGTCAATAAGGGACACGGATCAGTGGGAGCATCCATAAATGAGCACAGTAACTAGGAAACTGGCTATGATCTCATACTTCTAAAGGAAACAGGCCTGAGATTCACTACTTACGTGAAGAAGTTGTTTGGCTCCCAGTTTTGGAGATTTTGGTCCAAGATCAGTTGGCTCTTAGATTCAGACCTAAGAAGAGACCTCACATCATAGAAACAGAGAGCTGGACCACTGGGTCACAGTCTTCCAGAACCCTATCATCCCGAATGCTAAGGCTTAGACTAGGCCTGTGCACCCAGGTCTCACCTCCGGGCCAACTTCCTTCCATCGTGCCAGAGAAGTACTCTCTCCAGCCAGTCTGCAGCAGCCCCGCAACTCACTAGGCCATGAATGCGCTGAGGGCAAAGATCCTGAATCTGCCAGCAAGCAGAGTCCAGTCCTAGGCCAGCAGCTCTGCCTGGATTCCAGAGAGATCCAGTCTGTTCTAATGTTTCTGATGGTTTCCACGGGCAGCACTTCTGATCTATACGTGTTTTTCTGCCAGGCTTCCTTCCAGGAGTCATGGCACCCCATAAGTGGCCACTGACACAGCCTTCACTGCCAGCTCTGCTGTCCCCCACCTGGACAAGAGCCAGTTCAGTAATGAAAGCCTGAGAAGGTGCTGCTGAAATTCCTTTCCCCAGAGCAGATGTGGGCAACATCTACCCCTCCTCCCAAGGGGCCCAACGACGAAAATAAGGCACAATTCTGCCCAACTCCACTCTGGGGAACCAGTGAGTTTATTTGGGCTTCCTATAGGGGTGTGAGTGACCCTCCCCCAAAAATGCTGCACCTGAAAAGCCTTACCCAGCAGGGATGAGGGCTTCTCTTTACCCACATAGATGGACCCCCAGCCCTAGTCCGCCCTGGCCTCTGTATACTCGAACTCCTTTATATACTCTTCCTTAGGCCACATGCAATCAAACCAGTTTTGTACAAGAGGAGGTAGAAAGCAGTTTGATACTCAGGTGAGAATATCAAGCCCCTCTTCACCCCTCTACGTGGGTGTGTAAACAGTCAACAAGCCAAACTAGCATGATTTTTGCAAGGGGGTGCAGCTAAATATCCCCAAATGGCTGGTGGCTTACCTTGGAGGACAGTCGCTCAGAACACAAGGGCTACTGAGTGCAGTAAGAGGACTGGGATGGTGAGAGCCGTGGCGGGGACTCAGGCTCAGCATACACTGAGATGGTGAGGACTATGAGAGGACTCAGGCTCAGCACACACTGAGATGGTGACTATGGGAGGACTCAGGCTCAGCACTTGAGATGTGAGGGCTATGGGAGGACTCAGGCTCAGCAACACACTGAGACGGTGAGGACTATGGGAGGACTGCTCAGCACACACGCTATGGAGGACTCACTCAGCTGAGATGGTGAGGACAGACTCAGGCCTCAGCACACACTGAGATGGTGAGGGCTATGGGAGGACTCAGGCTCAGCACACACTGAGACGGTGAGACTATGGGAGGACTCAGGCTCTGCACACACTTGGATGCTAGAAAGTTATGAGAGGATCACAGCATGGAATCAACATAGTGAGATCTGGAGGGGACTGGGGACACTTGGTGTCACTCCAAATCACTGTCCAGGGCACTCAGAAGGGATCACGAAAGCCTCCAGGAAGCTTCGAGGGCAGACTCTAAGAACTGCCATGAGATAGCCAGGCGATGGTGGGCGCACGCCTTTAAATCCAGCACTCGGGAGCAGAGCCAGATGGATCTCTGTGAGTTCGAGACCAGCCTGGGCTACCAAGTGAGTTCCAGGAAAGGCGCGCAAAGCTACACAGAAAACTGTCTCGAAAAAACAAAACAAACAAACAAAAAAAAAAAAAAAAGAACTGCGTGAGAGCCCATGTCAAACGTGCTCTGAAAGAAAACTGGAAGGCTGGGTGTTGGAAGAAGAGGCACTGGTTCCAGCAGCCTCGTGTACCCCAGCATGCCCTGAGTGTGGAGACTGGGTTCTCACAGCTGAGATGGCCAACAAGCCTGCTTCTGGCAAAACACTTCCTTGCTCTATCACCCCACGGTGGGAGGCAAGAGGGCAAGAGGACCTTCACTGCACTGGCGAGGCGCTGGAGGAGAGAGAACGGGTATGAGAGGAAATGCAGGAGAGATGGAGATTGCGAGATGGGTTCCAGACTCACCCTTCCATCAGGAGCCTATTCCCATGGCGACAGTGCCAACCACCTGTGGGAGGAGTCCTCATTGTACCTCTCTCACTATTTCAGCACTCTGCAGCCGGAAATTAGACTCCTGAGGCGTGGACTTTCAGGAAGACATTTGAACTGCAGCAGACCAGGTACAATGATGCTCCCAGACCTGGCCATCAGGTCAAGACGGCTCCTGCAGACACTGAACAGGAGAAGCCGGAAGAGTCGAATGGCAAGTAGACCGCTCCTTGGCTAGCAGAAGACAAGGGACACTGGAGCGGCAGTCTTGTGGACGATAGCCCCGGTGTGGATCATGTTCTGTTTTCACACTCCCCTGCCTCCCAAGTCCAGGCCTGACTCTCCCAGCGAGGGACTGGAAGTACACAGCCTTACTTCAGCTCCTCCAGGAAACCTCGTCTGGTTACAGATGTGTCTCGGGATGTACCTGGAATCCCTGTCTGCTATGAAAGAAGAGCATCGCATTTCACAAGAAGTAAGCCTGGTTACTCAGAGCAGGACCAACCCCAGGAGGGTGGTTGTGGGTTCCTGTGCTGTGTGAATCCAAGGCTGTCTTCACAGACACTTCAGATATTTGAGAGAATCTCCACGTTACCCAGAGCCCTATCACTAAGCTCCATGCCGGCCCCTCAGCTCCGATTCTCTCTGCCATGGACAATTCTCTTCGCAGTTGGATTCATTCCACCCACCTATTCCCCACCCCCATGACCCATTTTGCCTATTACTTCACCCAAAACTTCCCTAGCCACAACACACAGTCCAAAATTCCTAGGCTGGCTTTTAGAACTGTCTGGAGTGAACTTACCTTTCTGAAACTCTCACCGGCTGGGCTCAAGGTGAACAGAGTGATTCATCTGTGACTCACTTGTCATCAAACCAAAGAAGGTACTTTTCCATCTTGGTTCTTGTTGTCTGGAATTGACCCAATATCCATCATCATTTATTTACATCTTACCATAGTCAAAATTCAACTCGACATCATCTCTTCCAGGACGACCTCCCTGATTCTAACAGCCAGGCGTGGATGCTCTTCTGTTCACAGTGGGACTTATCTCTGCTCCCTCCTCTTCGTTTTTTATGTATTGCTGTGTATGCAGCTGTGCCCCTGGGGAGTAAGTTGTAGCTTGGGTTTCCTGGATGGTATCGTTAGATCTTGGGCCTCATATAGAATATAGACTTGCAACATTTAGGCTGGAGGAGCTTGCTGTGCACCAAATGTGTCCCCACCAAATGAATATATCCTAGCTAACTCCCAAGGTGACGGTATTTAGAAAAGGGACCTTAGGGAAAGAATTAAGCTTTGATGAGGGAGCAGGGGTGGCACCTCCTCCATGGGACTGGGGGTCCTTGTGAGAAGTCGCACTTAAAGTCTGCTGTCTTTTTCTGCTGTGTGAGTGAGTGCACCGTGAGAAGGAGCACTCACAGGGACTCAAGCCCTGATCCAAGACTTCACACCCTCCAAAACAGAAAATTAGCTTCTACTGAAGCCACCCAGTCGATAGCATTGTGTTAGGCTACCACGCGGCAGACATGGCCTTCAGGGTCCTCTAAGCAGCCTCATTTTACACTGTTGTTAAGTACCAAATCCAAAGGGCCACAGAGGGCAGAGATCAAACCCAGTCAGTCTCTTAACGCCCAATCTCCAGCAAGCGTAAGAAGCTTGCCAACTAATGCGAAATGAAAGAAAAAGCTCAAAGCAGTAAGTGTATTTTTCTTAAACATGTCCATACCTTAAACTCTTTTTATCCTAGCCTTGAAATAACAAACCAAAGGTCCAAGGGGACTTCTAGTGAGGTCTGAAATTAAGAATATGGCTTAAAGGCTGCCAAGGATGAGAAAGAGAGAGGCCTGTTCAGTTATGACAATATCACCTTACAAAGTTATGAATTATGCAAGTGAAAACAGACCGCAGGATGCCTGACCTCACGAGACTTCATGTACCTGTACACAACACTGCGCGAACAAGCATTTCAGAGCCCCGCTGAAAAGGTGTCGGTTATACGGCAGCTTTACCCTCCTCCTCCCGTCCTTTCCTTCTCACAAAGGCTTCCACATGCGTCGGCTTGGGCGTCTGTGTGACGCCAACAACATGGCTATCACCATCTCTGTGCAGAATGACACAATGAAGTGCGGGAACTGGAAGACTTAAATACGGGGTGTGTGTGCATGTGTGTGTGTGTGTTGGGGGGGGCAGAGACAGAGAGACAGAGAGAGCAAGCGCATAGGGGAGGGGCCTTGTGATAGGATTGTTCCTGTTTCCCATGTATTCCAGACTAGCATTCAATGTTCTCTGTCAGGCCGTGATGAAACGAAACAAAACAAAACAAAACAAAACAAACAAAACAAAACAAAACAAAAAAAAATGGAGAAACCTGAGCTTGGGTCCTAGCCTATTGCCTGTAGTTAGGGGAAGTCACTCAGCCTCCTTGCTGTTTCTTCATGTGTGGAAAGTGTGTGGAATAGTTTTCTCTTCAATTCTCTTTAGATTCAGGTGATCTGTGAGTTGCAGAATTAAAGAGCATTACATAAAAGTTCAGGCTAGGTTACTTTCAAAAGATTTTTGAGCCCTGGATCAGGCCTTATGAAGAAGACACCATACACAGTGCTTCTTACCCAACTCTACAAGGGAAAGAGATGGAGACCAAGACTGTGTTCCTGGTCTAAAAAGTTAAAATCTGTCCTATGGGCACTGTGAAGACTCAGAGGCAGCCATCCGCTCCAGTGGATCTGACATGACTTTGAGAGTCAAAAGCAAGCATGGAAGGACTATCTCCACTGAGACTAGCAAACACCTCGTTTCTCGATTCTCTTCTGACAGAGTTCAAGATTGCTGGTATCCTGCCCCATGGAGAGCCCAGACACTCTTGATTTCAGGACAGCAAAGATGGATAGAGACACATGCACAATAAGACATAAAGTAATCTGGAGTCCTCTATACTAAAGGACACACACAGATTAACCATGTAATTGCTAATCTAAAATAGAGATTGGTTTCCTATGTCATTCCATAAATTAAAATTTTTGATGTAGAGTAATTTTAATCCAGCTCAAAAACATGTCCTCAATGGGCCCGTATCTTCAGAATAATCAAAAAACATCCATCAGAAGAAAGATGGTAAGCAAAGTGTGTAACACATGAGAAATAACGTCAGTGTCTAGAAGAGGATGAGTTTAAAGTGAGATGATCAGGTTTGCCTTAGTTATGGCTTTCAGTTTCATTGTCTGGTTCTTGCATCCTGTACCAATTTGTGTTTACACATCCCATGAGAATTTAAAGGCCCCTCTAGCCAGGGATCTCTCTCTTATCAGCAGATGTTGAAAGGGAATTTGAGGCTAAGATTTGACTTTTCAAACGTCAGCACCCAAGACGCCCCCTTCACAGCTTTTTGTCTTTCCTCTATATTATATAATCATTGACCTAACATCTTACTCTGTGTTCATGCTAAACAACAAAACTGGTCAAACGAGTTCAATTAGCTTCAGTTGTACTTCCTCCCCAACATATTAAGCTACATAAGAGCTATATAAAATATTTTCCCTGGCTTCCTCAAAAATGTATTATGTGCTTGGTGGTTGATTTGTAACTCCAGAGTCTGTTGGCTACAACTTAGATGTCAATATTTATTCACTTGTCAAATACTCATTTGCTATCTGCTTTATAGATGCAAAATAAACATGACACAGTCCTTGTCATGACTGTCACCAGAAAGTGAAGGAATAGACAGTAATAGTCACACCTGGAATACAAGCATTTGAGCAAACAACACATCCTCTTTGAGATTCAAGTGATGTGATTGGCCCTCTCAGGCACTAATGTATCCCAGAGAGGTAGCCTGGATTTGTGGTTTTGGAAAAACCCTAAGCCCCTTATTGTAGCTAAAGAGTTTCCTGCCTTGCCACAGTCAGGACAAACTCTTTTTCTACCCACCGCCAGTCCCACAGCCTCTCAGACCAACCAAGTAAACACAGAGACTTTTTATTATTGGTTACAAACTGTCATGCCCCATGGGCAGGCTTGTTGCTAACTCCTTCTGCTATAGCTTAAATTAATCCATTTCCACAAATCTATACTCCTGCCACATGGCGTCGTAGGCATCTTACCGGCATTTTTTCATGCTGCTTGTTTGTCATCAGGCTGGCGGCTGGCTGTTACTCCTTTGCCCTTCCTGTTCTCTTTATTTCTACTCTCTGTTAGTCTCCGCCCTATACTTCCCTGCCTAGCCACGCGCAAGTCAGTGTTTTATTTATTGACCAATCAGAGCAACTTGACATTACAGACCATCCCACCCAGCACAGCCAAGTGCAAATCATCTCCAGACACCTGCACTCCAGCCCGTGGTTCCTAATCATCCTCTATGCAGACCTGCTGCGTAAAGCCACGATGAACCCGCGAGACGAGATGAGCTCCCACAGGACATACAGAACATTCCCCCACAGCACCCTTAAATTTATTTAAGAACTCAAAGAGCTAAGTGGGCCTATTATTTTACCAAAAACCTTAGTATATTCAGAGCTGGAGAGATGGACACACAGTTAAGAACGCTTTGCTGTGCATGTATGAGGTTTAGAGTTCAGATCCCCATGTAAGAAGCTAGACCTGATCCCATGCTGCCTGTGACCCAGTACTGAGGAAGGCAGAGACAGGAAGATGGCTGGGCTCACTGTCTGCCAGCCTGGCTGCGGCACAGACTCCAGGTTCAGTGAACCTGTCTCAAAGAAATAAAGCATTGAGTGTAAAAGATAAAAGAGGTCACCAGAGCCCATCATCTGCTCTTGACATATGTGTTTGGGCATTTGCCTCTGCAAACATGTGCATATATCACACACACTTACACCTCACACACATATGCGCACACACATGCACACCACACACACACACAAAAGTTTTTAAAAAGCATTATGTTCAAATTTTAAATTGAGATTGTTTAAACATCTAATAGTTGCTTTAAAATAACAATAGTAAATACATTGCATAAATAACATTTTATGAAAATGACAATGTTTCCTCGGATAGAAATGTTTACTAATTAAATAAACCAGTCAAAAAGTATACACCTCATCTGACGTCACTAATACTGTGTGGCAAGGGGCTCTAGAGTTGTCAGATTCCTGCACTCTCTCCATAAAAGCTGTGGGAAAGGGGTGAAGGGGATACTGCTTCCTGGGCACAAATGAGGAGAAGTTTGGGACAAGGTGCAAACACTGTGAATGTGCTTAATACTTCAAAATGGTGAAAACAACATATTTAATTTTTCTTTATTTTTGAGAATTTCATACATGTACATAAAGAATATAATGCTATAAATGCCCCCATTTCACCCGACTCCTTTCAAACTCCCCAACACACCAACTGGGCAAGACATTGGTTTGTTGTTGTTGTTGTTGTTTTGACTTGTTTTGTTTTTGTTTTTCATAACTCACTAAGTCTAATTAGTACCGCTCATATGTACATGAGTGTGGGTCATCCAACGGAGTGTGGGAAACTTACCTGTGGTGACATCTTCAAAAATAAACGATTTTTTCCTCCTCTCAGCAGCTATCCGGTGCCAACAAGCTCCTCGGGCAAGGAGTGGCCCTGGAGATCACGCCCGTCTCTGCCTACATTTTAGCGGGCTTGGTCTTTGGGCAGGTAACTCCAGCTGCTGTGAGTTCATGATCGTGCTAGCTGTCTGGTGTCCAGAAGACATGATATCCCCGCACTTCTCCCCACCTTCTGGCTCTTACACCCTTTCTTCCTCCTCTTCAAAGATGTCCGCTGCGCCTCGGTAGGGAGTTTAATACAGATGCCCAGGTACGGTTGAGCACTCTGTCTCTTAATCTCAGCACTCTGACTTCCTCTGCATCTCCCCACCGCTGCCTACTCCAACCCAGGTTGAGAGCAGCACAGGCCTAAGGAGAGAAGCACAATATTTAGAAGGCATTGTGACAGCGTGACCATTTAGAAAATAACAACAGGTTCTACTCTGCGGCTTATGACCTCCCGAGCTATAGGCTTTGGACAGAAGTACAGTGCCAGGCATGACATCCTGTGGCTCCATCAGGGCCTCAAATCCAACCAGAAAGTGGCTCTTTACCCCCAGAACAATCGTGCCACTGTGACACCACTGGGCAGTCTCACCTGTCAGGTTCACACATCGCAACACACAGGACCCAGGGCTGGGGAAGACCACAAATGTGTCTCCTGACCCAGCAGCCTGCGTGGTACCTTCTGGTACGGTGAAAGTCAGCCAGCAGGAAGGAAGTTCTCTCCATCTAGTTGGAAATTGATTTCTGATGTCCTGTGGCCTAAGTAAGTGTGTGATAAAAGATAATAAATGTTATTTTAATTGCATTTTGCCACAATTAGCAATTTTTGATGTTTGGAAAAGGGGGTGGCATACTTTTACAGTTTCATAGATCTTACAACTAAGTGTCTGGTTTAAGAAACCATGTTGAATTCTCTTATCCACTCCTATACATGGTGTACTCCTGTACTCAATTTGTGGCAACTTGCTGCCGTGATTGAAGTTACATGAAGCTTATGCAGCATCAGGAAGGACCACTGATTTCTAAAGTGTGGAAGCCTTTGGATAGACTTTTCAGCTACAAAGAGGTGTCCTCTGATGCTTTACCAGAACTCTCCAAGTGGCAGCTTCTTAAAGATTTTACTCAGAACATGGCATTTGAAAACAGAGCCAAGCTGTTGTTGTCACAGTCGGGTCCATTGTCCACCTGGGATTTTGAATCTTTGATGCACACATGCTTTTGTAACTCTAAGCGTAGTAGTTGGAGAAATACCAGCTGACTCTGCTCTATAACCCTTCCAGATTCTGGCACATTCTGTCTTACTGTATCACAGAATCATAAGCCAACTTCACTTCTCAGCTCGGTGGAATAGTCCTTACCCATCCTGAAGCTGTCAGGCTTTCTGGTGGTGAACCCAAGTTTCCAGAAATCCCAAATTTCTTCAGAAAGCTCAATTTAATCTAATCCATAAACTATCAGTGATTTCCTCGACACAGCAAGCTTGCTTGTTTTCCATATGATATAGGTCATATCTGCAAAATCTAAATATTCAGTTTTCCTGTTGTTCCTACAAGTAAAGCTGGAGTATCGTGGAAGATGTAACTCCTCCATTCACAGCTCAACCCACCAAGCAAGTTCTTTTCATCAAGGTGGTCATAGTTCTTCCATGCACAGGAGAAGGGCTTTATACAACAGGATATGAAAAAGATGTGCAGCTAGGGATCAAGGTTTAGGAAAATCAATATTCTAATTATATATTAGCATTTTTCACGACTCTTACGAAGAATGCTGTTGGTGACACTGGCTTTTTGGTTTTTCTCTTCACAAATTCCATGTTTGTGCGCCACACCAGGTGAGCACACAGTACGTCCACCGCCGTGCCTGTGCCGTTCCTGCCTCTCAGGCTTTTGCGCCATCAGTACAAAGGTCAGCCCTATAAACAAGAGAAAACGAAAACAGAAAAACAAACCACTGTTGCCTCTCAGTATCCATGGGAACTGATTCCAGGATCTCCGTGAATCTCACATCCAAAGATGGTAAAGTCCCTTAGATAAAATAAAGTGGCATTTGCATATAACTCGTGCACATCCTCCTGTATACTATCTCTACATGACTACAACACTATAGTATAAATGCTACCCAGTTGTGAACAACAATGTTTGCATTGCTTCTCAACCTTCTTTTTTTTGGGGGGGGGTTCAAGACAGGGCTTTTCTGTATAGCTTTGGAGCCTATCCTGGAAACTCACTCTGTAGACCAGGCTGCCTCGAACTCACAGAGATCTCTACCTCTGCCTCTGCGCTCGCCAGAGTGCTGGATTAAAGGCTCGTGCACACGCCACCATCCGCCTAGCCTAGTTCTCAATCTTCTTAATGCTACGACCCTTTAAATATAGTTCCTCATGTGGTGGTGACTCCTAACCATAAAATTATTTTGCTGCTACGTCATAACTGTAATTTTGTTACCGTTATGAATTGAATGTAAATGTAATATCTGTTTTCTAGTCTTAGGCGACCCCTGTGAAAGGGTCAGTCGACCCAAGGGGTCATGACCCACAGGTTGAGAACCCGAACGTTTAGGGACTCGGGGACAGCACATGGTCTGCAGAGAAGCCACACATTAATCTCTAAAGTCATTCAAATAGTCATCATGCGGGACATACAGATACAGAGAGCCAACAGCACAGTGATCCCATGGGTTTCTAGACTGAGCTCCAAGAGCCTGCTGGGAGAGCCTTTAGAGTTCCCACTGAAAAGATGACCCTGGAAATGTGCCAGTTAGTAAACTTTGGTTTCCTCCTCTCTGAGTGGGGATAGTAAAATTCCCACGAAAGCACACTCGAGGAAGAACCGAGGCCAAGCAGGACGTACGCTAGCCTCAGCACCCGGCTTTCTGTGGGTGACAAGTGCCAGCCTTTAGCGCAGTTTCCCTGCGCACTGACGCTGCGCTCACCTTTGCCTCCTCGGCTAAATGCTAAAAGTGTTAAAAAAAAAAAGAAAAAAAAAGAAAAGAAAAAAAAAAAAACAGTAAACAGCACTGAAAGCGACCTCCCTCATCTCTGCGACGTTTTCACTTTGCAGAAGAAGATGAGATTGAACAACAAACTGTTAGAGGCTCTGTGGGTAAACATCGGCTGGCGCAGGAACAGTGCGTCTGCGGCTGTACTGCCAGGCCGATATCACAGAGGCCTCCGTCCCCGAGTACAAGAGACGTCTGTGACATCTTTAAATTAACAAATGGAACGTTTTAATGCTTGAATGTAGTTTATTCCAAAAGGGGTGCTAGACCTAAGTCAACCAGCAGCAGAGTACCTCCCATTCTAAAGAGAAAATTGGAACGACTAAACAGCGCTGTTCAAGGCAGCTACTGAACATTTCGCAGAGGCTTGGGTTTTCTTTTTTTCTTCCTTCCTTCCTTCTTTTCTCTTCTCTTCTTTCTTTGTGTAAAATTTCTCTCTTTCTCTGTCAGGAAAATTGTAATGAAGAAGTGGGAGTCCCCGGATGATATTCAAATCGTTTCTTAATTAGGATGTGAGTCTTAGCCCCCAGAACCTGTAAAGCGGAAGCTTCATCAGAACAGCACAGTCCTTCCCCTCTCAGAAGTATCCAGACTCTTGGGTTTCAAGGAATGCAATAGCTGGGAAGCCGCTGCATTTGTCCTATTTCAAGCTGAGTGTGTAAATAATAAAGGTCAAACTCAGAAAACAGGGCCGATAATTCCTTGGTGACCAGCCAGACTCCAGTTCCCATCATTAATTCATATGTTGATAGACTTCCCCAGGAAGCCTGGGAACATAACAGAAGTAACTCAGCTTCCCCCAAGAGAAAAGGCCTCATTTTTGCTTGGCAGATTCATTCCTAATCACATAGCAGGAACCATTATTAACATCTGGATATTCAAAAAGAGCCACTGAGTTATTATAAAAACTGCTTCAACTCATCAGCCGAGGCCTCAGATGATCTACAGTGTGCACAATGCTTTCCCCTGCTTTAGTCAAGAAGATAAATGAAAAGATTCTGTGTATTTCAACAGCCATTACACATTTGTTTTCGATCGGGGGGGGGGGGGGACCTCATGTCTGCCTACTGTCCCTCCTATCCTAAGGCAACATGTCAGCGGCGGTTTTCTACCGCTCCCGCAGTGAGTTTCTTCCTGGTGTACAGTTTTCAGAAGGCTACTGAAAATGCTCATTGGTTCAAAACAGCTGCTAGTCGGAGACTAATGCTGCCTTAGACTCTCTTTGATCAAAACTCTTCCCGTTCTTTAACCAGCCAAGCCCTCTTCGGTACTTATACAGACGATTCTTAAACATGGATGGTCGTGACTTTCACAGACCTGCAAGTGCTCTTCACCCTCACCCAAGCCATCAGCATTGGAGTTGGTAGCACTAATAAATGTTATGTCACTCCTCTGTTTGAAACCTTCTCATAGCTTCCTTTTTGCTGTTAAGCCAATATACCAGTTCCCACCAGGACCCATGGGCTTCTCTTGCAGTCCCAGTACGAAGAGATTAGGAAAACAAAACAAACCCAAACAAAACAATTTGTGGAGCATTGCTCTGCTCCCTACAACAACCCCAGTAAGGATAAACAGCTCAAAAGTCCATTCCGAAAGTCCTCCCTAGGAGTGGATTGTCAATGCTCCATCCAAGTTTGCTCTGCCTCCCATCCTCATCACTTGTTCCTTTTCCCTCACCATCCCTGGTCCAGCCTCCTCTCCCACCATGCTGCCCATTTCAAGGCTCTGGCCCCAAAGCTTTCGCGATGTTTCTTACTGGCCCGATCTCATTCGCTCTCAAATCTTGGCACAAGAGTCCCCCCTCAAGGGCACTTTGTTCATGACACACACACATTCCTCTAGAGGAATCTGTGTTTTGTCTGTCTCCCCAAGGGGCCTCGCTCTATTTGGCTTGTGTAAACTCCTCAAACTTAGCTAAGAACCTACATATAGGCCCTCAAAACTCCATGGGAGGAATGTGGAAGAGCGTTTTTTGACAAGGCAAAGCTCTCCCGACTGATGTTGACTGTGCTGAGATTCAGCATATGTTTCCCAGGGAGAAACCCATCTCAGATGTAGGAAAGGAAAGCAGGGAGTACCGGGTGTCGGCAGATTGCAGTGGCCTCTTTAAGAGGGCCTAAACCACTGGCCTACATGTTCTTCATCAGCTAATATATTAGTAGTTAAATTGAATATGTTTTATAGATCTACCTTTTTAAAAAAATTTACCTTCAGAATGAACGAGAAGTTCGGGGTGTGCAAACAGCAAGATACAGAGGGTAGTATAGCTGATATCCGGCACCCAAATAAACGACGGTGTTATCTTCTTATTTTATTGAATTGATTTGCTTATTGAATTATTTACTTATACACACAATGCACATGTGTGCTTGCATGTAGGGGGCGTGGAAAGGGCAGCCTTCAGGAGTTAGTTCTTTCCTTCCATCTCTGGGGTCCCAGGGATCCAACTCAGGTCAGCAAGCCCAGCAGCAAATGCCCTGACTCACTGAGCCATCTAGCCAGTCCCACATTTTTAAACTCTTCACTAGGAAAGCACGATTTTCTTCTTCACACTGTTATCCAGGAAGGAAGACTGGTGGCCACTGTCTTGAAAAGATCACCAAGACCAAGAGTAGTCAGAATCCAGCTCTACCAAGCCACCCCCAGAATGGACATAAATGAATGTTATTGGCTACAAAGAATCATTTAGCCATCAACTTCTAGATAGATCCCAAGGAAAATTATGCTAGATTCTTCCCCTGCATATTATCCGTGGTGTCTCCAGAGACCAGTGACGTGAGGGTCTTAATGTCCCAGCTCACTCTCAGATGCTTGGCTCTGTGACTACCAGAGCCTCCTGTGGGTTATTGGGGGTGAAGATCCACACAGGGAAGGGTGTTCTCAGCAAGAGTTTGCTTGCATTTCACAAGGACATAGGCTGGAGGGCTGTCTCCCAGGAGCCCTGTTTCCTTTCATCTTCCATTATCCTTACAGAGACTCTGCATTTCTGCCAGCAACTCTAACAACTGGCTTTAATTTTACCCTTTCTCATACCCTCTATTGAATAATTACCATAATCTTCATTCAAATACGCAGCGAGAAACTTTCATACATGATTTGTAATTAACTACAAAAGGATCCATAAATCCCTTTGAGAAGTGGAAGGACATGTCCAGTGTTGCAACAGGAAGAAACGCATTGTCCTGTGTGTGACTATGTGACTCTGTCCTTTCTCTGCTCGGAAGGTACAGCTGTCACTCAAGAAGGCTTTGCCTGGGCTTCTCTTTATTCCACTGATGATGCATTTACTTCCTCCTTCTTAAGTAAGACACAAACATACCGGAAATGAACTTGGAAGAATCACACATCCTGTTGGCTTGGCTGGTGGTTATTAGTTGAAATGCAAGGAACCGGTGTAAGCGTCATTTGACGTGTGTCGAAGTGAACCACTTTCGGAAAGCGGCCTCTCAAGCTGCAGCTTGCCACACCACCAGCCATCCCGGGAAGAAGGATGGAATTCCAGGTGAAACATATTAACAGAGTTGAGCTTTCAGCCTCTCCTTTGGCTCCACCCCCCGGGAGAACTAAGGCCTAATGATCCCAGAACACGAAATGCAATTAAATTTCACTCGGTGTAAAGTTGAAGAAAGTGTCCCATGTGAAAAGGCTGTGTCTTTGCCGCGTTGCATGGTGGCAATAAACAGCCAAACTCACTGGCTTTGATATAGTAGCGCGCACTTTCTCAGGGCTCAGGTTGATTTCATTTTAAAAAGTTGAATTTATGGGACAGAGGATTGAAAGGTCTGTACTGACATGTTTAAAACCTCCCTTTAAAAAGTGGCAGATTGCATCGTTCCATTTAAGCGTTCACACCGCAGCCTGAAACATAATCTGTTTACTGAAAAAACAACTTTTTATTGCCCTGCGAATAATTTCCCATTGAAAAAGAAAACAATGTACAGTATTTTACAGCTCTGCGAAACATCTGGAAAGCTTCTTGGTTGCTAAAGTGATGAAGAATTTGCATCCACATTTCGAACTACTGATATTTTAATTCAACACAGAACGACTTCAGACATCCTATTGAACCAACTAAAATCTGAGCAATACTGCAAGTTTCCAGAACCGCCTTGATGACACTCAGAGGACCCAAGCAATCCATCCCCAGCAAGGCGAATGGTTTTGGGAACCTGTCCCTGTCTTCAGGCTCTGAGATGTGTAATTGCACACTACCTAGGTCCAGACCACTCCAAGCTGCGATAACAAGTACCTTGTGCCATATTTACCTTTATTCACCAGCCTAGGGGTGCCAGGTAAGCAGGAAGCTTCCAGGATAAAGAAGAGAGACCTGACTGGGTCACCTGTGCCTCTACCATCTTGACCATGAAGCTTGGGGAAAGAGTGTGGGACCACAGTGTTGACTAGTCAATCCATATCCCATTGGCAGGAACACAATCATGTGTCCAAAGGAACAGTCAGCTTGTCAGAGAAATGACCACTGTCCCAAAAGGACAAGGAAGGGATCTGGCAAACAGTCCTTAGATCCTGGCCAGCACTTTCCAAGATTAAATTTATCTCCAAACTCAAGCAGGTAGAATGCTTAGAGCTGACTTCTCCATCCTCGCTTGCAGACTCCGAAAATCACTCTACTAACGCTATGAGGATATGGGTGAGGTGAGCGACTGTACAGCAAAGCCTTGGCACTTTGTCCTGTTGTCATTCCCTAAGCCTGTGGCTTTATTTATGAAAGCCGAGGGATGGCATTCATTACAGAGACAGTAAATTAAACAATGCAAAGTTTTCAAAAGAAAGACGGCAACTTTCGTAGTCAAAAACCCCTTTTGTGTTTCAACCCTTCCCCCCCCAAAAAAAACTATTATTTCTCCACAAAGGAGCTTAACGCAAAGTTAAGACTCCAGTGCTTGGCACTAAGACATCTTCATGCAGTTGTGCGGATGCTGAGGGCAGGCGCAAGGCTTGGGCTTCAAGAGGATGCAGCAACAAGAGGCTGTTTCCTCAAGAACGGGTCCACCTAGAAAACGCCTTGCATGCTGGGGAAGTGACTTAGAGAAGCGGCTGCCGTGAAAGTATCAGGACCCGAGTTTGCATCCCTGACTTCCACTTAAAAGCTGTACAGAACTGATGAGTTCTGGGCCAATAATTATTTGAGAGCGTGTCTCAAAAATTAAGGTGCAGTAGGCCAGTGAGAGAGCTCAGCAGGTAAAAGCACTTGCAGCCAAGCCTGATGACCTGAGTTCAGTCTCCAGAATCACATGATGAAAGGAGAGACTCGACTCCCTCAAGTTTTCCTCTGAAAAAGGAAAACTTACATAACAAAGATAGATAGATAGATGGATAGAGATGGATAGATAGATAGATAGATAGATAGATAGATAGATAGATAGATAGATGGATGGATATTTGTAAGGAGAAAGCAGTCGAGGAAGACATCCCATGTTCATCTCTGTCCTCCAGATGCCCATGTTTGCACTTTTGCAAGTACATAAAAGAATGTACATATACTGTGCATACACATAGGTGTGCACGAATACATGCAGAAGCATGTGTGCATGAGCATGCAGACATAGGCGCGCACACGCGCACGTGCACGCACACACTGATCATTCTATGTGGATTGTTCGGTTCCGGCTGCACATCTTTTTAACAATGGCTCTTTGTCTGTGCCACCATCAGACAGTATTGATCATCAGTGATGGCAATTACAGTCTCTCTCTCTCTCTCTCTCTCTCTCTCTCTTGCATCACCAGCACACCCTCAGGCTTCGCCTTCTAATGAGCACTAGCTAGATGCTTGTAGAATGAGGTGGAATACCATTAGAAAAAGATGAGCTCCATAAAACATCAAAAAGAATCAAAGAGCGGCCGGTACTTGGGGGGGGGGGCATGTGCCTGCTGGAAGAGGGCGGGGCAGGAACTTGCTAAAGGAAGGATGGAGCCTCAACAAGCAGCCTCTCTAGGTGGCACTCTAGGTAGAGAGCCAGCCATACAGATGTCGAGGCGGCAAAGCAAAGGTTCTCTGCAGAACGGTTAGTATCCATATTCACCCCCACCAAGAGCGTGTGAGGGGATAGAGGAGACGGGCCTGGAGTTGCAGCCGTTCCAGAAGGGCTTTGGTTCTCAAAGCACCAGGTGTCTTCAGCTCTGTGGGCAGTGAGGAGCTGGGTGAAGTCCTGGCACAGAGGATTGGTCTGCCAAGCAGGGAAGGTGGAGCTGGGGGGAGTCATGGTAACCGTCCGGGTGAAAGCCTTCGCTTTACCAAAGGAAGATGGAGAGATGAGGGCAGGCCAGGGGAAACTCTGGGCATGGGACTGGGGGAAAGCCACCGCTCTTATCAACTGGTCAGAACTTGAGGAACCAAGAAGGAGAGGACAAAGTCAATGAAAACACGATGCTGCCATTCAAGGGAAGAGGCGCTTAGGGGGCCACGGAAGGAGGCCAATGGGGTTGGAGGCACTGGGATTTGAGAGAGGAGGTGCAAATGTGAGGAACTTGCGTAGGTGGGATCAGCAGTGAGGAGGGCCTTGTGCCGTGGACCTTATCATCTTGAAGAGGCTTACATGGATTTTCTTCAGCGTCTCTACAGAAACTCTGTTGTCTGTACGACCTTCAAAGTTCATGTGTTCCAGCTTCAGGGTGGGATTAATAGGAGGGGACTGGGGGAAAATAATTCAGTATGAGGACTCTACCCTCACGAATGAGCGGAAGTAGGCGCTGCCCTCTCTGCCCTACTTCTCTTCTGCCAGGTGAGAACAGTGCTCCATCCGTGCAGAGGCGCCATCTTGAAGCAGAGGGCAGGTCTGCAGGGGCCTGCACCTGCTGGCATGCTCGTCTCAGACCGCAGGCTCGAAACTGCAACAAAGAAACCTACGTTCTTTACAAATCGCTCAGGTATTTTGTCGTCGCATCACAAAACAGCCTAAAGGCAAGTATACAACATTGCAATTCATGTAGATGTTGAAAATTTCACAAACACAAACTTTGGAAGTACATTTTCCTGTCCCAGGGGATATTTATTCATTGTTCTAATAGACATGGAGAGCTTTAAAAATTAGAAGTATTTTCCAAGAGCTCAGGACAGAGGTCCTATCGTGACCTTCACCACCTCTAATTGTAGTTATCTCTCCACTGAACAGTGGGACCCTCCCATCAACTCCCCGCCCCCCGTTTCTGTTTAATTGGAACCTACTCTGGTCTCCCTTTGGGTGAAGTCATTTCAGCAGTACATAGTCTGGAAAGATCGGTGTGGAAACCCCTACTTGTCTATATGGAAGTACTCACTAGAGACATCAAAGCAGAGGAAGGCTTTATAGAAGAAAAAGAACTACCTTCCTTTCAAAAAAAAAAAAAAAAAAAAAAGCAAACAAAACAACCTTGTACCATTGGTATCACATGTGGCGAGTCCCAAATGCAATCCAGCTGCTGTGTTTTGTGCAAAGCCTCCTGGATATCAGGGAAATTTTGTCTGGCTCAGTGTTGGAGTCCAGGGCAAGCAGACGGTGAAGATCCCAGGACCGCCACTCCTGGTATTTTGCACATTGTGGGTTCCCTTTTGCACACAGAAATTCTCCAGAGCTGTTCCGGAGATCATTTCAACCCTCTCTCCCCTTGGCTTCTATATGAGCACATGTGGAGAGAAACGAAGTGAAAATGTGGAAGATAGAAGCAGATTTGAAGATGAAGGGAAAACAACCCTTTTTCTCCTTCCTCATTAAACCCTGGGAAGATTGTTTCAAGAAGAAAGAGCGCGATGCCCAATTATTATAAAGATACACTCTTGACACACCTGTTTTGCCTCTCAAAGATGACTTTGATGACATTAATTTTACCTACACTGTGGTATAAATTTTCACTGCGATCTTTGTCTCACCCTGACACCAATTAGAACATGAGTTTCGGCAGAAGAAACCACCGCAATTTAGTCCATACCTTGGAAGAAAAGGAAGCACTAATAGAGATGAAGACTGCCCCAAACCCAATTGAACAGGTGTGCATTTCCATAATAGCTGCACAATTCAGCGATGAAGTGCTGTTTGCTGCTCTCGCTTGTGAACAGAATTAGTAATCTTCACAGGCCCTGTCCGGGTGATTGAAATAAATTACTTGGTTAAATTGCAAAGCAGGTTGACCCATCTGTTGGCCCGTGAATGTTCAGATTCTCAGAGGTTTATTACTCCAAATAATGTCTGCCATATGCAGGGGTAAACAGTTCCTTTTAAAACTGACTGAAGGATTTGGTGCTGCTTTTGAAGGCAATTTATAAAGCGCTTCATGTTCCCCTGAAAGGACCTGCCCTTCAACTAAACTTCCAGCCAAGTCTAGCTGTCTTGATCAGTTAATCCCAGCCGAGACACCCTGCTCCCTCCGCAGAGGAAAGAGGAAGGGTTCTGGAGGACCTACTACGTGCTGGGTGGAAGCTCACCTATTGGCACTTCTTCAAGAAGTGTCAGGGCACCCATGTGCAGGGAACATTCCTACCCCAGAGAAAACAGGAAGCCAGAGAGGTTAAGTGGCACATGCCAAGTCGACTGCTACGCAGTCCATCTGGGCACCAGACACCGGGTTCTAGGGGACAGTCTGAGTCGGAAATGTTGACAGGAAGCACAGTGAGGATTTTGCCCAATCACAGTGCAGACCCTCAGGGGGACCCAAGTGCAAAGTTTTTACACCCTTGAGCTGTTCAGACTCCTCGTTCTCAAACCAGAATTCCGCCCCACTCTTCCCTGCTTGGTCACTAAGGACAGGGCCAGACGCTGACCTTCCGTTGGCAAGATCCTAACAGGAATTTTTTTTTTTTTTTTTAAGACAGAGATCTGTGGATCTTCTTGTCACGTGAGCATTCCCTTGTCTTAGATCATCCCCGATTCACATCCCCAGGGAGAATGCCTGCTCTCGTCACACACGGTCCATAAACTGCTCTGACTGTGCACCAGCCGTGATTTGTTCATGATGTTTAGCGGGGACTGGCTGTGGCTAGGTTACAGATGTGAAATTGCTGATGGATGGGCCCGAAGCCAGCACAATGGTCAGCTCTTCTGGTATTCAACTTCAATATTAATCATGTGGAGAAAGGCATGTTCCCCCCTCTGTGAAAAATGAAATGGCTAATATACAGTATGGAATGAGCGCTCAGGAACAATTCCTTTTCTTAACAGGAAGAGAATAAAGCTATTAAAAGAATAAACTCCTGCATGTGACATGATGACAGTGGGGTCTTTCTGACGAGCTCAGTGAATAAGCTCCCTCGCCTTTGATTTATGCCAGCGCCGAGTCTCTTGGAGCTTCAAAAGGCAGGGAGCACATTTGGAAGCAACGGCCTCCACTCCATTTGCTTAATGGAGTGAGAGGCCAAGATTCACCAGAGGCAAAAGTTTGACAGACTGAGAACTGAAAAGGTCAGTCCCAAGTGCTCAGGCACTGAGCGGGAAGGGGTGCCTGGGGGTTTGCCAGAACCTTTGGTTGAGGGATTCATCCTTCCTTTCCACAGCACCCACCACCACCACCACCACATGCAGGTACCTCTGCAGGAGCCAAAGCTAGGCCCCGCCTCTGTGGTTGGTCTTTGCCCCAAACCAGAGGAAATCAGCCATCTCCTTTGCTGTCGGTGGGTACCCTGAGGAGGAGCCGAGAAATCAAGATTGGTCTTCACCTCTCTCCAAACATGCATCCTAGAACCACACGCAAACCTCAGAAAAAGCTTGCCTCAGCAGGGCACGGTGACTCGCCTGTAATCCTTGCACTCTGGAGCAGAGGCATGACCATTGCAAGTGCCAGACCAGCTTGGATGTACACAGAGGCAGGAGGAGAGTTCAAGGCCAGCCTGGGCTGTGTAAGAACCTGCCCAAAACACAGCCGAAAAGCTTAATATCCTCTGAGAACATGGTGAGCATCAAAAAAGATCACCAGGGTAAGGTCCACTGGAGGAGAAAATGTAACTGAATTTTGAGCTTGTTGATCTAAATCAAGAGCAGCATGTTTATGGATCAAGACATCAGAGTATACTTGATAAACATATGCAACCACTATTATGTATAAAAACAATATAGAGACATCTAACAAACCCCAATTCAGGGGCAGGGGGAGCAAAGCAAATGCTAAAGTCTTTACCAGCCAGTGACCTGCAAAGGCCGTAACAGATAGAGACGTGAGTGCCGGGACAAGTCAGGAGAGAGCAAGGGCTCAAGCAGTGAGGACAGAAAGCAGATCCTGGCCAGAATGTGTGTGATGAAGCAGCGGTGTGCAGAATTAGCAGCACTCAGTGGTGGTAAGTCATGGCTGGTCTTCTTAGATCGGTCCATGATCATGGGAGATGTTAACATTTGGAGCATCTTTGTGCCACTTCTGCAACTTCTCACTAAAGTCTAAAATGATTTCAGAACGATTTTGAGAAGGTACTATTGCAGAAAAGCCCACAGGGAAGAGCTGAAGGGTCCCCAAAGCCTGCACCCCGAGCCCTACTCCTGGCTCCAGAATCAGCCTCTCATAACTCTTCTAGCTGTTGATTCTTCCAAGAACTATCCGCCTAGGACTATTGTGATTAAAACACGAATTACAGTGCTTAAGACAGTATTTCCTGACTTCTGGCCACCCTGACTAAGAATTCACTTCATTTTCACCAGCCCTCAACGCTCATCCATGCTTTAAAAAAAGAAAGATAAAGAAAGAAAGAAAGAAAGAAAGAAAGAAAGAAAGAAAGAAAGAAAGAAAGAAAGAAAAAGAAAGAAAGAAAAAGAAAAAAAAGCTTCCTGATTTGACATTTGAAATGAGTTTAGACTCTGGAGAAAGTTTCAAAGACCATGAGGTTCCTCATTAACTTTCACACAGTTTTCCCTTATGTTCATAATCATGGCACAATTCTCAAAAGACAAGAAATTAGCATCAATACAATACAGTTACCCAAACTACAGGTCTTATTGGAATTTCTCTGACCTTTCTATAACCAGATCTCTCCCAGGATTCACCTACCCTCGGTAGCACTGGGATGTCTTTTCTACCCAGTGTCTTCTCGTCTGTGACTTTTCCTAGTGTTTCACAACCTTGATGTGTTTGGAAACTGCGGGTCAAAGTCGTAGAGTATCTGTCCTTCTGGAGCTGTCCACACTAAGGTCTAGACTGAGCCACAGAAGTTCGCACCACAGAGATGCAGCATTTCAGGAGTATATGGTCCCTGTGGGTCTCACTCCCAGGGAAGTGAACCTTGACCTTTCAACTCAGGTACCATCTGCTTCTTCAAGAGAATGTTACACATTTCTCTGCTTCCTGTTAGAAGAACGTCTCTAAGTCCAGTTTATTCTCCAGGAGAGATCAGTTCAGCTCTAATTCCTGGAGAGGTGTTCCAGAGGAATCTGTAGGTCCGTGTTAAAATCACAAAAGCATGAAATGCATTAAGGAAGATACTCTGAGGTTAGGCAAATATACAATTTCTGTTTAACATTTTTATCCACTATTTTTTAGCTTGCTCCAGGAACTGTGCCTGTTGAAATCATTACTGTGGGGTTCTAATGGCCAGTCTCTATTTCTCCACTCCCTCTATGTTCAGTTATTGAAATTCTTCTGTGAGGAAGTGTTGGCCCCTCTCTCCCATGTACTTACTTATTCAATCTTGTATTTGTATCTATAGAATCTGTTGATATTTACTTTACTCTTTGGATAATAATCCAGTACTGTCATGATTTAGTTTGCTTCTCAAATTTTCCAGAATTGACTTTTGGAAATTATTTCAGGTTGAATCCCACGTCCTTTTGAAGTGTCTCACCCCTTCCTTACCCAGCCTCTTCCTTAACCATTTTGGCATCAGAACATACACAGGATGCTCGAAGCTCATCTTACTATTTCACCACACAAGCCCTAGAACTAGCCGTTTTCCCAAGAACATTTTACTGGAGAATAGTATCTTAAAATTAAAATGGTGTGTGGATTCCTCGGGCATCCCACTCCTCCCAGGCTGTCTTAGGAGCAGAGCTGGACCGTGAGTACTCATCCTAATCCACATCTACTACCCCTGTCTGGAGTGAGTGACTGGTGACTTCTGCTGATATCTGTGAGTCTAGGCCAGCACCCCACAGGTCATCCTGGCATCCTCCACCTCCCCCGTCTGCAGCTTCTCTCTTCCACAGTGAGAATCCTGGCTCTGATGTCCACAGTTGCTCAGTGTTGGGCCATAGGAGCGTAACTGACTTTCTATGCTGCTCTGGTACCCTGTAACATTGCAAAGTCTATTTTTAGGTCCAGGAGTGCTCGATATATTCTTTGGGGTTTCATTTATAGACAGTTATATAATTTACAAGTAGAAAGCTTTTCTGTCCTCTTCATCAACATATGGAGAATTTGGGTTTTCTGTGGTTGTTTCATAATTTCCAATCAATAAGAGGGCAAGAGGCCACCTTGCCTCATTCCAACCTTAGAGGAAATCTTTGAATCCTTCACCATCTACAAAGCTACCTACAGGCTTTTCACAGGTGACCTTTCTTGGGTTGGGAAGCCTCTCTATTCCTAATTTTCAGAGTTCTTACCTTGAACATCAAATTTGTCAGAAGACTTTTCTGTGTCTGTCAGGTAGATGACATAGTTTTTGTTCTTCAGTTGGCTAATGTGGTAGCCTACACCTGCTCCTGAAAGGTAAGTCATGTCCTTCAGTCAGCCTGGCACTCCTGGAAAGCCCTCACTTGACCCTGATGCATCAAAATATTATTATTTTAATTATTATATTATATTATTAGTATTGCACTGAATGTGTTAATGTTTTGCTGAAGACTGCAATAGACTTATGAGAGCTTTTGGCCTGTGATTTTCTTTTCTAGTGATGTCTCTGTTTTTGAAGTAGTAGAGTGCAGAGATAGAAGACTGCTTACCACAGCAGTGACTGATTAAAACGAGAACCAGCACAAACCAAGCAAGCTAAACTGAGTGATACAAATCTAACAGTGTGATTTTTAAAACACGAATTCAAAAAATCCACACACATTCAACCAGTATTCAAATCAAAGTCTGTCCTTTCCCAAGGGAAGGAACAGGATTAGGAAAGTCTACAGCCTCCTCTCAGCTCTTTACAGCTAGAACAAATCTGTCCAGTGACCATTAGGGTACTGAGGATTTCAATGTTGTTGGCATTAATATCCATAAACTGATTTAAAAAAAAATAGGGTGTCAAGGTATTAAGGGGAAATGAGATGCACTCCTGAGACTTAAAAGAGCAGAATGTCACAGTGTAACAAGTCTTTTTCTGTACTGCCAGCTCCCAAATAACCACATGGAGATTTCTTATAAATTAGGAAAGTTTGCCTTAGCTTAGGCTGTCTCATTAGCTCTTATAACTGAAATTAACCCATTCCTATTAATCTACATGCTGCCACGAGGCTCATAGCTTTTACTCTCCTGCATGTTCTGCTTCCTCTCCATCTCCTCTGCATCTCTCTTGCACCTAGATTCATCTCCTTTTCCTCTCTCTCTGACCTGAAGTCCTGCCTAACCTCTTCCTGCCCAGCTATTGACCATTCAGCTCTTTTTTAAACCAATCAGAAGTCTCTTGGCAAAGACACATCTTCACAGTGTACAAAAAGATTATTCCATAATATCACAGTAAGAACCAGAATACAAAAGGCTTATGAGCTGACTCTTTGCCCAGAAGCAGAAGCTGAGAAGATTGGCACCTTTGTGTTGGCTACACCCGGAGTAGGCAGTATGCGGAAGGCGGAAGTGGAAGGATGGGAAGCTGGCCTGGTTTTTCGAGTGTTTGATAATAGTTCATCATAGTAAAGACCACTGACTGACTTTTAGAAGATTCCTGATGTTTAGACTGTCAGCACCTCACCAATAAAAATCCAACAATTATCCTAATGTAACAAAACAAGCAATCTACAGGGCCCTAGTGCCAAGATCAATGAGGAGTAGTATCATGGGCAGTAGCCACTGTGCTCTGTGCTACGAAGATGCTTAGATACCTGTCAGTGGCTTCATTTCTAAGGAGCAAATGAGATGCTAGAGAGGAAGGCATGTTATCAGGGATGATGGCTGTGTGGAGGATTTTCAGTGACTACACCCTGAAGTAACACCGCGGCCTGTCACTCTGGGGTGCATCCTGCTAAAGGTGCTGGAGGTGCAATGCTGAGCTGGGCGTGGAGGGTCATGACTCTCAACACTGAAGGGCCAGGGATGGGAGGAACAAATTATCACTAAGGACATGAACCGCATTTGGCAAGCACTGGCGGTGGCAATAAAAAGTGACATAATAGACAGAGATTAGAGAATGTATGATGGAGACACTGGGGACTCAGAGTAGATGGTCAGAGAAAGCCTCAGCAAAGAGGAGAACTTTTTTTTAATTAAAATTTTTTATTCATTTTGCATGCCAACTACAGATCCCCTCTCATCCCCCTCCCGCTCCCCCCACTCCCACCCAACCCCCCAACCCACCCCTCCTCCCTCTTCCAAAAGAGTAAGTTCTCCCATGGTGGGGGGCAGTAAAGCCTGGTACATTTCAGTTGAGGCAGGACAAGCGGCTCCCCCCTGCAAGAGGAGAACTTTTTAAAAGGGCGGGTGATGACTGACTAGCCACAGAAGTAGTGCGACAGAGCTTTGCAGGTGGAGACCAGAGCAAGGAGAAAGATAAAGCCTGTGCTCTGAAAACAAAAAGAAGGGCAATCAGGTGTGCTGGCCACTGTCAAACAGGAGCCACTGGGAAAGAAGCATGAACCATGGTGAACCATCAGAGGGTGACAAAGGGCAGCATTTCAGAAGAGGGTCCGATATCTCATGGGGCAGAGTCACCAACACCGTGGCCTAGAGTGGTCTACAAGACAAACTCACTGTCCTCGCTAAGTAGCTATGGTTTTAGCGGCTGCCCAAACTGCTCACACCTGACTGTTTCGTGAGCCTGTTCTATGACCTGCTGGGTTTTGTACCTTCATCTATATCCTTCAGCGACTTTTCCTGCTGCCTACAGCCTACAGAATTCACCTCTTTTTTCTTACAACTAAAAACTTGTACTGTGGTCTGGAGAAATGGCTCAGTGGTTAAGAGCACTGGTGTTCTTCCAGAGGACCAGGTTTAATTTCCAGTACCCACATGGCAGCTCACAGCCATCTATCTCTAATGCCAGGGGATCTGATGAGATCTAATGGCCCCTTCTGGCCTCTGAGAGCACCAGGCATGAATGTAGTGTACAGACACACAAGCAGACAAAACACTCAGACACATAAAATAAACAAATACAATTTTTAAGAACTTAGACTAACATGATATAGTAAGAACATTGGACTTTTTCCTGAGGACAGTAGGAAGCCAACAGACAGATAGAAAGAGGACAGTGCCACAGATGAAGTCAAGACCTAGAATCTACTCTTGGGCAGTGCAGATATAAAGTATTTTCGGTTTCACAGAAAGTTCATCAGGTTACATTAATGTGATGTCCCTTAGCATGATAGGTGTTCACTCTGCTGCCTCTCAGAGTGCCTTTCTTACCTTTAATGGCAAGAGTTAAAAAAAAAAAAAAGGAAGGAATCTGGAACTGCCCTGGAGTACACACAAAATAGTGCCTTTCCTGGAGGTGAAACAGAGCAAAAAAGAAAAAGAAAAAAAAAAGCCGGGCGTGGTAGTGCACACCTTTAATTCCAGCACGGGAGGGAGGCACAGGCAGGTGGATCTCTGTGAGTTCGAGCCAGCCTGGTCTACAAATCTAGTTCCAGGACAGTCAGGCGCTGTCACACAGAGAAACCTGGTCTCGAAAAACCAAATACATACATACATTCATACATACATACATACATACATAATCCCAGTGATCGTTAACACAAACCAGAGATTACCACACCTTTAACAGAATATCAACTATAACTTGCAAGCTTGACAGTGAGGTAGAAATTAAAGCCATTGCTTTTCCCCATCTTCTATTGAAGAGAAAGTTGAGCTCTGTATATCAAAATGGAGACACTAAGTTCTTTCTTTCCAATGGCTAGCAACGCAAGTTTCCTTGATTAAGCAAAACACACATTAAGGAGTTGTTTTCTTCATTGCTTCAAGGTCAGCAAGACCAGAGGCTGATTAGTGAGAGCAAGCAGCCTCTCTCAGACCCAGGAGGATGGGCCGAGTGGGAGCAGACACTTCTTACAACAGCAGATTTGTTCCCACCAGCGATCTTGGGGGAAGCAGGAAGGAGCTCCTGGGACAACAACCAACACAGTAGCAGCCTGGTGTGTTTTCTTGTCCTCCCCTGGGGAGCTATTTTCTTTGCAAAACTACTGTAATTTTAATAGGCTGCCATTTGCTCATTAAAGTCATCTGGGAATTCAGTCAGCATATGGACCACAAAATAGGACCCTGTATAATGTTTAGGAGTTTGTCGTTTAATAAAACATTTTATAAGCTCTGTGAGTACCTATTAACTAATAACTGCCCTTCCCAGGCCCAGTGGCCCACCTGTGGGCTCTACAGAGCCCTGTGCTGGAGGGGAGTTTCAGGGAGATCTTTCTCCTGTTCCCATTTGTCTTTATTCTGACACTCAACCAGCACACGATGAACCATCAGTCACTGTTAAATTACATCCCTGGGAATTGTACCAGGCTGGACTTCTTATCCTTCAAAGTCTTCTCAAACGCTTCCTCCTTCAGAAAAGGAGGCCCTGGCTTCTGGGCCATGGGGAATTTATTATCATCCGCAGGGGAGGAAGGATGATGTACGTGTAAGGAAGTTATCACTGAGAAAGAGCTTTATCCCCCTGCTTCAGGACCTGGCTCTATCAGAGTCTCTTGTGATGAATGACAAAAAAAGAAAGAAAGAAAGAAAGAAAGAAAGAAAGAAAGAAAGAAAGAAAGAAAGAAAGAAAGAAAGGAAGGAAGAAGGAAAAAGGAAGGAAGGAAGGAAGGAAGAGAAGATAAAGAAAAGAAAAATGGATGGAACACCCAGGTCCTTGCCAAGCTTGCCCAATTATCCTCAAAGACAAGGCCTCAGATAACCTGATGACCACAGGGCCCAAGGTCCTCTGATGTAACAGTTACAGAAAGGAATCCCTTGGAAGACTTGATGGGCACCCAACTGAAAGTCATAGGGAAATTAAGAAGAGAGTTCAATCAGTAAGTTCCTGCTGGAAAGCATGAGGATCGGAGTTTGTGTGCTCTGGAACCATGCAAAAAAGCCAGGTACCTGTAATTCAGCCCTGGGGAGGTGGAGACAGTCAGACCCCTGGAGCTCAGTGGCCAGTCAGTCTAGCAGAACCAGTAAGTTCCAGGTTGAGTGAGAGTCCCTATCCCAAAGACAAGAGGGAGAACAGCTGAGGAAGACACTCAATATCAAAACTCTGATCTGTACACACATAAGCACCTGCATACACACACACAACTACACACATACACACATAAGCACCTGCATACATACACACAAATACATACCAAAAAATGCACGTTAAAAAAAGAAAGTTTCCTACTCGATCCTTACAGTGTAATCATTTTTAACAAAGAAAAAATGAAAATGAAGCAAGATTCCTGGGCTTGAAAGAATAGATCAGTGGATAAAGTGTTTACTGTACCAGGACAAAGCATCAAGTTTGGATCTCAGCACCCACATTAAAAATAATAAAAACCTAGGTGGGCATGGCCTAATCTCAATGCTCTATGAAGTGAAGACAGGATCCTCGGGGCAAGCTGGCTACCTAGACTAGACAATTGGCCAGCAGTAGGTTTAGAGAGAGACTCTGACGCTAAATAAAGTGGAGAGCAACCCAGGAAGACACTCAACATTGCCGTCTAGCCTCCACATGCAATTGCACATGTACTTGTAAACATGTCCACCATGTGCATTCACACACACACACACACACACACACACACACACACACACACACACACGAAACAGACTCTGGTAGACAGTTATGGACATCTAATGGCAAATCCATAAATACTGATTATTACAATGGTTTGATTGAAAATGGCCCCCATAGGCTCATAGATTTGAATACTTGATACCCTGCTGGTGGTATTGTTTAGGAAGGATTATGAGATGTGGCCTTTCTGGACAATGTGTGTCTTTTGGGGTAGCCTTGGAGGTTTCAAAACTCTATGCCATTTCCTGTGCCTCATTCTGCCTTGTGTTTGTGGATCAGCTGTGAGTTCTCAGCTACTGCTCTGCATCTGCCTTTCTGCCAGTTGCCATGCTCTCCGCCATGATAATCAAAATGGCCATGGACTCAATCTCTGAATCTGTAAGCCCCCAGTTAACTCTTTCTTCTATAAGTTGTCTTGGTCATGGTGTCATATCACAGTAATGGAAAAGTAACTAAGACAATCACAAAATGAAAACTGTGGAAGACATGATCTGTCACCTTAGAAAACTCAAAGGATACTGGCTATTGACAGACGAGCCTTAGGGTCTTGAATTTGTTGCTAATTTTAAGCATTTCTTTGCCTCTTCATTCCTCAGTTCACAAGCAAGAGGGCAGGCTATGGTTTACAGCCCACCAACAACCTCCAAATGAGACCTGACTTAGCCATAAGAAGAACATAAGGTTAGATGTGAAGAGGTTTGATTAGAGTGGGTACATTACTGAGGTGGGAGGCCAGCAACCAGTAAGACCTACCCCTGTGTGGTGAGTGAGAAACCCTTTTGATTTTCTCAATGGTCTCACTAACATCTTACCTCTTTCCAACACTCTTCACCACAAGTAGAAAAATCTCAGATCACACAGTATCTTCAAATATAAGAAGGCCCCACTCTGTGACGTTATGCTTTGGAGGGGGAGATTGTTCCTTTGGTTACTTACTGCAAGGTGGGCATCGAGAGGGCCACAGAGCTTCATAAGTATCTCAGGGAGAAATGGGCCCGGAGGAAGTGCTCAGAAGTTGTTGAGACAATCCCCAGCCTGAGTCTCCTTGGCTATTCCACAGTCAACATGCACTGTTCCGGGCCAACTCTGATGAGCACTGTGCTCCATGCTTTGCAAGCACTGTGCTCCATGCTTTGCAAGCACTGCTGGCTTTGTCCTCCCAAACCCCTCACCAGCTTGGTGTCACGTTAGCTTCCCCTTTTAAAGGTAGGAAAACTGAAGCTAAGGGGAATTTGCCAAGTTACAGCCCAATATTTAGTCAGCCTGGGCATCTAGAATCCAATACCGCCATCTGGGGCCCTGCCGACGGCCAGCAGTCCTTTGCTGATGGTGACAATAACCAAGAAAACACAAGAGGTTGTCACTGGTAGTGGAAGTGGTCTGCTTCCATTAACCAAATTCCCCCAGCAGGAACCACACCCGCGGTGATAGGCAAAGCCAGAAAGGAGGGCATTCATGCTGATCACAAGGCACGAGAGTCGACCGAGCAGAGGGTTTGTGAGCTGGAGCAGCAGAATTCTCTCAGCTGGGCCGGCTCTGCTGCCTCCTTCGCTCTGCCCTTCAGCAAAGCAAAACCGCTATAAAAAACAAGGGAATTAAAATATCTCTAATTTCCCCCAAATGACAACAGGATCTTTTTCTAGAACTTGTCTCTCTGAAAGCTCAGCCTTACACCACCACACTCAGGGAACATCTCAAATCTGGGACCCTGCACAATGGGAGATTGATGAATGCGGAGCTGGCCCCCTACATTCTTTGGGTGCCTTCTCCAGGAGTCCACCCACACTGAAGCCTTTCAACTCCTTCCTCTGGGATGCTATACCTCAGATGGCATTCAGTGGGAGGCAACGCTGAGTGCTCGGGAGATTCCCAGAAGCTGACTGACCCGGCAACACTTCAAAGCGCCTGACATTTGCCCTGGGAAGACCCCATGTCCCATTCCCAAAGAGAATCTACCCACTGTCTGTGATGAGCAGAACTGAGGCTCAGTAAGTGGTGACAATGCCCCCATACAATGAGAACACAAAGGCTCCTTTCCCTCCACCCTGGGTCCAGTGTCCGTCGCCAGAAGCTGCACCAGCTGCCACTCGTTGGCCCCTTACTGTGGTCCAGATCCAGCACCAACCAGATGACAGTTTACCTTCACATGAGCAGTACCAGGTGGGAAGGTGTTGGTGTTCCCATTTTACAGATGGTAAAACTAACACTCAGAATCCTCCAGAGCTACTAAGAACAAGTTAATCTCTAGTTCCAGCAGAAGTGCTCTGATCCATTTGCCTTTAATGTGACCTGCTGCTCAGTAATGCTTCATGACGGGCAGGGAAAGTTGGATTCTTAAATGAGTGACATTTCAGGTTATCTCTCATCTTGTTTGGTTGCACTGATCAGTATTTTTTTCTCCAGAGATATCGAGATCACGAGGAAAACCTTACCATATCCCTTGCATTTACTTTTGCTTTTAGGAAGGTTTCAAAAACAAGGTAGACGAGGCAGGAGCAGCAGGGGTCTGATCGAAGATGGATTTTCATCTGAGACAGCTGAGGTTATTCCAATGAAGTGCAACCCAAGGAGAGCCCCGGCAGACAAAGGGCGGTGTGGGGCGAGGTGGGGGTTCATTCTATTTGCGGTATCTGGGTTCCGCAGATATAATATAATCTTCCCCGATCTGAGTCAAAAAGGAGAAAAAGCAGGCCCTGGAGAAGGTGGTGGTTTTCCTGGAGCTGAACCTGTCTGCTTCGAATGCTTGTTCCGAGAGTCTCCCTTCTCTTTTAGTATTATGATATCTTTCCTGCTTAGAAAATGATAATAGAAGTCTATCTGTCTATCTATCTATCAATGCTTTTAATATCCTTAAACTAAGAGTTAGCCATCTCTAATTTTTCAAAATCAAATTTTTAAACTTTATACATTCAAGGGGTTTTAGGATAGCTATCCCCAAAAAATTTTAATTAACATGAATTATTTCTTTAAAACTAATAGAATAATTCTAAGAGAAAGAATGCATAACTTTTTAGGGGCAGAGCACAGCCATGCCTATCTTCTTTGTTAAAACCTTGTTTCTGAATTTCTAAGAACCTGATCATTTCTGAGTCTGTGTTAGCTGCCCCTCCTAGTGCAAGTGTGAAAAGGCACATTGAGAAGATTTGGCGGTAATCCTGAAAGGTTCTAATACTGAGGGATCACTAGATGTGTGTCAGGGAGTCAGGTGAAATCTCACAGAAGACTATTTATAAGTCAGTCTTTATTGAGCCAAATGATGTAATAAGAATTATCTTTGGGAGCAGGCAAAGATATATTTCTCTACCACAGAAGCAGAACACATAGAAAGACAGACTAGCTCTACCAGAATTTAGATAACAGCAAATAAAAACCAAGTATCTGATTTATAAAAGAAGAAGGAGGAAGAAAAACGCTAATTGACCTTCTGGGCATAGCCTGACAGTCAGGAAACAAAAGCTCGATTGTGAACAGACCCTATCTCAAGAGCAGCCTGAGGGAAGATTTGGCAAAATGAAGTTTAGGCTTGGACTAATTTCACATGCTAATGAGAATCTCCAGATAAAAAGCTGCTTTATAATGGGCGCTAACCAGTTGGCAGATTAACACGATTCAGAACAAACAGAGCAGGAATTAGTCATGTTTGTCATGATACCATATGGCTGGAAAGAAACTGCCAGAATCTGGTTTAACCTATCATAGCGGTTGTTTAGGGGAACAATGTAGTTTGGCATTCCTGGGAAATCAGTGTAAAATCCAACTGCCTTCCCATAAGGAGACTGTGCAAGCTTTAGATGTAACCCCCATCATCCCCTGGAAGAAACTAGGATCCATCAAAATCAGAGGGCAGAGATGTAGCCATTCCCTTCCTTCTCTGAAATTCCTGCACCAAGCAAAAAGAAAAAAAGAAGTGACAGAAAACATGAGTTCAGGAGCCGCACTCTCCAACGCAGCATCTCCTAGCCTCACGTGACTGTTTTGGCTGAAATCTGAATGTCATCTCATCTTCACAGGTCTAGTCATATTAGCACACTTTCTGTGTCCAGCATCCCCATGCAGATAATGCTATCATGTTGAATCATGTTGAAGAGGACAGGCAGAGAATATTTTAATAATGGCAGAAGGTTCTATCAACCAGTGCTACTCAAGAGTCAACAATCTCCCTATGCGAACTTGAGTATCACTTGGTTTCCTCACTTTTAAAATTAAGAAACTAATAATGTGTCCTCCCGGAAAGTGAGGTGAGTTCACTCTATGCAAGAGATCTATAAGCTTTGAGATGTGCTGGCCATTTTTGGTGAGGGTGGTGATAGCGATAACCCCCGTATGTGAAGCCTTCATCTAACCAGAAATGATTGGCAGTCTTAGTCTTTCCTCAGACAGCTCACATGCCATGCTGGAGGCTTTTCTCCCGACTGCCTGCTCTCTCCTTCTTGAAAATTTCCCTTGGGGACGAAGAACTAGACGATGAAAAAAGAAAGGACTCCAGAATCCTGTTTAGAACATATGCTAAGCTTAAGAAGAATTACATCAAACAGAATTCATATCAATCACCCAGGTCAGTGTTTCCTCAGTTGATCTCCCCAATTCAGTGTGCCTAGATCATACTGGCTAATAGTGGGAACCTCAGTTAGTGCAGATGTCTTCCAGAAGGTGCAGGTTTCCCAGGATAAAGCTAGCCTGTGTCACCCACATACAAGCATCAGTTCTGTCTTCCATTATGTTGTCAATCTAAGAGACACCGTTTTATTACGTTATTTGATGGAGCCATACACAATTTCAATTTCTGGAAGTCAAGAATCATGAGTGCAGGGGGTACTTGTCTATATTCCCAGCATTCAAGAAGCTGGGAAAGGAGAAGTTCAAGGCTGGCCTGGACCACATAATAAGACCTTGTTTTAAAACAGAAAAGTCAAACACTGGCATCTTTGTATGGTTCAGACCAATGCTTATTCCAATTTAACCTCAGCATAGGGGCTCAGAGTTGAAGCATCAGTTGAGAAATGCCTGACTCCAAATCTCACCTTGTCACGTGATAACAATATGTCTTTGAGAAATAAGCAGATGAATTAGAAAAATAAGTTCCATTTGCAGGCCAAAAGAAAAGAAGGTTTTTTGTGGAAATGCCATTTTATGTGGTAAAAAAAAACATAATTGAAACTACTCACATATCCTCAGAATAAAGCTTTTAGTTGTCAATACACCACCTTTGCCAAGGAGCATTCATCTTAGGAAACATGGAGAAGATGGCCTCCCTGAATAACAAAGACTTTAAGAAGCCCAGGAAGCCTGTTTCTCATCTCGAGTCTGATGAAGGCACTTCCAGCTTATCTAGAAGTGTGCACAGGAAGTTCCTTGGATGACAAAAGAAGCAGCATCCCCACATCCAAACACGGAAGTTAGAAATATAGTCATTTGGTCTTGGCCTTCACTAGCTCAAGAGTATCGCCATATCACAATGATGTGCAACATCACTTCTCGAGGCAGAGAACACCCCCTCCATTATCAGGCTATTTTAATTCATAAAAGCAACCGTGGAACTAACTTATGGGGGAGATAAAGGACAGTGCGTGCTCAGCACTGAAAAGGAGGTCAGGGGAAGAGGCAGCTGTGAGCCCTGGAAACGGACACCAGAACTACGACCTTGAGGACAGGTGGGTGCCAGAAAGAAGGGTACACCATGTTGGGACTGGGAGAGAGGAGAAAAGAACAATGGCTGAGACAGAATCCAAGCAGTGAACAAGTTGTGAGAATCATGAACTCTAAGAGCAATGTCATGGGGCAGACAATCTGTGAGCCAGGTGAATCCCCCTGCGTGGGTTTTACAGTATATGGGCATCAGGAGAGAAGGGTGTTATCAATAAGCAAACTCCTTCTAAAGGGATCAGAAAGAGTTGGACTTCTTTGTGCTAAAAACTCATCCACGTAAGAGGTTTGTTTCTGATCAGTAAGTTCTAGCTTGTTACTGGAAGTGAAGGTGGGGTGCCTTAATTTTAAACAACAATCAATAGTCACTCATTCACCCCAGGTTTTCTTTTCTTTTTTTTAATTACATTGTGTGTGTGTGTGTGTGTGTGTGTGTGTGTGTGTGTGTGTGTGTAGTGTAGTATTGTGTGTGTTAGTGTGTTAGCGTGTTGTGTGTGTTAGCGTGTGTGTGTGTGTGTGTGTGTGTGTGTGTGTGTTTGTGTGTGTGTGTGTTAGTGTGTGTGTGTAGAGTGGGCTCATGTGGAGGTCAGAGGAGAGCTTGCAGGGTCGGGTCCTGGGGACCAAACTCGGGGTGTCAGGCTAGGCAGCGAGCACTTTCACGCACTGAACCCCACAGCAGCTCTTACTGCAGCAACCTGAGAGAACGCACAGAACTCGGATTCAGAGAAAGCTACGTCCTGTGGTTCCGCCCGCGCTCATTAACGTCGTGCTGGAGAGCAGTACCTGTGTCTGTGCCCTCAGTGGCTTCATTGTAAACCAGAAACACTGATGTGCCTTCACCAGCCGGGGGCAGATCCGAGGAGCCACACCTAGCAATGCTGGAACTTGGCTAACATTCAACAAGGTCCCTTCCCTGTGGATAATTCATCTCTTAGCCGAAACAGTCGCTAGACTTACTTTCTTTGTTGTCTTTCGGGTCCATCTGTCATGACCTTAATATCCTTGTTGGACTACACCCCTCCTAAAAGTCAACAGGCTGCCGCGTTTACTCTTCCAAAGCGACCGACCATGGATTTCAAATCTCACTCTTGTGTTTCCTTAAGATTTGGATCTATCCTTGTTTTTGTTTTGAGTGCGGGTGCCATCTTAGGCCACATGTCGACGCTAGAAGGAATTCATTGTTGACTAAGGACAACAGGGCATGGAAAAAAAATCCTCAAAAGCAAGAATATCCTCCACACCTGCCCAAAAAACAAGCCAACTGCTCTCAGCCTCCCACTGTGAGCAGCTGCTCCGGGCTGGGCCCTCAAGGTGAGCTGTGTTTCATGCTTCACCCGCAAAGGATAATCTAGGGTCCCTGGTCTGCTGGCTTATCAGGCTCAGACATCAGTAACCCCGACTGAAGAGACCACCCAGCGGGCAGCTGGAGAGCCCTCGGGCTCCCCAAAGAATGTGCAGGAGAGTCAAGGGTCACATGCTCCAACCCGCTTGCTAAAAGTGTCCAAGGCAGACGCTGCTGAAAGGTCATCTAAGACAGTGACAGGACACAGCTTGGGGAAAGAGAGGAGGGCACTGAAGAATTTCTTTTTTAAATAACAAAAATTACATCTGTTTCTGGCTCAGCTTGGACTCTCAAGTCTGATTTTTCTTTCGACGGCACTTCTTTGGCATCTGTGGCTCATGTCTAGATCACAAAATACATCCATTGTGCACTTCTGGGCTTGCGTACATGTGCCGTGGAGCCCAACGCTACGAATGCATTTTCTCACTTCATTAAGCATTGCTCTGAAATGGCGTCCAAACGTCCGCTCTCCCTGCCCCATCTGGGGAGAAGATTGTGTTACTTTCCCCAGTGGAACAGAAGGAACGGAGAAGTCACAAGCTGTGAGGTTTAATATTTTTCAATTTCACATGTCCGATGTGGAGAGCTAATTGCAGGGACAGCCTGGTCAGCCATGCCACGCCAGGAAGGGTTCAGTTGTCTTGGGGAGAGTCCGGCGTTGCCCTGCAAATCTCTGATGTCTATAGCAGCAGCAAAACTGGCCGAACCCAGGGAGCTTTCTCACTTCAGTGGGTGAGGTGCTGACTCCACCTCCCACAGGCAGGCCAGGACGAGTTCTGCTGACTTAAGATGATGCCACGTAAATTAGAACTCATGTAACCATATGGTCCAAACCTGCGGCTCATTTTATACCCAAATGACTATGACAGGCGGTATTTTTGTGCTGACAAGTTGTATTTCACCCATGTTTACTTAGAATTCCATGCAAAAGCCAAGCAGTCAAACTTTAGGCTATTTTCATGCAAAGATTTCGTTGAGTGTCCTTCTTGTTAAAAGATGAAGACCAGAAGCACCAACCACGCGACTTGAGTTTCATCCTTTGCTCTCATCAAGCGTCCGATGCTGGGTGCTTTCGTTGTCCCTGATGTCCAGCATTGGAAAGCAGACCTTGAGCCCCAGCTTTCGACAGGCCTATGGCTGAGTGCCTAACTAGCCATTCTATCTGATTCCAAAGTAGGGACTACGCAGCATTACCAACCACCCCACCCTTTGTGACCTCTGGATATTTGCAAACAGAGCCAGCCCACTCAACCTCCTGTGACTTTACCCCTGCACACAGTGGCCTATCACTTCTAAGGTCTCTGGCTGGTAAAGAATATAGTCAGCCAAGGGCTGGCTGGGTCAGTCCACGGACAAAGGCAGAGCAATGCCTCCCATGTGTGCTAAGATTTGATTAAACTCACAGTCAAGCAGGACCTAGAGACGCAGGGGCTAAATTAAAGTCGCAAAAAGTAAGACACTTTGAAGCAAATCTTGAACTCATTCTGGAACAGGTCTGCACGGGTGTGTGTTTGTATATGTTTGTACACACCACAAACAACACTTCTGCTTGGAGGAAAGTCTTTTTGACCCGAATACATTTTTCACTGCCATCAAAATAGCATTATTTACTAAACTGAAACCATGCATTGTAGTTTGAAGAAGATTTTTTTCTAATTTTCTTAATGAACCAATAAAGAGCATTCTAACCAATCCATCAAAATTACAGTAACATTTAGTGGTATTTTTAACAACTGACCCAGAGCCATTTCTTATAAATCAGTTCTAACTCAAGGTACACACGGCTGCCAGTCCCCAGCCCTCCTCCGAACCGTTGGAGATTCTACAGGCAGACACTGAGGGCTTCTGTGGAAGCTCGGGGCAGGGCCCGTCAGAGATCTCCAGGTAACTGACCCGGGTTTGAATCCTGCCCACGCTGTTCCCTTCTGAAAGCAACCCTCTAATGTGGCTGAGCTCAGTTCCTGACTTGTAAGTGGGGTGTAATGAACAAAGCCTAATGCAGTCTTTGCTCTGATCCCAACCGATGCCAGGAGCTGCTGAAGGCGGTGATGTAGGAGGGGGAACATGTTCTGGGATGACAGACATTTGATTTGTCTCCCCCCCCAGCTTCCCCCTCCGGGCACCATCTTGGCTCTCCTCCCCAGGTGTTTATCTTTCAAGTCTTCGCTGATAATGGCTTAGGGACTGATTCATCCCAGGTGTATCTTAATGAGAGACTCTAGGAAAGCTTAAAGACTATAAAGATGGAAGAGAATAATCTTCTTTTAATGAATATGTGTCATTCTATTATAAAAGTCATGCATGACTGCCACAAAAAGTGAGAAAATGCAGAAAAGTAAAGCACAGAAGAATTTCCCATCATCCCACTTCCCAAATACCACGTTTTCATGAACTCCATGAGGGGAGGGGGACTACGCCGACTTCAGACAGAACACATAGACAACTCTAATATCCTTTTTTCGCTGAACGTTATAACCTAGGAGACATTTTCCACATAACCACGTACTCCTTATGAAGAACTGATTTTAAGGGCAGTAAAATCAGGGACATTGTCAAAGGCAAAACTTACAAATCATATCTTTAATCCTTGTTTTAAAGAAAACTTTCCTAACTCTGATAAGTGCTGGAGATGATGAATGAAAGAGCCAAAACTACATAGCTTGTCGGGAGCAGGGGGTTTTGTCTTTATTCTTTGGGGTTAGCCTGATAATACAGTACTGCCCAGCCCACGGCAGGTGACCTTTAATGAAGAAGACTAAAGATGGGTATATTGTAACTACTCTGCCTGCCACTCCTAACAGAGTGCTCACTGTCCCTGGTTTGCTGTCTCATTCGGCAGAAGGTTGACACGTGACTTGTGTGCTCGGTGCTCCTTTCTTCGGGGTCCTGTTGCTGGGACAAAAGTAGGAGGCACCCATGCTGCACAAGGGACCTCGACTTTTCCCGTTCACCACCTTTGCAGGCAGGTTGGAAAAACTTCTGGGAAATCTGAGATTTAGTAAAATCATTTTTATAGTTTTTTTTTTTTTTATGCAACTTATAAAGCCATGTGTCTGAGTCTCTGGTTCCCAAATATCTAAAACCTTTGGAAACTCCTCAAATGGATAAAGAGCTCATTTCATGCAAAATTAAACAACCATAGCAAAAAGATGCAGTATTTTTTTCAGCCAGGAGCTTTGATTCTTATGAAAGCACACTGAGGCTCTTTACCCCTCCCTGGAAGTGTGGGTAGAGCGGTGATACCTGACATCAGTTTAGGATCTAGCATCTCATCACCTCCAACTATAGCATCAGTGGTTCAAGCCAAGGACTAGAAATGAGTTCATGGAAAGCTACAGATAACACCCAAGTATAACTAAGAGACGGTTCTCGGAAATGATCGTAGGCGGAGAAAGGCAGAATTTAGTCTAACTAGGGAGTATGGAATTTACCTCGCCCTCTGCTGAGTGCCTCACCCTCCACATGTTCTGCTTATGTAGATTCAACCAATCTCAAATCAAAAGTGTTTTTTTTAATTGTATCAATACTAAAGACATGCAGACTTTAATTTTTTAATTAATTTTTTAAGGACTTTATTTTCTTATTATTAGCATGTTAATTGACATTTTCATACATGCATACAATATATTCTGATTAGACTGTCCCCCGCCCTCTCTCATCTCCCTCCCATCCTTAGCAACCTCCCTTCATTACTGCCATTCATGTTCCCAGAGTCATGAGTTGGGATTTTGGTTTGTGACACATCTAGAGCCATCTAGAAACGCATGTACCTAAACGATACAGCACAGCAATTATTTATATACCATTCGTGCTGTATTAGGTTTAATAAGGAATCTAGTGCTGAATTAAAGTATATGAAGGAAGTTATAATTTACATTAAAAACCTGCCTGCATCATTTCTATAAAGAACTTGACTAGCTGAAGGTTTGGATAACTAAGAGCAGAGAAAGGGACTGGTAACCAATCCCCAGTGAACACCAAGGGATCATTGTGATTCTTAGCACATTGTCTTGGCATACTATATACGTTTCCCCTGTTAAAAACCTAAAGAGTTCACGCATACACCACTGGGAATGCTCACAAGCCTAGGATTAATAAATCTGACTTTGAAAATTATTATAATATGGATACGTTAAAATTTTAAAATGTATTATTATCAGTATCACTCTGCCTCTTTCATGAATTCTGGCACTTAGAGTCTGGGGAAATAATGTCAGTTCTGTCTCCTCCCAGCACACATTGCTTGGGTGATGCAGAGATGACTGAGACCACGACAAAGGTGACTGGGAGGCTGTGGATAGAACCCTGAAAGAAAGCTTAAGGAAGCAGGGCAGTTCCGGGGGGGGGGCGGTTCCATGAGATAAGGAAGCAGAGCTGGAGAACCTGGGGATTTTTAAAAGTAATCTTTAATTATGTGAGAGGATGTTTATATAAGAAGGTAACCTTTTTCCCCATCTCTTCTGGGACAGGGTCAAAAGCAATGGACTAAGCTGCTGGAGAGGGCTTAGGTAAGACAGGAGAAGCATTTCCTCAATGTGGAGATCGTTAAAGACTAGAATGAGTTAGTAGGGAGTCTGTGGACACTCTGCCTCAGGGGAACACTTAAAAATAAGATAAATTTTCATCTGTCAGGGAGGGTTTAGAAGTAATCCAACCAGAAGGTCTCTCAAAGCACTTTCCAGCCCCATAACCTGAAGGCCAAATTCCCTCCAATTTTATTTGTCTAGTTAAGTAGATGGGAGATGGATGCCGGAAGCAAAATTCGGGACTGGGGTTCTCCGGTGGAGGCTGCTCCTTTCACTTTATAATAAAATGGTGCTTCTCACAAAGGCTAACCTGTAATCCTTCCTGGAAACCCACATCAAGGAAAAACTCACAGCTCAAAACTTGGCAAATTAAAAAACCGTTCAGACTCCTGTACTCTCATCCCTGCAAAGACTAACACCATCTCCTCCCTTTTGGTCTGCTGAAAACACATTTTGGTTTTGTTTTTTTTTTTAAGAACGGGGGACGAGGGCAGGTGAAGAGCTCCTGGAGTCCAGAAGAAGGTAGTAGAAACCCTGGGAGCTGGAGTTGCAGGCAACTGAGAGCCGCCGCCGGATATGGGAATATGGTGGGGTGACGTTGGTTCCGCTGGAAGCGCGGCAAGCACTGCTAACTGTTAAGCCGTCTCTCCAGCCCCTCGCAGTTTTTAATTTTAATTCTATCTTTTCCAGATGGTCCTTCAAAATACCCATTTCTGCAGCTAGTCAGTCACTACACACAACATTTCAAAGCCTGGTCAAATGCTTTTCCAGCAATGATTTTAGCTACGTTTCTACCTTAGCTGAGAAACCTAACTGCATCCCATTCTTTTCATTTTTCTTTCATCGTTTTAGCCAAGGCAATCCCTGAGTTTGCTTGTGAGTCCAAGGGTAGAAAACCCTGACATTCACTGGAGGTCGATAAACAGGCTGGTTTAATTTACTAATTTTATTTTTTCTTTAAAATGTGTCAAGTGCCTTTTGTTTCTGGTCAGCTCAGGACTTGAAAGGGCTCTGCTAAACCAGCCCTCCTCCACAATCGCTGGACTCCTCCTCTTCTTTCTCAAGCCCTGCTTTTCTTCCTGGTTTGACTTCTCACGCCTCCTCACCTCCTCAGCTGGAGCATTTGTTCCCTCCGAGTTCTTCCACCCTTTGTCCAGCACGAACTCTCTGAATTCAAGTGTAAAGAAAAGACATTTGGTGTGGGTGGGAGGATGGTGTGGGTGGGAGAAGAAGGGGCTACCAGTGGAAAGGGGCTCAGACATATGGACTCTGCCTCTCTTAAAGGGAGCAAGAGACATCCCTGCCAAACACCATTCTTTCAAGGCTGGGCTTGAGAAGAAAGCAGAAACCTGGGCACCTAGAGACAAACGCGAACTCATTAATCCATTGTGAATTCAAGTCGATCGTACCAGTTAGACTGTTCATGAGACTTGCCCATGTCTCCAACTTTGCTTACAGATGAAAATTAAGATGGCCAAATGACCCTCACCGAAATAAAAGGAAGTCCTTGTTTTTATTTGTGTTGAAGATTGCCGAAGAACTTAAAGTCTTGGTGAGAATGAGGTGAGGAGGGATATGCTTTACCCCACAAGGAGAGGACAAAAGGTGTGTTCTCCATGTAAGGGACAGAAGCCAGGGCCACATCAATGGTGTCTTTTATTCAGGGTCCCCTTCATTCATGTCACAAGATGCCCTGTTAGGATGACATCTCTGTGTATAGTTAAGCCGATAATAGGATATAAATGGGTAAGCAGACATTACTTGTAATTTTTCGGTTAAAAGAGATTTGCCCCGTGCTTCTGGAAGAACGGCTGCCCACAGTCTTCTTACCTGAAGAGTCCCAAGGCAGTACAAGCAGGAGACTGCAAGCATCACTAGATTAATCCTTAAATATATGCACATTTGTACACAAGAGATGTCAGCTTGGGCTTCTGAAAACTCCACCAAATAGCAAAATGCATTATTAAATATTGAAGACATGGAGAGGAGTGGATCAATAAGGAGCAGGCTTCCTGAGCAGAGTTGGTCTCAGTAGACAATCCGGGTCGGAAACCTCAATGCTTTTCTCCCTCCAGGTAGGCTGCAGCCCCAGTTCTTAGCAGACCACTCAGAATCCGACGTTCCTTTCTCAGAAGGAGAGACAGAGATGAAAGATAAACAGAAAGCTATATGTGGATGTGTAGAGAGAGAGAGATGAGTCAGAGAAGAGCCTGGATTTGTGTTCCTACCCAACCTCAAAAGACAAAGGCGGAGGGCAGCTGCATGGTGGAGAGGCTGCAGTTCCATGAGCTGGCAATCATGTCCTTCCTGGGACAATTCTAGGGTCCCTGAAGCCTTGAGAGACTAACAAAATCAAAACAGAGCCCGCTTTAACAAGGCCACTTCCTTTCCCCACTCGCCAGGCGGCGCTCTCCTTAGTGGACAAGCATGTGTTCTCACACCCACGAGTCTTTCCTTCAACCGTCTCTACCACTAAAAAACAAACAACAAACAAAAACAACAAAAAACTGGCTTGCTCCCCTCTGTCCCTTACACCCCCACCACCACCACCCCACCCCCGTCTTCCCCAACTCCCAGGACTGAAGACACTGCAGAAATGCCCCTGGACACAAGGGGTCTGCTGCAGGGTGCTGGGCCTCTATGGAAACTTCTGGAAATATGGCAAGTTCTACTGCAGCAAAACAAATCACCCCCTTGAATAAAAAGCGCCAAAAGTGAGAGGGAAGAGCAGATGAAAGCTGCGGAGGTCTTCGTAAATTATGTATGCACCATGCCTCGGATGCTCGGAGGGGTCGTGAATTCAGAGATCTCAGCAGCACCACCACCACCAATGAGCCAATATCTGACACCTTATGTTCCTGAAACTCATTACAGCTCTGGAATGAAAGTACAGGGCAGAAACGCAAAAACTACTAGCAGGAAATAAATTATTTAGGGGAGGAAACGCTCTGTTTTGTCCCTTGCTCCTGGAGCTTTCCCCGACAGTTTCAAAACTTCCAGAAAAAAGAAAGAACCCTGTCTCCTACATTATCTCTCCAATTAAAGTGACCCCTGGCCTAGGATGGAAAGGATCGCCTTTGCCTTTGTGGACCAATCTGAAAAATGGATAATGCACTGGTCTTAACCCTTTCTTCTTCTCCTTCCAAAATGTCCTAAGGAAATAAACCACATCTCATCTAAACCAGGGGCCACGTTTGCTGCTTCAGTCCGACTTCCAGTGAATGAGAGCCCCGATTCCTTCCACTAAATCACAATCCGAGACGAAGATGCTGATGCTGTCTGTGTCTGAAGTCCACGCGCCCCCACCTTCTCTTCCCAGCGGCTCTCCTAACACGTGTCTCTGGCATCCAAGAGTTCATCTGCACTGAGCGGAAGCATGACACATTTCACATGTGGGATGAGCCTGTGGCTCTAAGTGTCCCACTGTGAGCACTGGGGACACTTGCTCATCCCGGGGTCCACGGCACCTCCCTCACACAGAAAGCCCAACCAACTTAATGAAGAAATGAAGAGCATTTATAACGTGCTAAGGCCAGGCTGTCCCTCCCTCCCTCCCTTCTCTGATGATTTCCTTGAGAATCATTCTTTGTCCCCTAAGACATTTTAGTAATCAAAGGAATGTACGCTGTTCCAAAAGTCCTACACATTCTGTTTCTTATTCAAAAAAAAAAAAAAAAAAAAAAAAAAAACAATTTACTGGAATCCTCCCCGCCGCATGGGATTGAATTTCCATCCTCCTCTCCCTATTTCCACCTTTCTTTATTTCTGTCTCCATCAGAGCAGAGCATTCAGTATGCTGCAGAAATAATTTTCTGCTGAATGAGGTTTGGCCATAAGTCAAGGGCAGATTTATTAAGGCCCTTACACAGCCTATTCCCTGGCACTGTTGACATGACAGTTTAAATCTCTGATCACCCTTACACATAACCCCTTCACTGCTAAGCAGTGCCCGATCCAGAGCCAAGCAGCCCTGCCTGCTACTGAAATGAGCTAAAAAATGCCCCGCAGTCCGTGGAGATGGGGCTTCTTCACCAGGACCCAGTGTTTCCTGGAGCACCCCGTGTGTCCAGCAATACTCAAGTAGTCTATCCCTAAACTTGAGGCTCACTGCTGTTTTCTACCTGCTTCTAGTAGAAGGCCACCTCCTTGTCAGGGCTGCCAAGGTGTGAGAAAACTCCACTCTGGTGCAACACCAAGACAGCTATTTATCTATCGAGGCAGTTGAGTGCTCCATGAGGGAGTGTCGTCATTTCTGTTCCGGTTTTCTGGTTTGTTTCCATTTTTTAATGATTTTGCCTTTCTGTGACAGTTTACCTAGTATCCAGCACTGTATAAGCCAGTCTAAACACACACACACACACACACACACACACACACATACACACACACACATACATGTACACTTCCTTGAAAAATAACAGAAAGGTAAGATTAAACATTGGTAAACTGAAGCTATATTGCTAATGAGGGCAATTTATCTCATAAAATTCTTTATTAAAAAATCGTCTAATGATTTTGCCTAGAAGCGGCCTTATGGGTCTCTCTGTTCAGCTTTAAATGCTAAAACAGAAGGCAAAGCTTGTCCAACTCCCTTTGAGTGATGGAGGAAGGTTTGGAGACAAAGGGTGGACAATTTGTGGACTAAGGGTACGTAGACTAACTCTATAAAAATGTGTATAGTGGATGAGAGGAATCTTTGGTCAGGAGAAAAATAATTCCCTTAAGTTAACATAGGGAGAATCTCACTGTCCAGGACTCCATGATGGAGCCCTAACTTCCCTTGGGAAGTGAAGGGTGGTGGGAGTTGGGAGAGACAGGCAGAGAAAATGGCTAGAGGCAGTTGTCAAGGATTTGGGGGTGGGGGATTCCTTTCCACAAAGAGAAGTAGAAAATCATGTCCAAACAGAATTAGCACAAACCCATAATCTCCTCGACCACAATGTCAGCCACGGGGCACAGTCCTCTCAAGCTGTAATTACTTCTAGAAAAATAAAAGAATCTTGGCACCCAGCCATGGAAGGGCATCCTCAGAGAAGAGCCAGCCACAAGAATGTTTAGAGAGGTCATACATCTTCTGTTTTTGTTTAGGTAAACACAAGTTTCTGCCCACGCCCTGTTACCGCCAGAGACACTTGAAGAGAAATAAGAATACATTTTTCTTTCAGTGGAAGATTAATTGTACATCCCCTGACTTGAGTGCTGGTGTGGTCCTTGGGGCCTCACAAACTCTGCCTAGAAGAAGCAAAGCAAAACCATACAAAAATACAACAAAGAGCTGAGGAGAGCAAATTCTCCAGGACCTGGCTCTCCGTTGTCTGGAAAAAATTACCAAAAATTAAGTCAAATTCCAGAAAGTTTGTGCTTGCAAAAGACCACAAATGTTTTCTACTGGGGGTGACCCACTAAAAAAAAAATGCTGTGCTGCTGTCCTCATGGGGTCCCCAATTAGCCCCACAAAATGAGCCACTGCCCTGTGCTCCCTCTCAGAGTACAGATTTGCTTCCTTGAAGGGAGGCCCTCCCTGCTGAGGTGCCTTACCTCTTGGGCAAGTCTGGCCTAGTCACCCTCACCTGAGCTGCCCAAGGTCACCCTCCAGCTCACTTTCAGGATACTTTCATTATCTGCTAAATAAGCCAAGAGCACTCTCCCTTGCAGAGAAATAGATGTGTTCCCTCACTAGTCACGGCCATTCATCTCCTCGGAGCATTCTACATGGAGCCGAGCAATGACTTCAGGCAGGCATTTATCTTCAGGGTTACGGGACGTTCAGCCATATCTGCTCGTTGTGGGAACATTATTTTAATCTAAGTGCTTTAATGTCTAATCATCATAGTATAGGTGTCCCATTCTTTAAATGTTTCCATTTTTTAACCATTCTAAATAACTTTTGTAATTGAATCTACTCCCGTAAATTCCTATTTATGAAAACAAGTTGCCCATAAACGCTTTTGGAAAACCACTTTCTCAACATCTCTTCTCCAACGCCTTAAGAGCGAAGAGTGTGACAGCCACATTGGAACTACGAAAACAGCTGACAGCTTTTGTGCCTTTGGTTTTTTTTTTTTTCCTTCTATGCCCTAAAGTTTCTGAGCATTTGAGAGCCGCCAGGGACAATGACTCTGGTTTAATAACTGTGAAATGCTATTGAACTAGCAATAAAAAATATTCCCCGCCACCAAACAATATGATACTTACAATGGCCGGCGCTGCTGCCAATCACAAAGCATTCACGCTAAAGTGACCTGAGTTCCTTTAGCAGTCGGAATGGCCCCTCGGAAAGGGTCATTTGGGCAGGGAGGTTTGGGTTGCCCTAGGAGAGTTCCTCAGCCACATGCCACCGTTTGAATGCCACGGGCTGCTGCATTTATGTTGTTCTAGAAGAAAAACATGTCCCTTGCTTGCCGAATGAAGCATCAGGACTGTGTGCTGGTGTTCATGGCCTGAACCTCTCTCCTCCTTGCTCTCCTAGCCCTTCATCGGTAATCAGAGCACTCGTCCTATAACACCACTAAAACATCTCTAGGTTTCCGATTTGGATGGATAAGTTTGGCAGGATAACAAATTATTCCACAGAAAGGTGATTTTTTTTTTTTAATTCAAGAGTAAAATCGAGCCAAAATACATCGCAGCTAAAATAAATAAGGAAGGAAGAAAAACACTGTTTACTTAATGTGGTAAGAGTCTCTTCCTGGAAAACAGTTTTAGCAAGCCCAGCAATCCGTCCTCAGAAAGACTGCCATTGCTCACTCCAGGAAGTCAGTCACACGGCTTCTCTTGCTGGGTGCTGCTGTTTTTCACACGACTTAGGCAAACTGAACATGCTTCTAAGAATATATTATGCGGCAAATGGGTGAGAATATGTCCTCATTTAGCCTCCTTTAATATTAGCCATGACCATGGATTGCTGTACAATGTCTAGATCAATAAATCCAGAAACGCGGGCAGAAGAAGCATGTAGGTCCATCCCAGAGGACTAAGGAACCCACTTGTGCAGACTGAAGCCATGCACTGATCTCTACTGAGGGCTACGGCACCCTTCTCCTCTGCCTGCCGTGAATGGGATTTGAGTCAACGCAAGTTGATTCTTCCTCGGACTAAAAGGAAGTTCTCATGCAGCCGGAGTGAACTGTCACAGGGATGGACAAAAAGGCGCATTAAAGGTCAGAATTCCTCTTGATTTTTGACTGGATTGCAGAGGAGCAGTTCTGAAAGGGTTCAAAGAAGAAAATGTAAATGGGGAGGGTTCTGTGAAGAGTGAGATGACAGAATTCTTAGAGTTTGACACTACTTGTATCCTCTGCAGAGAGGAAATCTTTTTAAAAATAAAAATACATAATTCCTCACGTCAGCATATGGAGTGAGTTCAATTCTGTTTCTTAGGAAGTGTTCTCTCTCTTTCTCCTCCCTCTCTCTCTGTCTGTCTCTGTCCTTCTCTCTCTCTCCCTCTCTCTGTCTGTCTCTGTCTCTCTGTGTCTCTCTGTCTCTGTCCCTCTCTCTCTCTCTCCCTCTCTGTGTCTGTCTCTCTGTCTCTCTCTGTCTGTCTCTCTGTCTGTCTCTCTCTGTCTCTCTCTGTGTCTCTCTCTCTCTCTCTCTCTCTCTCATCTCTCTCTCTCTCTCTCTCTCTCTCTCCCCAGACTACAGTTTCCTTGAGAAGAAGAACACTGCATTCTCCACCGACGGCTCCCTGTCAGTCCCCATCAACTACGCTTCACTCAGAGCAGAAGTCTCAAACAAATGTTTGCTGACACCTAGCTTCACTTTCTCCAGAGCTAAAGTAATTATTAATTTGGACCACAGGAATGGTCAAATACTAGACAGTTTCACATGGTCAATGTGGTGCTTATCACCATGCTTCTGCTGCAAAGCTACCTCATCCCACCCACCAACATCTCTAAGCTGGCGGTTGCTCGTCACCAAAGCTAGACCTAACTCTGCTTGCCAGTGAGAAATTGGGATAAACAGATTAATCAAGAATTTGACAAAGCTGAAGACTTGCTTGAAGATTAGCTGAATCTTGGCCATTAATCCCTAAATCTAGCATGTTAGGAGACCTTTGTGTTGTAAGTTAAAGACACCCATACGTTATGACCCAGTCCCTGTGGAAAAAAGGATTGGAGCAGACCAGGTATGGGTCTTGGGCCTATCCAACTCCTGGGGACCAGGGACTGGGTGTTATAATTTAGCAACACATCAGAAACTAACCATCTAGAAAACAAAAGTTTCCCAGAATGGAGGGGTGGTGGAGAGAAGGCAGATAACACCACAGATATTCAGCATTTGCCCATCAATCTAGTCCTGTATGCTGCTACCCTGCCTGAAAGCTCTAACTGTGACTCTGTAGCTCTCGGGCTATCCTCTCAATACAGAGTTGAATCATAAGTCTTGTCCTAATTTGGATGTCACACACTCCCCCAGCCTCAAAAGATGTGCTAACTGCTTGCTCCCTATCAGGACCAATGAGCCCAAGGAGTTAGTGCACACTTTTCTGTATCAAGTGGATTTAGTTTCCATATGAATCTTTTGGAGCTGATCTGTGCCGTGTCTACAGACAATGCTAGCCAGGTGTGGCAGTGCACATCTGTAGTCCCAGCCCACCTGGAAGGCGGAAGGAGGAGGATCATTTGAGTCAGGAAGTCAAGGCCAAAGGGGGAAACAGAGAAAAGAGCCTATCCCTTAAATACACCACACACAAAAGATGCAGACAGAAATACAGCACTGCAGGCAGATTCAGATTTAAACAGCAGGTGGCTTTTTCCTCATAAAACAAACAGACATGGGATGGACATCAGTACAACCCCATCACACCTAGGTAAACCTGCAAACGTGGAGAAAGGGGGGCAGGATCTGCTGCATCTCTAGAATGTGGCCAACATCTCCAGCATCTCTAAAATCAGTTTGAGGAAGGCAAAGGTTAACAGAAAATGAAGTTAAAATAGTCTGTAGATAACCCTGTGTCGTTATAATATTTATCCAGTGGTTTATTGATAGAAAGTTAAATAATTGATCAAATCCATATCACTGTTTAATACACACGTATTGAATTAGCTGGATGGAATTCAGGTTGCTTGGTCTTCCAATTGAAATTCAAGCGTGCCACACTAACAGACTTTGCTCTCTCTCTCTCTGAGGGAAAAATGCTAAATTTGGTAACAATGAAGAAGTAATAGACACAATGTCCTAGCAGAGCTGGGCTGTAGCTAAAACCCAAAGGTTGTAAACTGTGAACTGTGAGCTGGTCTGAGGCTACAGTACTGTGGGATGGAGGGGGTGGAGTGGGGGAATCTTCCCTTTTGAAGAGTGCCTTCACTGAGCAGGTTAGCTCTACCTGTGTGCCCCATGACGGTCGACACTAATCTTCAGACTGTTGTCTTCACAAAAGGGCATGACTTCAGCATCCTGCCGTAGCACCTAAGGGTAACATCAAAAGCATCCAGAAAGAGAACCATGACAGATTTAATGAGATCCGAACCAAAATAAGGGCTCAGCGCAACACCTCAGAGCCTATCCAGCAAGAAGAATAGAGAAAGCGGCCATATGTTCAGGCCCTGGAGTCTTCAGCCACCACTGAGGACATCTAAATGGTGCTGGGATTAACTGAGCATTGCTCTGAGAAAAACCCTTCCCTGCAAGGTCAGCTTTTCACAAATGGGCATTCCCTGGGAAGTTTTACATGCCAGTCACTCATCGGAAATTTTCTGCTTTGTCAGCCATAGGCCATCACACACATCAACAGCGCAACTAGTTGGAGCCCAGTGATTGTGGGAGGCAAGGCGGGGAGTGGATAGTAACTGATAAAGAATATTTTCTGCTTGGTTGATGCTACCTATACATGACAGAACAAACAACAAAAATAGCAGTCATAGGGGCTGGAGGGATGGCTCAGTGGTTAAGAGCACTGGCTGCTCTTCCAAACAACCCAGGTTCAATTCCCAGCATCCACATAGCAATTCAGAATGCCTCTGTAACTCCAGTTCTGGGGGATCTAATGCCCTCTGCTGGCCTCTGTGGGTACTGGACATACATATGGTACATAAACACATAACGCAAGCAAAACACCCATATACATGAGAAGAGTTTTTTATTTAAAAAGAAACATAATTATAATGATAATAATGGAGTGACTACAGTACAATGATACACAATATGAAAATGTTTAATGAAACTTATTATTTTGCATGCTGATTTTAAATTGATAAAAATATAGTAAAAACAAACATATATATGGCAATTAAGCTATAGTAAGAACTATTCTAAAGTATGGTATGCCTATTAACTACCTATACACCCACTTGCAAAGTCTTCCCTATTTTACCCATTTCATAATATAGATCACACAAAGCAAGTGGCCATAGCAGAACTAAAAGGAAGCAGTTCACCACCAGTGGCCATAGTCTTCACTGTTATAAACACTGACCTAAGCAGGAAGTTTATGTATGGCATAAGAAACTATTTATGGGATGCACTTAGTACATATTATCATTGTACCAATAACCTAATATGGATTCAACCCATCATATTATAATTAATTATTATTATGACTGGGATTGTTACTATTCTAATAATTAATAGCATGTTGGCCAGGTCTGACTAAAAGTCATATAAGAACTAGTGGTCAAGGGGCTGAGAGGAACAGCAGTTAAGAGTACTTGCTGCTTTCCCAGAAGACCAAATTCAGTTCCCAGAAGTCAGGTCAGGCAACCCATAGCCACCTATAACTCCAGCTTCCGGGGATCCAATGCCCTCATCTGTCCTCCACGGGCACCTTCACATGTGTGGCATCCCATCACACAGACACACACCTGTACACACAAATAAAAATAAAAGGGAATCTTTTTAAAAGTAACTGACGTTTGAGAGCTCTTCTGACAAGCCCAAGCTCTGACCCCATTTCCAACCCAAATTAATTGATTTCCTAATTCAGAAAAAGAGGTTCTTCCTTGACATTTTGAGTAATTTGATTGTGAGGCCTTCAGATGAAACTCTAAAATCTTACCGTTGCAGAACTGACATATTTCAGCATATTAAAATAGTATGACTTTTTTTTTAAAAAAAGATCTGAAGTCTAAAGCAGTCTAAAATATAGAAAGGATTTGAGTATTCTCAGCCAGACTTGCAAACTTGGTATTCAGTTACTTCTGTGTATAACTCCAGAGAGAAACTGTTGACAAACCCATTTAAGACAGAAGAGCCAGCAACCAGCACAATACAACCTCGGCTGGACAGATGTTCTGCAGGCATTATTTAAGGATGATAGCTGAGAAACACACCATGGCTGATATTGGAGTGTAGTGTGTGGAGTGCCTACCTGACAGCAAGCCATGGAATTTGGTATTGAGTGGCGATGGACCCAACCAAAGCCACAGAGACAGTGTCTGTGCTGAGGGCCTGCAGGACCCTCTCTCACCCAAGCCTGCCTCCCGCTGCCCCCAGCCGCAGGAAATGACCTGGGGATGATGAAAATCTACTGCTCACAATGGTGCTTAGACCCACAGAACTTGGAGGTGCCAAAGCAAGACAAAGGATCTTAGCTGATTTGGAGTTTTACTTTGTACGCTTGCCTTCTAAGTGGAACAGTGGTCTAGGCAGCAGCAAGGGAGGATCTGGGGACCGGGATCTTTGTGCAAAGGGTTTTTTTTTTTTTTTTCCACTAGAGTGTACATTGTCATTCTAAGAGTTTCTGTCAGCTGTAAGCTTTTGCTTGCAAGTGTTTGTGTAGTTATTAATGTTAAAACAGAGGCTACAATGCCCACTTTAAGTTACAGGCACCAAAGAAAAACTGTCTCCCTGGCTAGAAGGCTTCCCCTCCCTGGCAGCACTAGAGGGGCATGTTTGTTTTAGGCTGAGGAAAGAAAGCAGGCAGGCAGAAAACGAGCTGAGAAACGGCTTTTTATTTTTTTTTCAAGTGTGGCAGCTCATTAATAACCAGCGAAGGAGGGACTCGGGAAGGCTCACAGCACGTATCTCTACAATTCATTTAATATTCCAGAGAAATCTGCTCCACATGAAGTGTTCTGTGAGCCCAAATTCTAACTCGCAGTCCCTTTCAAACAACTTGAGGAGCGGCAGGCTCTGGGGGGCTTCCAGAACTTTTGAGGAAAGAGAATTGTGGGTGTTCCAGTGTAGAAGTATAGATGCTCTAGGGCTAGGCTGGGGAATAGCATGCTTGCTTATCATGTGCGGGGGCCCTAGCTTCCGACGCCAGTGCCACAGTAAAAAAGAAAGCGAGTTGTGCTTCATTTAGTGAAATCAACTGAATCAGCCCAGTGCTAGTCCGTTTTTTATTTTCCAAGCTCATTTATTATGGCAACATGCTCAAAACCACGTCTTTGGAAGTTGCTTAGCTTCTGTTATATAGAGCACACCATCTTTATTTTGACAATTTTTAGATCTGCTTCAGTGTGACAAAATTTATCAGGCGATGCCAGAAGCCTTTTAAATCGCAGTTGGGTCTGTTTAAACCAGGCTGGTCCCCGGGGCCCACGGACATGAGTGGACGAAAACAAAGTCTGCATTTTGGTTAACGGGGGACAGAAGCAGAGAAGAGAGGTGCGTTTTTTATTGCCTTGTGTACCTGTGCTAGATGTAACATGAGTAGTTCTGAAAGCTGCCTGAAGGCTGTCCCTGCTTCCCTCACCTACACCGAGGCGAGAGGTAACGGTGAGGGAGATGGCAGACACCCCCTCACTAGCCGTCTCCTGTGGGAGCAGGGGAGGAGGAGGTGGACATGGGGTGAGAAAGGACTGAGCAGGGTGGGCCTAGGGTTTTTGTTTATATTTCAAAAACAGAAACAAAAACACTCCGGAAGACAAAGAAAATAGCAAACAAGTTTAGAAATAACACGCCCAGGTTTACCCTGAACTCAAATAAACTTCCAGGTTGAGGGACTACAGACCCACAGCCGGGCCACACTGTCCCCAGCACAGGACGATTCCCTCTCTGTCACACACCAGCAGCCTTTGGTGCTGGAATGAAAATGTCTTGAGTGATGTTCCATCGCGTTTTCTCCAGTGCTCCAGGAAGAACAAGCCCTGTTTGTTCAGAGAAACTTCTGGGCTCCCCCTGACTCCCCTTCATCCTATTTTTTTCCCTTTAAAAGCCCTCAGAGGAAGTGTCACCCAGACATAAGGAATCGGTCATTAGTGTGTCTAACAGAGGACTTTTTTTACATAAAACTCTGAATCTATAATGAACAAAAGCAACTGTTCAGAACTCTCAGGGAAAAAAAAAAATCGCCCCGGCAATTTTTAAGTAAACGAGGCAAGATTAATGGAATTGTCATAGAATGGGAAAGGGAGAGAATTAAGGAAAAGGGTGAAATCAGCTCTCTACAAAAATTGGGTTTGGAATTCGAGTCTACCTGAAGGGCCCTCGCAGGAGCATTACTGTCGGCAGAATTTTCCACTAAGCGATGGTGTATGATTAATTTGAAAAGCCTTTGCCTTGCCCAGTCACCCGGCACCTTAGCGGTTGGTTTTATGTTAAAATATGCTTAGCTTGCGTGAACCCTGGGCTGAAAGTTTGCCCAAACATCTCACAGTTGACGGCAAAGCTGAGTGCCTGGGGCTCCAGGTCTGTGCCCCAAGAATGTGGGTGACTGGGGACCTTCTGGCTTCACACCTGGATGTGTCAAGGCCTCTTAGCGGCTGCTGGGAATGTGCCCTGCCTGGGGCCTGAGGCTCCCCCCCCCCCATCACCCCTCCGACAGATGAAAAAAACACAGCGGGGTTTGTTGCTTGACTGACACATTCCTCTCCTGTCTGCCTCTGAAAGGACTTTATTTAACAGGCCTGGAGTAGGGGCTTTTGACTGACAGATTGGAGAAGGGTAAAAGTCATTCGGTTCCATTAAGCTCTGTAACTTCTCTGGAACAAAACACCTTTAAAAAAAAAAAAAGTGGGGGAGGTAAAGCTGTGGAGAGTGGGGGCGTGAGCTTTAGGGAGAAAAAAGGGGATTCTTTTCAGGTTCAAAAACAATCCTTCTCTTTGCCTTCTGTCTATCAATTAGGGCGGCATTCCCAGAGGGAATACAGGCCCGGCCTCATTGGTGTCATTCAGCTGCCAATCTCCTGACAGGGACACCAAAGGGCCTCATGTAGCGCTGCGGAAACTGTCTGTCAGGCCATCAGCAGCTGCTATGACGACATCGCCCGTTTTTCTAGGACTATTGGGGGGGGTGGGGGTTCACACTAACAGCCTAAGACTCTCAGTTCCAAATCTCTGTTCATATGTTCCTCTCTCTCTCTCTCTCTCTCTCTCTCTCTCTTCTCTCTCTCTCTCTCTCTCTTTCTCTCTCTCCTCTCCCTCTCTCCAAATCTCAGTATGAATTCTCCACAAAAACAACCCTAGGCTTCCTTGGTAAATAAGAGATCACGGGCCAAGGACGGGCTCTGCTTCTGGGAAAACTCAAGGCCTGACTAACCGTATTCAGCGGTGTAGGTTCAGATGAGTCCAAAGAAACAGGATTGGCAGGGAAAGGCTGCTGCCTCCTCTGAGAGACCTGCCCAGGCCCCGAGCGAGCGAGCGTGTGAAGAACCATGTGAGCCCACAGCAACTTCCTGCCAAGCCTCAACCTTGTTTGGGTTGCTGTGGGTTTCAATCCCCTCCTGAGTTTTGCTTGAAGCCAAAGACTCCAAAGGAGTCCAAAACTCAGAGCCAAACTCAGCACCAAGCAACCACGTCCCGCTTCCCTGTTTATCAGCCTCACTTCCTGCCTTCCCAGGAGAGGCGGGGGCAGACTTACACACTGACTTGGGTTTACCCCAAAGATGGCTCAGCCTCAGCTGATCTTGTTGAAGGAGTACCACACGGGGTACCTGAGCTGGGTTGACTGGGGGAAAAAATCCCGTCCTCCCTCTTGACCGCCTCCTCCCTCTACCCGCTCCATCCTGCCTAAGGCTCTCGGAAGGTAAATCAAAGAAAGCAGGGTGGCAACCTGCAAAGATGTACACTTGTCACTCTGTTTTGAAACTGCTGGCTTGTGACTCCTAGCATTTTCCTGGAAGTCTCTCACATTACAGGGAGTGACTTTCCAGACAGTCATGGTAGCACTCTGTACCAAACTGAGAGCTGGAGAGCGTGGCTGCCAAGCCCTGAGGTCAGGGGCCGCTGTGTTGCAAGGCTTCTGCCTCAGCCACAGTTCTTCACACACTCTGGATAGACCTCACCGAGTGCTTAGCCAAACCCTGCCAGGGCACATACCTAACGCTGTCTCCTCCCTGCCAGACTCACAAAGCCTATCACTTCTTGTCCATATTCTGAACAAGCTGCTGGGTCTTGCCCTTTCTGAACATCAATCTATCACATGCTGGCTTACCCCAGATGCTGGGTCTTGGATATGAAGACTGGGCCTGAGGAAATAGAGAATTAACCAGGTTTTTGGCACAGGGAATCCACGCAGAGAGGGAGCAAATGGCCAGGATGATGATGACAAGAAAGGGACGGAGAGGTTAACTCCATTGTCCCCTGCCTGCTCTCTAGCCTCAGGAAGACACCCCCAGGGGCCAGGCCTTGGCCATCTGCACGGACAGCATCTGCGGCATTCACGTGTGGTGTGATGGTTCACTAACAAATGAGCATTTGCAAACTGCCTTTGCAGGTCTCTGGTTGCTATTGCTTCACGTTTCCATCACGGAAGCAGAAAGCCAGCCGAAGGCAGTGGGCAGGAAATCTGAAGCACCTGCTTAGATCACATCGCAACTCCTAGAGCAGTACAAAAAGAGGCTCCCGTGCTGAACTCCGGGATGTCGTGAGCACAGTGCTTGTGGTCAGTACCCTGAGGCCAGCACTTGGAGTAACCCCAAATGAACAGATGGCTTGGCTCTCCTGGAGACTTAACGGTGACCTGTTCCCATCCGTGGTCCTGTGTTATTGCCCAGTGTCTTGTAACTCCACCTCTGCCCCGAGAGTTTTCGATATGACTTCAGATGGAGTGTTCTACGAGGCTCATGCTTCTGCTCATACTGTAGAAGACAACTTTGAAACGTCTTTTGATTTAGTTCTCATAATACATGAATATCAAAATATCTGTCCAGCAAAGATAACCATCTCTCCTTCCTGTCTTCTCAAGCCAGTCCTGGCCGTTTGCTCTGTTTTGGGTTCTGTGTAGTTCCTTCTAGCCTTTTGTTTCCCACAGCTCTTCCATTAGGTATGGTGCCTCTCTGAGTTTTCTTTCCATCAGGCTAGCAAGGGTTAAGTGGGTCGTCCTCCAGGCCCCCAGAGGATACTCTGTCCCCTGAGAGTGGTGTTCCCTGTGTGGTGCCTTAAGTGAACTCTCTTTTCTCTTGGCAGGCACTCCCTAAGTGGTTGTAGATTATGGATAATATTCATTAAATGTATCATTGCTTGATTTCAACAGAATAAGTAGTTGCTGCTCATTAGTAGCTATGTGGGGGTCTAGATAATGTACTCAGTTTGGGTAAGTGGATTCCCCTCGCAGTAGATGAATTCACTTCTCTCAGATTCCTTTATTATTATTATTATTTTGCTTTTTTGGCTTATTTATTTATTCACTTTTATTTTATAAGCATTAGTATTTTGCCATGGGTGTCTGGTCCCCCTGGAACTGGAGTTATAGACAGTTTGTGAGCTGCCATGTGGGTGCTGGGAATTGAACTTCTGTCCCCTGGAAGAGCAGCCAGTGCTCTTAACTGCTGAGCCAACTCTCCAGTCCCCTCCTCTCAGATTCTTAAAGATGTAAAAGAACAATACAATTCTTCCAGGTACTCGCTTCTCCGACCTTCCAGTTTCATCCCAAACAAAAAGCAAGGCTCATCAAGAGACAAAAAACAGACTCACCTCCCCCCAAAATGTCAAAATTCCAAGTAGTACTAGTCACTTTGTGGTGGCTTATTACATCTTTCAGTCCATCTCCAGAGTGAGACGGGGGGCATAGATATGAACAATCACTTTTGTTTCCACTAAGACAAACCGGAAGATGAGGCCCGAATGTTCATTGGCATACTATGTATGAATCTCTAAATAGCACAGATACCCACGTTAAAAGGAAGATATACCATTACTATTGCTAAAAAATTATGCAACGTTTTGTATTATCTGCTCATACTCATCTCCCACTAAACAGATAACTTTGAGGACATGGAATGCGGCAAGTGCCAGGTGTCAATAATCAAAAATAATTGATGGGGAAACCCCAATACATCATTCTTAATAACACAACTGTATGCGAGGTGTATATTTCTGGTACTTCAAGGAAGTGTTTGGAACTGTCTGAAAAGATGAATGGCACTGATCTATTCAAAGTAGAGGCAGCTGTCACAGCCAAACAGCATTAAAGCTGCATGTTTCCTGGTTCAGTCTTTGATCCTCAGCAATGCTCTTGGAATGGATAAATGATACATAGGCACATTCATCTTAGCTTTACTCTCTAGAAATCTATAGATTATAACATCATAACTTTACTAGAGTAATCATCATACAAGTAAAGTTTGTTTGTTTTTTTTAAAGAAACTTAGCTAATTGAGGTCAGGGTAATGGCAATCTTAGCTGTGGTTGAGATTATTGTGGACTGTGCTAGAAATTTAACGCAAATATTTGGGGTTCCCTGTTCCTTTCACAGGACTCACAGGCTTCAACAAAACACTGTGCCTCTAAACTCTCAGACACTCCTGCTATTCTTAAGTATAAAAGAAGAAGGACGGAAGTGAGTAAGACAGAGAACCGAGGACGAGATGAGAAATAAAATGGCTACACTTGTCGTTTAAGGTTCCTGGAGATCATCCCTGGAATATTCATTCATGGGCTGAGTTGAGAAGCCATAGAAACCAGAAGTTGAGGGGAAGCAGGACCACAGAGAGCAGGACACACAGAACATTTGTCACAGCGTTAACAACATGCGTCCAGTGCTTTTAGACTAAGCAATGAGAGGAAGCCCCTCTGGTGTATGGATGAAATGGATACCATGCCGCCTCTACATACGAAAGAGCTGACGGCCAAACTAGTTCCACCAGGTGACTCTCTCCTACTAAAATGCTGGTTAGCTTCTTGGGGAAAAGTCAATCCTTACCAGGCACACTTGCCTCCTCCTGCCTCCTGGGAAAGGGTGAGTCTTCCTGTGGTGCTGTTTGTACACTGAAAATGAATGTATTTGGATTCCACGGTGTCTTTATTGCAATCTTGTTATTTTAAAAGCAGGGGATGCTAACGAGCCTTTGGCAGAAGTTCTTGGTTTTAAAATGTTACTCCGAGCTCCAGATCTCTGTTTTCTTGTCCTTCGACCATTTGTTTCTCCAGCGCGAGGCGTTGACAGGTTCACAACACTAAGCTGCCAGTTCTTATTCGTTTCTGGAACCTCTTCATCTTCCCTGTGAACTGAGGGCTTTTAGGAGCTCCAGGTTTCTCCTGAGACTCTGGAGAGAATGAGTCAGGGAAGAAGAATCTAGACCATCCTGAAGTCATTTGTTCCACACGCTGGGTCAAAAATACTTCAAATACTCAACTCTCCAGAACTGATAGGAGCCTGACTGCTTTCCAGTTATTCCACAGCTGCATATGTGAAGGTGAGATACGAGCAAGTGAGTAACCGCCGGAATGACAGAGGCCATGAGCTCCTGATGCTGCAACACAGGACCGCTCTCCTTAGACTGACCTCAGACACGGTGCCAAGTCACTGCCTCTCTCACAGCAGCTACAAAGCACTAACTGTGTTTTTCAAGGCTCTGGTCACGCACGCACGCACGCACGCACGCACGCACGCGCGCGTGTGTGCACACACACACGTGGCCTTCACCTCAGTTCCTGGTAAAGTGCTTGCATTCATGTCTTTCCATTCTACCATTTCTTCCACGAAGTTTGCCACTGAGAACCAAACCAAGCTCCAAACAAGGAACCAACCAGGAGCCTAACACCAGCTGTCCGTGACCAGTAGTAGGACAGGTTAAAAGTCTCCTCTCTTCTCACAAAATAGAGCTTCTCCTACTTTAGACACTTTAAATGTGTGTCTACTTGGCTTTCTGCACAGGTCACTAGGTACACCTTCAAACGGCCTCAGGAAACATACTGTTTTGACATTTATGTTTTGGACTCACATGTGCAGAAGCTGCTCATGTTAGGTCAGCATGGACGTTTCTAGACACACATGCTCTGTGATGCCTAAAGTGGGAATGTGGCTATGCAGCTAAAGCTAGACATCGCTTTAATGGGAGAAATCCACGGAGTCCACTTTAAGGGCAAAGGAATTTATTTGGGAAAGAAAATTCACAAGACAGACTAGAGAATTTGTCTCAGGATCCTGGAAAGGTGAGGCACAGTCCCAGGCTGTTCTTCCACCTGAGACCTGCCTGGTCTGTCCCAGCATCCAAAACCATGAGGGACCAAAGAGAGAAGAGTGTACATGCATCCCAGGTCTTAAGGGTCCCCCACTCAGCAGCCACACCTCAGGGCATGTACTTAAAGGTCATAGGCAGTGTAACAGTTACCTGTTACCTCACTAGGGGAGGTGCTTCAAGGTCATAGCTAGAACAGCTACCCACGACATCACTTCTTAGGTGGGACTTTCAAAACTCTAGGAAGACAGCAGGACAGCACAGCACAAGGCCCAATCTGGCCACCCCGAGGATCAGCCTCCACACCCACGCTGAAGAACAAAGTAAAAAGAACCGTAACGCTTTCCTTTTAACTTTGGGTTGGACTCAGCCCAGCACCAGGGCTTCTTCCACACTAGATTGCCTTTTCATGGTGGTTTTCTAGTAGCTGAACATAATATAAAGCACTTAAATTAGTAAGTAGAAGTTGGAAAGATGCCTCAGTTGTTAAGAGCACTTCCTGTTCTTCCAGAGGACCTGGGTTCAGTTCCCAGCACCCACATGGCACCTCACAATCATCTAACTCCAGTTCCAAGGAAGCCAATACCCTCTTCTGACCTCTAAGGGCACCAGGCACACACATGTTATACATACATACATACATACATACATACATACATACAAGCAAAACATACACAAAACCCAAAATAATTTAAATCTAAAAAAACAGATGTTCAAAATTATAAAATTAAATTCATTTTAAGCAAACACAAAGCAGTAGCAAGGAGTCACTTTAGAACCAATGACATCAAAATACAAAAATGTACACATACTGAATAATGTTCTCTTCATACTCATAACATGCCCCTGGGCAAATCTGGACTATGTCACCCATACTGGGCCACTTGTCCTCTTTTGAGGAATCAGCTATCTTTCCTAGAACATCATTCTTGTTATAATTAATTAAAAAGCAAAGAGCTGACCCAAAATGTAAAATCTCAAAAACTAGAATCAACTGCTTAAAAAACACACCACCACTATCACCAACAGCACTTAATACCATGATAGGAATCCAATCCCTTGTCTTAGACATGCCAGCGGTTCCCTGTGAGGTGGTGACATAGAGTTCGGTTATACAGCTATTCTAAATTTGGTTGCTGGCTTCAGTAATTAGAATAACTATCCCAACTATTCTCTGCTCTTTGGATGTGCAGACCCAGACTTTCCATGAGGTCCAGAGTTATTAATGAGAAGATAGGAAGCTTGGATTGTGTGTTTAAATGGCTCAGTGATGAAGCCAATAACTTTTGAACAAGAAGTGTCCTTAATCATCTCAGTTTATCCATCTTGCCAACAGGGAACAGAACAGAAACAGTCTTATCAGCACTTCTAGAGAAAATGTCACACAAAAACAAAACAAAACAAAATGCCACGTTAGCCTTAGTCTCCCAGAAAACAGAATCGCAGCGGGAATGAAGTTCTGTTTTCTTTGGGAGGTGCAATTCCCAGGGAACTCTGAGTCTTAGAATGTTTCAACAAACTCAAGTGAGAGCAGTGCAAGAAATGTGTAAGATGTTGGCTCCTGCTTCACTGTGAGCCTCGAGGAGAAAGAAGACCCAAGGAGGAAGGGGAGAGACGGACTGTAGCTGTCTAGTTCTTCGCCATGTCCTGACAGCCACTGGTTAATACTGTGTACCCCAGCCCAGCCAGCCAGGGCTTCCATTTAGCACCACATAGCCCTTCTGACAGAGCCCAAACCTGCCAAGTGGCTGGGCATCAGATGTAGAATCAGGTGAGAAAACCCAGAAGCTCAGGCATGTTGATGGAGGGCATCAGGCTGCACCATGGGGGGCCAGAAGCAGAGCAGGTGCTGAGTGGAAAAGCAGCTAAAGAGTGGAACGCACGGCTGAGACAGTCAAAGGATGCCATGATAAGCTGTTGGCAAGATTTGCCAAAAGTGCCAACCAATTTGCTGACGTACAAGGGTGTCAAAAGCATTAACGCTGACATTTCTGACTTTGAATAGCAGATTTAGAATGATTTTGATAATTATAATCTCTAAGTAGATAGACAAAATGTTAAAAACTCATGCTCTTAAACCCCTCTAGAAGTCACATATCATCAACGGAGAGAGACACCCCACTGGGATTGAGCTAACTCTCTGGGTACTTGGCAGTCCACTCAATCACCACAGGAAGCCTTTTCCAGAACTGAGACAGTCAAGAGACTCATGACACTATCCCTGCTGAGGAATAAATGCTTAACACTCATCCCTCTGCCTTCCAACTCTGACGCTCAGATGAGGACCTGTTCTCCTAATCCCGGGCTCTGCAGTCCAGGCAGACCTAACCCAATACCCAGCCCCGGAAGCCTGTACCAGGCTCAGCCAGCCAGAACCATGTGGTTCATGAGTGGTTCAGAGACAGCTTAACTCAGGGCCCTCTCCCCTCAGAATCAGGACCCAAGGCAAGTTACTTGTCCTTCACAGGTTAACGAGTCTTAGCAAGCCTGAATAATAGAACCAGCCTGGGAAGAAAGAGAAATGGAGAGAGATTGGATCTGAAGCATTGTTAGACCTCCAGATCCAGCAAAACATTTTGGTTGCTAAGCCAATAAAGCCAATTTTTTTGTTGTTGTTGTTTAAAGTAATTTGAATTATTTTCTGCTACTTGCAGTTGAAAGATATTGGATTGATGGGTCAGGGATGGGGCGGGATTATATCTACAACCTAACCGCAAGGCAATGTGGTCAGTCTTGAAGTAAAGAAAAGTTAAACACTTTGAGAACTCTGGACAAAAAGCATTACTTCTTGGGATGTTACCATCAACCTGGATGAGTCCACATTGTTGACCTTTTAAAATACCTACAGTCTGACCAACTCCTTCATTCTGAGGCTCAGGGAAATGTTAGTTCATAGGCCCTCTCTCCTGGAGTTGGTTCACAGCCATCCATTTACTAACAAAGCAGTGCAGCTTTCTCCGGCCTCCTTGAAAATTCCATCAGGTTATTAACGTGGAAGGTCACCAGTTGGGAACGGCAAAGGCTCAGCCAGTTAGTGGATGCGGAGCAAGACTGCCAATCGATCATCACCACACCACCGGCTGCACTTCGGAAAATTACCTCATGACATTCTTTGGTCCTTAGGTAAATCCTTAGACGTCATCCTTAAGAAAATGAAACACACGTGTGTCTTCCTCCCCAGTGTGATGTGTAGTGGTCTGGGAGAGGGCTGTAGCTGTTCTATATACATAGGAAGAACATCCGAATGCATGAAAAGGTGGGATCCCTGCAGAGTTAACAAAGGTCAATGTTTAGGGAGTTGTCATCACTTCGACACTGGCCCTCAGTCAGGATTCCTTCATTGGGCTCTCGCTCGTCCTCTCTCTCTCTCTCTCTCTCTCTCTCTCTCTCTCTCTCTGTGGTGTGTGTGTGTGTGTGTGTGTGTGTGTGTGTCTACATTAATTAAACCTTGAAGGCTGGGAAGAATGCCCACAAGTGGAGAAGGAGAGTGTTCCAGTGAAGGCTGAGAGAAAGTGGGTGCTATGGGTAATGGAGGTTTTCTGCTTAGAAGGCAAGAGCTGATAGTGAGGGGGTGGGAGGGACTGGAAAGATAGAAGGACCAAGGGTGGTGGGTCTTCACAGTCCCAGTGGGGTTGCCATCACTGTGTCAGATTCCCACCCTGATGGAAATGGGCAGAAAGGGGCACGTGTGTCAAGAGGAGCTGTCGTTCATGGCCATTCCAGGGAGAGACAGCAGGCCCAAGCAGGCTTGATTGGGACCGATAGAAGGACTAGAAGATGGGAATGGCTCCCTCCTCTGGAGTCAGGTAGGATGTACACTTTAAGGATGCTGGCAACTTTCTTTCCCATTACTTGTAAGGAGGTTATCTATAACATGAAGGCAAGACAGGAAGAGACTAGAGCTCTGGAGATGACACTTGGGAGAGAGCTGAGGACCTGTACTGAGATTCTAGGTCCACCTGCTCCTGGCATTCTAGATACGTCCCTGGACTTCTCAGTTATGTGGGTTAATAGATTCCTCTTTGGTTGGAGCTGGTTGGAGCTAAAAGAGTCCTGACTATATGTGTAGCCACATAGACCATGTTCAGCTATATAGGCTTACTAGTTCAGAGCTAAGAACAGTTCAAAGTCTCTACTCATGATAAAGGCTAGATCACAGAAACATATGTAGCAGACTCAAAGGCTGTGGAGGGATTGAAATGACCATCCAGGTCAAGGGAATGCATGGGGCCTTCTAATCCATCATGTGAATGAAGAAGTTAATCTCCATGTACAGCTGGCATCCAACAATCCCCCCTGCTTCCCAAAGCAGGAGCCACATGAAATGATGACATGTTTTGAGCAGCAAATCACTGCCAATGTTGTTCGGACATTCTGGATAGTAGATATCTGACCAGACAGAGTGACAATACTTCAAGAGGAACAGATGACTTGTGAGGTCAAAGCCCAGAGCCCAAAACAGCATCACTGCAGCAAATGCAAAGGGTCTGGTTACCTCCCTGCCTGAAACCCAAGTCTCACAAAGGAGAAAAGGTGCTGAAATGTCTGCAGTTGGTTGGGAGGCCTGAGAACAGAGAACATTCCACCCACATGCGAGGAGCAAGTCTTTTGCTGCAAATAGCTTTGAACTTTCTGGCCACCTTTAACATCTGTCTTGCAGTGGGTAGAGGACCATGTTGCTCTTTGGCTCAAGCCCAGAATATCCAGTGACTTATCACATTGAAAGTGACACTCGATGAAGCTTAATTTTGCCCACATTAGAAAACCCCAAGTAAAAATGGCCCCTGTCTGTATTATATAAGGAGACTGACCAGACGCCATTGGCAATCACAAGATGAACTCTGCAGAGAGAAGCTAGGATACACATGGATTGGGCTCCTTTTCTTCTAGTATCTCTGCAGGACAGAACATCTAAGCTCTGTGAAGTGCCTCCCTGGAGCTGGACTGGTCTGCCTCTGGGCAAACGTATTATCATGCAGATTTAACAGAGAACCAGGGCAAGTGAGGCTGATATTGACATGTCCAAAGCACAAGGCTGACAGCCTCCAGCACTGTGCTCTGTGCCCACCTCCACCCTGCCCTGTCAGGATGAAAGTCCTTGGAGACACATGAGGCCAGCTGGATGCACATCAGAATAGGGTGCTCGGTGGCACTAGGTCTGCAGAGGAGGCTGTGGAAAGGGGGGGGGGCGCTGGAAACTCGCATGTACTATACAAGGCTCAGAAGAGCAGAAGTGATGCCTGGATCAGTTAAACATGCTCGTTTTTCACAACTAATTGCTCTAAAATACGATTGTACCTTGCTCTCAATGGTACATCACATGTTAAGTGTGGCAGCTCCTTTTCTTTTCTTGGTCATTCATAAAATAATGGTGTGTTTACCCCTGGTGGTGTGTTGGGTTCCAGAAGATTTGCATTAACATCAGCTGCTCTGACCATCCCCAAGAGGCACAACTGAGTCACAAAGAACAAGACGGATAGACAAATGGTCAACCTCATCCATGAGAGATAGACGTCAACCTCATCCATGAGAGATAGACAAATGGTCAACCTCATCCATGAGAGATAGACAAATGGTCAACCTCATTCAGTTTCTTGGTGTTATGCCGAAGAAGGATGGCAGAAGAGCCCTTCACACTTGGGAAATAGCAGTCTGCTGTTTTCTATGAGAGGACCTCAGCTCCAGATCCTCAAGCTGAGGGCAGATGGCGGCAAAGTTGGAGGATGTCAGAGATGGTGATTAGAGTCAGTGGTGGTGGGAGGGAGCCTTCAAATGAACTTCACAGTATGAGGTTTTCCTAAGCATTAACTGAGCTCAGGCCCATCTGCTCTCCCTGTCCCCTTCTCCCAAATAAGGACATTAAGGCACAAGCCTTGAGTCACTTGGTCAAGGCTGCATGGTTAAGCAGTGGTGGAGAAGGGATTACAGGCCTCAGAAGCCGGCTCATTCCTTATCACCTTTCTACCACTCGGCAGGGCATGAGGAAGATATAGGCCCAGGCATTCCTCTCTCCAATCTTTTCAAACTCAAAAGATAAAACAATTTTACAGCATGTCTATTTTTTATCAGCATTCCTGAAAAAGAAAAAAAGGTAAAGATAAAACTGGCAAATTTTTAGTGTCCATGGTCAATAGGATGCCTATGGTGATACTGATAACTGAAATTTGCACCCAGAGGCACATTTTTCTAGTTGTTAAAAAGGATAAGACTGGAGAGTCAGTCAGAAGAATGCCTTCTGCACAGGCATAAGGACTTGGGTTCAGTTCCCCAGAACCTCTGTAAAGGAACCAAGCATAGTGGGGTCTACTTGTAACTCAGCACTAGGGGTTGGAAATAGGCATATCCCTGCAGCTCATAGACCAGACGATCTAGAAGAATCTATGAACTTTCCACATATGGAGAGCAATCAAGGAAAGATACTCAACATTGACCACTTGGCTTCCACAGTCAGGCAAGCATCACCACACTATCAAGCACATACACACACACACACACACACACACACACAACACACACACACACACACACACCCCAAAACGATCAAAGAGCTGTAAGTTTCAAGATGTTAACAGTATTTACACAATTAGCTTGTAGTTACTAAATTTCTTTATCAAGCAACACACACAAAGCCAAAAATGACTGTAACAGAATTCTCCCACAGGAGCAGACAGGAATATCAAGAGAATAAGATAACCTTAAAAGTATATTAGCACACAGTTGAAAGTAATTAGCTCCAGTAAGGAAAAAAGACAAAGCTATGTTCTGGGCTTGTCAAGAAGCTTCCAAAACTTCCTCCCTGCTACCTAGCTTTCATATTGCCAAAAGGTTGTTGGGAGAGGAAGTCATCCACAGTGTTACCTAAATTTGAGCCCTGCCAGCTACAGTAGCAACTGGCCTGGCAAGACATGCCCAATCATGCACCAATGGCATGACAGTTATGGGTGTAACCAACCACTTTTGGATTGGATTGCAAACTCACTCACTCCTCAGGGACTTTGTGACCCCACTTCGATGCCCGTATCTGGCCAGGCTCGCAGCTCTCACCCCAAAGCAGTTGCTGCTTCTTCCTTTCACCCCTCAGTGACCCACAGGAGCTCCAGAGAAAATCCCACTTGTTTCCTCAGCCGTGTGTTGGACACAGGCTTCCACCCGTCTTCCTCTCAGTTGGGCTACATGGCAAGCATTCTTTAAGCTCCATTGCAAATCTTCCCTTCTCTAGGAAGCCATTCGTTTTTCATTTTTAAAACAGTCTTTGGCAGTTTCATGCATTTATATAATGAATTTTAGTCCTCACCCCTTATTACCACGCCTAACCAACCCCCCATCCTTTTCCCACTGAAACCTTCTTTTCAGCAAATCCCATTCCTAGTTTTCTGTCTTTTGCATGTGGGCTTTAATAGGGTTGCCTGCACCAGCATGGGCGGGAGGTTATTCACTGGGGCATGGGACATCCTTTCCCTGGTCAACATTAACTGATAAAGCTGGACCACGCCTTCTGGTGGTGGCTCACACAAGAGGATGTAAAAAAAGGAAACGGTTTCCCTGCTTGCGCTCACTCTCACTGTGATGACAACAGGTCATTCCAAAAAAAACTCCACTTCGACCTCCCCTCTGGCTTGCAAGAGTGCCAAAGACAGACCTGTCTGCCGACACGAGCTTTGACACTTACTTCTTCATGTCAGTGTGTACAAAAATAAAATAAATAAAGCCTCTGCAAAGAACTGCGGTAGCTATGGTTCCTGGCTTTACAAGCCACACAGCATAGGAAGAAAGAAATACCCATCCCCAGCTGTCTCAGTCTCCATGATGTCATTGTCTTGGGGAGCACATTCACAGCTCCAGTCCCAAGCCTGTTCCACACCTAGACAAGCTGGTCTAGGAGGAAATGAAACTGTTCTCACTGTCCTGAGCATGTGGGATTCACAGCTGTTCTTGTAAAACTAAACGCCAACTGCCCGCCTGCCTATTGGCCAGTCGCCTCCTCCAAGGCATTTATGTTTATTTATTTATTTGTTTACTTATTTGCTAGATTTATCACATTTGCAGCCTGTGCCATTTGGCCCCAGGGTCAAGATAAATCACTTTTAAAATTTTAACACTATCCTTAAGCACCATGAGCCTTACCCTGCCACTGACAAGCTTCCCAAAGGCTTTTCAAGGACAGAATTAGACCCATCTTACAAAATAATACACTGGGAATAATGGGGCTTAAGTGTACTAGAGAAGGAAAGTAAGTTCCAAGGAAACCTGGAGTGAGGACCAAAGCATTCTGCCTCTGGCTGTTAAAATTGGAAGTTGTCACTGATTTTTGGCATCTTAAGTGGCCATGCATTCACTTCTGTTTAGCGCAAAGAGAAACTTCTCTGATTAATGCTAAGAGTAGCATTTGTCTATCGGTAAAAATGTAAATATTTAGAATGTAGTTTGGTTTCAATTTAACTTAGCTAAACAACAGCAGGAAGATTCCCCCAACAACAACAACCCTACCACCGCCCAGGCCGGTGACATCCTAGCCACAAATTTTTGACTGTGTTTACAGCATCAGGCATGTATTCTTTTCTATAGATCAGGCCTCAAATACAATATGAAAGCAGTTGTTAGCCACATAACAACTGTACCACTACTGCAGTACTAAGGCACTTGCCTGGCAGATTGGCATTGCAGTTCCTAGGTTTCACAGCTGGGTAACTGATGCCTTTTCTCCCCCAGGAGCCTGCATAGCATCTACATGGACCGTGAGTGTAAAGCTGGAGGGTGGGAAAAATCCATCAAATATTATCTTCAGGCACAACATATGTAAAGAGGATCTCACAGCATCCACCATTGACCGCACTGGGCCTGTAAGCAGTCAATCATGGATCAAGAAGGGGTTCATGGGGCTCTATCCCTCCATGATGAAGTATCAGCTACTAATGTATTTTAGGGGACAGACAGCTGATGTCTTCAGCTGTGTGCCCAATGGTGAGCCTAGCAGGCGCCAGTGCATAGGTCCAAACCTGTGCTCTGGCTTAAGTCAGTGGTCACTTACAAACTAAAAAAAAAGATATGAATGTGGAAAGGGAATTATGGGAAAGTGGGGAAGACAGCAGGGTGGGAGAAAGAAGAGAGAAAGAGTGAGAGGATCAAAATGAATTACACACATGCATGGAATTGTCAAAGGACAAATTTAATTTAAAAAATTGCAAATGCTTTTTCCCCAAGATGAGGTGGTTACAATGCTACCTCTCTTCTTGGCACAGCCAAGGATGTGCTCCATAGGACTTACCACACTAGGTGTGAGAGAAAGCCAGCAATCCCAGTGACAATGCATCCTGGAATGAATAGAAGGGAATCTCTGGGGATGCTGCAATGTCATTGGTGGGGGCAGGTCCCCCCCAAGGCCTGAGAGTACATATGGAGACGGCTAATAGAGAAGAGAGGCCACGGATTCAGCTGCTATTGGCTCAAAGCATTTAAATTGTCCTAAATCGTCTTTTCACAAACTCATCAAATACTTCACAAATGCAATATAATAGCTAAGTGTTTGAGCTCGTGAAACACACAAAAAACCCAACTCACAGTTCCCCCATTTTAAAGAGCATCCATGAAAGCTTTAAATTACCCAACAGATGGTAATAATGGTGCATTGTCTCCTTGAAAATCACCAGTAGACGAGGGGTGAAGTTTTCATATAACAATGAAATAAATATTAATTACATAGAGTGACGTGTGTGCCCATTAGCTTAATTAAGTCATTCTACAATGAGTGCATATTTCAAAACATGGTGTTGTACATGTTAAAAAGTATAATTTTGTTCCCTTGAAAAGTAATATTTTATTAACCATGTATTAAATCTTAAAAGAAACAGCTCTAGATCCTGAGGGCAGGGTTTGGTAGCAAAGGGCTGCTTCCTTGCCACATTGGACCTCCTGCCCTTCTCCTCTTCTCTTGGTCTCTTTTCCCCCTGCTCCTCTGCCCTTTCTTCTCCTGCATTTTCTGGAAATTACGAGATTTTATACATATATACATATTCTGCTACAAAACAATTTGCCTTACCCAGTATCTTTTTCAAAGGAAGTGACTTATGCTGACTTAGTTGGCTTACTGTGGAAAGACATTTGATATTCGGGACTTCTACTCTCCAGTTTCCAATACCGCAACAAGGTGGCGAGACCCAGAGTCATGGCGCCCTTCTTGGAAAACAGAACTGACAAATGAGCATTCCATGAATATTTAAGAATGTAGACACATGGCTTCTAGATCTCATTGTCTTAACAACCCTCAACTCCTAAAAATGAAAAGGCTTCACCCGAAGGTGCCAGTGACTAGACCAGACATATCACCTCTTAAAGCCTCAGGTTCCTTATCCGCACTGACCTCCCAGGAGGGGTAGTCAGATGCTCCAGTTATCTGAGGTACCCAGTAATTTCGTAATTTAGCAAAGGATATACAGATTCTGAATAGAACAGAGAATCATTATCACTCCATTATCTCTATTCAGCATTCTCACATGCCTAATTTTTATTTTTTAAATTATGTTATTGTTTGTGTGTATGGTGTTTTGTCTGTATGCATGTGTAACACACTCATGCAGTGCCCCCAAGAGACCAGAAGATATCAGATCCCAAATGGTTGTGAGCCACAATGTGAGCGCTGGAGATTGAACCTGAGTCTCCTGGAAGAACAGTCAGTGCTCTTGAGTGCTGAGTCATTGCGCCAGCCTTTTAAAACAAAGGTTATTAGAATTATAATTATGTTGTTTGTTTAATAGATGTTAACAATTACTCAGGTACATTTTGTCCTGGCCAAGCCCAGAACGTTCCTCAAGATCTACCAACCAATGTTAATTATCATTTCTATGGAACTGGGCATTTAGGGGTTCCAACAATTGACTTGAAATGAATTTATAGAGGCTGAGGATGTAGCTCCATGGTAGACCACTTCCCCAAAAATGCACAAATCCTGGGTCCAGTGGCCAGCACTCTGGTAAGAAAGGAAAAAAATGGCACAAATCACCCAATTCAGAAACCACCCATTCCACAAATGACTCCAACTTCTCAGGTATTTTTCCCTCACAGTCTCCCACAACCAGAATAGCAAACTCCTGATGGGAACAGGAGGAAGAGAATCCAAGTAGTCACCACAAAAGATCAATGTCAACCCTAAGACATGACCTTTTAACGAGTGAATGAGCCTTTCAACAGATGTAAAGGCCTCTGCCCAGAGAAAAGTACCAACAATTATCAGATTCTGTGAGCCCAACAGAAGTCCTTGCCTAAAAGAACATTCCTGCTCACTGCCTATCCCAATAACTTTCTAGCCTTGTATGTCACCAGCCACCAGCCTGGCTTCACCCATTGGAAAGTGCCCGCCATTCCTTGAACACACAAAACCACAAGATCTTTTTGTATGTTCTGGCATGCCACCCAGCCTCCTGCCCATTCAGTTTCTACTATCTGTGCAAATCCATCAAAGTATGCACACATACAAGCACACACACACACCACACACCACACACACACACACACAGGAAGTCTTCCCGTGTCATCTAGAGACAGTCACTCTGTCTTTGGCCATGCTGCAACATCATCGATCACACTGTGTGCCCGATGCTGGATTGAGAACACATCCCTCCATCCAGCAAAACCACAGCGCAGGCCCTCGCATCTGCATCTTACAGAGGAGAAAGTTAAAGTCTGAAAACTTGACAAGACCATCTTTCTTCACAATGCAGACCTTAAAGGCAGCCCCAGCACATGCACGGGCACGGCTTGACTTTGGATCAGCTTCAGGGAAGAGATAGAGAAAGTCTCATTTTGTGGCTAATTGGATTTGTGCCTCTTTCTACTACACAATGAAATTCAAAGCCATTTTATTAGTCCTCTTGGGACTTTTTAAAAAAAAATCCTTCCTCTACTGTATTACATTAGCCTCACCAAGATGGCCCCATATAAAATAAGGTCAGGCTCCTCTGGGGTATTTCTTTGTTGTTCCTGCTTTCGGCAGGGCACATAAAGGTCATGCTTCAGTTTTTTAGCTTCTCTTTCAATTATTCCAGGAGGAGACCACGAAGCCTACGAAGCGCTGATGTCAAGCTGACCCCGGATCTTCCACATACTCCCCCATGCTCCTACTGTGTGTTTCCCATGCACAGCACTGAGGCCGATGCTTCGCATGCCTTGAGCAGCAGAGGGTTTGACAGAAAAACAGCTTCATCCAGGCCCAGCACCACCCCCCACTCACTCACTCACACCCCCTTAGAAAGGCGACAGTGTCTCACGAGCTCTTTCAAGGATAACATGACAGAGTGGATTCGTTGTTTACATCTCCCCAAACTTCATCTGTTGAAATGTTAACCCCTGACTGTCGGGTGGAACCTTTGGGTGGATGGGGGCCTCCTGAACAAAAGTCCAGTGGAGTTCACCTGCTTTCTGTTGGGCACACGAGGCTACAAGGAGAAGTCATCCATCTACAACCAAGAAGGACCTCACCCGAGCCCAACCACGCTGACTCCTTAGCTTGGGCTTCCAGCCTCCAGAACTGTGGACGTTCATTATTTGTTGTTGCTAGGGTTGAAACTTGCATGTCTCCCAAAGGCTCGAGTGACCACTGGGAGCTGGAAGAACCTTTAAGATGTGTTGCCTCCTATAAGGTTTCAGATCGCTGGAGACACGAGTTCAAAGGAATAAGAGACTGCAGCCCTCTTCCTCTCTTCCACACACAAGATGAGGTGAGCGGCTGTGTCCCAGCAAACAGCCCAGTACGGTGTGTTGTGCCATCACATGTCCAGAGCAACAGGGACAGCACGTTATGGACTAGGATCTGCCCTACTGTGAGCCAAAAGGATCCTGTTCTCTTCCTAAGTTGATTGCCCTGGGTACCCATTACAGTAACAGAAAACTGACCGAAACCGTTGCTCGTAAGTCACCTAGTCTCGCGAACTTCGTCACAGCGGCCCAAACTGAGCAGGCTGCGGCCTAGTTGTCTCTCTTTGCTAAGCATAAGTCAAGGAACAGTAAATAAACACTCCCTTCCCTTTGTGAGCTGGTCTGCCGGACCTTGGTCTAGAGAGACATCAGAGAAGCCTAGTTCATGACCGCACGTTTCCAAAATAACGTTCCTAGTTTGGGGAGGGCTTGTGGATACCTCGCAGCACACTAAACACTCTAAATCCGTTGTGTGAGTGCGGAAGGCAGAGTTTCACTTTTCGGTTGGGAAGCTGTGGGCTCTGGAGCCAGGCTGCTGGGTCGGAACTCAGCCTGTCACCACCAGCTGTGTGGCTTTGCCTCGGTCACTCGGCTGCTCTCCTACTCCACGGTTTAATTCTCCAAAACTGGGTGGCTACGGATGACTGACTCGAGGACACTGTGAGAGGTCGCACGTGAGCACACAAGTTCTTCAGTCAGTGCCTGGCAGGCAGTAAATCCTAAAGAAGGTTTGCAATTTATATTTCTCCTCAGTATCTCCCCTTTCTCTCCCGGGGCCCTAGTGAGAAGAATGGCTCCTGCCTCAGCCTTTCGCCCTAATTAGCTCAAGCTAATGCTTCCCAACCTCTCTTCACGAACTATGGCCAACTTTCCTATTACAGTCATGCGCCGTGTGAACACATAAAAGTTAAAACAACTCCACAAAGCAGCATCTGCTAACGGCATGCAGTGTACACTGGCATTTGTTCTTCACTCCTGCTCTGGCATGTTTCTCTTTTTTGAAGCTAGTCACAACCCACTAAATTTACCCTGTGACTCACCAGCAGGTTCCTGAAGACGGTCCAGGAAAACGCCGAAGTGAGCTAACCACCCGTGGTTACATTCTCGATACATCTGTCTGAGCACTTACTGTCAGAAATTTGACAAATTAAAAATGTGGGCACAGAGAGGAAAGTTTCACAAGGTCGTAGGACTTGCCAGGGACCTGCATGGGCATTTCTGAAGATGGTTCCTGGATCAGAAGCAGCCCCACCGAGCCGGGTGAAGGTGAGGCTGTGTGTGGAGCGTTGGCCATCGCGCTACTCCAAGCACAGGGGGAGCAGGTCTGGGCAGAACAACCACCGTGCGTGACAGAATTAAATGTCTGGTCTCCACAACACAGGTCATCCCCGAAGCCACCACACCCTCAGCTCCCTCTTCCCCAAACTAGAAAATTCCATTGCCATTTGATTACTTAAGGTTGAATTTTCCGGTGGCTTACAGATAAAGCACCAAAACTGACCAGTTACTGATTCCTCTGCAGCCTGAGAGCACAGAGACTGTCCATACAGCTCATATCCATGAGCTCTGAGCCTCACACATGAAAGGCACACAAAAGATAGGGGGGTAACCTTGTCCCCAAGTCACGCTTTGCCCCCATTTAGAACTGGTGGAGTGGGACATGCAGGATGCTACAGCTTTTGATGGCAAGTTTGGGAAAAGCCACACCCAGTTTGGCTCTGCCCCAGGTGTAGGCTATGAGCTGTCGCTCTCTGCCAGTCCCTTGTCCCTGTTACTGAGGGGAAGGGAGTGGAAGTGGAAGGGAGAGTTTACTTCAAAAACGTGTACATCGTTGGCGCTGCTGTTGACGTGGGGACCAGACCAGCTGAATCTGACCCCTGTGAGTTTTCAGGTCTGAGCTAATCCTTAGCCTGAGAGCCAAGATCTCATCCACATTGGACTGTGGTCTGGCTCTGAGTTCATTCTAAATCCCAGAACCAGTGACTCTGCCAATATTTTATGCGTTCCCTGGGTAACCCCTGAAAGAAAGCCTTCTAGAAAAGACAGCCCCGACCATGGCGTTCACAGCTCAGAATCCTTCAGGGGCTTCCCCACCCACCGAACCCAACATCAACATTTGGAATGCACTCAAGGTGCTGGTGACAGAGCCTACATTTTCCATCTCAGTTCATATGTGTCCTCCTCCCTCGGCCAGCTGGCCTTGTCTCTGAGCCCCAGTGCGCCCCGCATTGTCCAGTTTCTGGGCCATGTGCATGCCAGGGCTGTGTGGCCACACTGCCTTTTGTAGTCGGATCCATTTGGAAGGCCAGTCTCCAAGAAGACTCTCCTAGGGTGCTCTCTCCCTCTTCTGACCTTCATGAAATTTTGCTCCTGTGTCTCTGAAAGCATCTACCATAACTGTTTGAGGACTAACATCTACCAGCTGATTAAACTGATTACATACTCATTATGATGATGATGATGATGATGATGATGATTTGAGTGTAAAATGTCTCCACACACTCGTGTGCTGAACACTCGGCTCCTGGATGATGGTGCTATTAAGTTCTGGAAACAAGGAGGTAGGACCAGCTGGAGAAAGGTCACTGTTGGGGGCGAGGGGGCAAGTCTCCGAGAGTATCTTGACCCCAGCTCTGACCTGTCTCTCTTCTCTGCTTCCTGTCTGGCATGTGGTAAGCTGCCTCCTCCACTGCCCCACCTGCGCCATGATGATCCACCTTATCTCAGGGCCAGAGTCAGGAAATAAGCACTGAGGGCTGAAACCTCTCAAACCATGAGGAAGAAGCCCCGCCCCACCCCCGTAAGCAGTTGTTCCTTCAGGTATTTAGTCAGAGCATGGAAAAGGTAACTGACCCAGCCATTGTTGCCAATGCTTACCCACTCTCCTACCACCAGGTGTGTGCAGTCAGCCAAATGCTTCCGCCAGGAGATGCTGCTGCCTCATCATAGGCCTAACCACAGATCCAAATCATCACCCACTGAAACCTCCAAACCTGTGCACCAAAACCTTTCCCCCTTGATGCTGATTTATCACAGGTATTTTCCATAGCGCTGGAAAGCTGCCCAACACAGTCATCACCTTCATCATCTCTATTTTACCTATGGGGAACTTGAATCTTGGAGTGTTTTATGTACATATTAGACCTCTGTCATAGAGTAGAACTTGTATGCCATATTAATCGTTACCCTGTATGGCATTTCCATATAAGCCCGATTCAGTCAGGCATTGTATCTGTCCAGGGATTAGCACAAAGCCTAACCCAGAGGCAGACCATAAGTATAAGAAGAAATTAGTTGATCAGAAATTTTAAGATTGTACTGTGATTTCTATTAAATACCATCTAAATAGCTTATTTTCCTGGGTAAGGGAAAGTTAGCCTATCTAATATAAATTTCTGAATATGTTTGCATATAGGTTTTGTCATCTTCAATGCTTTCAAGTGAAGCACTTCTTTGAGCTATTAAAAATGTCCTCTGACCATAACTCCAGTTCATGGGGATCTGATGCCCTCTTTGGGACTCCAGGGCACTGCCCACACATGGTGTACACACGCATGCAGGCAAAACACTCATATACATAAAATAAAAGCAAGTAAATCTAAAGCAATTTTTTTCAGAATGTCCTCTTCCAAGGTAGGATAGAAGCAAAGCCAACTGTTTTCACTACTTGGATGCAAGCGAAATGTGCAAGCCGAGATGAATGCTGTGTAAGCCGAGATGGATGCTGCTAACTGCATTAGCCATGCCGAGTGTCTCTGCCATCTCCTCCGTCTTTGTAGTTTCAGTCTAGGCTGCTCTGATTTTGTTTATGTTGCCATAAATTACAGGACATGCGTTTTTTAAATATCCAGAATACATTTCACTCAGAATGACAGAGTACAGGAAAAATAGTATTCCATAGTCCTCTCGGGTATCCCAGAATGAACTGCATGGGGGAGCCCACTTCATAGCCAGGCACTCTGATACCTGCCAGGAACAGAATGGCTTAAAGTAATGCGCCATCACCACCACACTGCCCACGGTGGCCGGAAGGGATCACTTTCATCCACATGAGCTCCAGCCACTAGCCTCAGGCAAGAATTTGCCTCTGTGCCAAGCATGAAAATCAATCAAATATGTCTCCTGGTCCTTACTCAGCAGCGGTATCAATTTGTTTTGCCAACATCTCCTGAGTGACCCGTGACTTCATCTAAAGTCCCAGAGAGTCCCCCTACACAGAGATCCGAATCTTTACTATCCAGGGTCCCACCCATCCTAACTAGGCCCTTGCTGTGCTGAACTCAGGTCAGAATCGGGGCTCTGGGCCACACAAGGCAAACTGCTGAGACTGTTAAAAGAAAAGCCAAAGGTTAGTGTCAAAGGCTGGTTTGGGGGTAGGGAGTAGCACCCTATTTCCAGAGTTGTGTTTCATACAACATGATTGTCACAGAAACAGAAGATGCATCACACACACACACACACACACACACACACACACACACACACACACACTCACACACACACACCTAGAAAAGGGGAAACATTCTTTCTGTCTCCTTGCATGAGACATTCGGCCTGCCCACCCTCAACAGCAGTCTGGACTGTACTTATCTACATAGAATACTATACTGCTGTGTGCCTACAGTCACTTAGCCATGTGAAGGCAGGGTTGGTGAGGTGATGTGAAGCAGGGCCTGTTTTATGAGAGAGAGACAGTGAAGCTCCAGCAGAGTCACATGCAAATCACCCAGAGATCTTTTAAAAATAACTCCCCGCTGATAATTTGTTCTCTGGCCACCCTGGGCCAGCTGCGTTGGAATGATTGGGAAAAGTGCTCGGACATGGGTCAATGAGGTTTCTACAAAGAAAGAAAATCACCAGGATATGAATAAATAGATACTGATTTGAAAGTCTTGGCTCATGTGACTGTGGAAGATGGCCCAAAATCTGCAGGCGGGCCCCCTTGGCTGAAAGAGCCACGCCGTAGTACGCTCCAAAGGCCATCGCCTGCAGAATTCCCTTTGTTCACAGGAAATCAGTGTGCAGCTCTGTGCAGGTCCAGCTGATTGGGTAAGGCCCACCCACATTAAGAAGGGTGACCTTCTTTATTCAGAATGCATAATGATATAGAAGTTGGTATTATTCAAAAACACCCTCATAAAAATATCCAGACTAGTATCAAACCAAATATCTGGACACTGCGGCTCGATCAAATTGACATATATAATTGGCCATTAAGCCTCCTTTAAGCTGCTTCTACTGAGCAACCATTTCTCATTATTTCTCATTATTTGTCAATACACATAATTGTCGTCATTGTCATACGCACTCACATGTATTTCCAATCTCTTTTGTCAATATACATAATTGTCATAATTGTCATATTTCTAACCTTTTCAGAACCAAAAGCTACCTAACCACTAACAAATTACACAGAATAATGCTAAGTAAGATGCTTGCCCACACCAGGTACTGCATTATTCATGGGAGGCAATAAAGTAGTCAGTCTCTGCTAGTGTGGGTGTACATGTGACCATGTGTGTACTGTAATTCTGCTAGGAAGTTAGTAGAGCCATCCATTAGTAGAGCCTAATGGTTTCTGGTAAGTGGCTATGGTGGCTTGAATTAAAACACCTCCCGCATTGGGAAGGACATTGGGAAGAATTAAGACCTATGGCCTTGTTGGAGTAGCTGTGGTCTTTTTGAGGAAGTGTGTCGTTAGAGGTGGGCTTTGAGGTTTCAGAAGCTCAAGCCAAGCCCAGTAGGGGACTCTCTCTTCCTGCTGCCTGCCAATCCAGATATAGAACTCTCAGCTCCTTCTCCAGCACCATGTCTGCCTGCATGCTTTCCACCATGACAATAACAGACTAAACCTCTGAACTATAAGCCAGCCCCAGTTAAATGCTCTCCTTTATAAGATTGTCATGGTCATGGTGTCTCTTCATAGCAATAGAAACCCTAAGACAAGGACAAAGTGACTTCTTCCTATCTTGATGTGTTCTTAGGGGTTGTTCTGTTATGAGCCAATTCCTGGGACAGTCAGTGTTCTATTCTCAAATATTATCATTACTTAAGTAAGATATATCCATTCAAATGCACAGGGACAGAACAGAGCTCTTGCCACTCAAGTCAGCTAACCAGAAAGTTGCTGCCCTTCTCTATCCCCCCACACACACACACTCTAATGACTCCTTTAATAGTCTTATCATGAGTGCTACTGAAGATGCCTTCCTGCATCCCACTGACACTGAGCTCCAGTTGCCCAGGCTGAGTCCTTACAGGGCAGTCATATAGCCGATTGGTTTTCTTCTGAGCTTGAATGTTGAGGGTGGGTGGATGCTGTAAGTCACCTTTGTCCATCTGAGCACAGGCTTTAAATGTTTGAACAGTGTCAGCATTGAGGGGCTACTTGCAGAGTCTCAGAGGACTTACTGGAAATAGAGACCAGGGAATTCCATCCTCTCCACTTCACATGTGTGCTTTGAGTCCCAAACTCCAAAACGGGGTAATCAAATGGAACAGCTATGCCACACAGATACTCTGCGCACATGAACTTGAATGCTACTATGCGTGAGGATTTTGAACACAAATCCAGGACAAGGCTGCCGTAATTGTTTTTAAAGTCACCAAAGGAAAACACTTTCAGTGCATAGATTTCCGTTTTGCATAGTCCCTCGTGTTCCTCCATGGCATTTCTAGAGGAGAAAGACCCCTGAGCAAGAGTATAGAGGACCTGGATGAGTGTGTACCTGAGAGGTTGGAGACCAGCCTGCCTCAGTGGCAGGAGAAGGAAGACGAGACCAAACATTGGGCTATGATACTCCATCATGTGAACCAGGGGTTTTCAACCAGGGCTTCTTTTTGCCCCCATGCAGGAACATTTGGTGATGTCTGGAGACATTTTTTTACTTTAGTGTCTGAGACTGGGAATGTGCCCTTATATAAATATAAATATAGTGTAAATGTTTATATCTCTTCAAAAGTCGGATTGACCTTTTTCCCTCCTTAGTGATATGTGAGGAAGCCAGGTCTTGGGAGATAATCGGGTTACATGGCTAGAGCCCTCCTACTTGAGTTCACTTTATAAGAGGCCTGACCAGCTTCGGTAGCACACATTCGTAACACCAGGTGCACAGGAGACCAAGACAGGAGGGGAGCAAGTTTCTAGGCCAGCCTGGACAAATTAGCAAAGCCCTTTCTCAAAATGTATGAGCTAAAGATGGGCTGAGAATGTCATTCAGTGGGAGAGTCCTTGTCTGTCAGGCACAAGGCCTTGAGTTCAATCTCCAGTACTACAAGGACCAAAATGAAAAACTAAAGGAAACCAGAGGATCGAGAGAGAGAGAGAGAGAGAGAGAGAGAGAGAGAGAGAGAGAGAGAGAGAGATATTGGTCCTTTCCAGGCTGCAGGAAACTTGACCTTGGACGCCAAAGCCTCTAGAAATGTGAGAAACTAAGGTGTTGCTCATGAGCCTGATGCTGGTGTTTTCTTACACAGCAGCCCAAAGCACTAAGACAGGGGGCCACTGTCACCCACTGGGTGATGCCAGGGAGGGTACTAAACATCTCAGAGCCCAGGACTGGGCCCTGGGACTGGGTCATTCTGCCCCAAGGGCAGCAGTGCTGAGGCTGAGAAAGGGAGAATTGACAAAGGGGTGTCAGAAATACCCTAATAAACCTGGCAGAAAATATATGAGCAAGAATATTCCACTCTGTACAGTCAGGGGGCAGCCAGGGGTCCCCCAAAGGCTTCGTGCAAAGCTTTAGAATGTTGGTCCTTCTCAAAAATCCTCTGTGGTAGCTACTAGCAAATCCGGGGTGACTGCTCTGACAAAGTCAGGGACCTTTCCTCAATGCGCCCACCTTTCCTGCCCCGCGATCCTTTCTAATGAGCCCTGGTCATGGGGATTTCGAGTCTCTTGACATGAACTACAGGGAACTTTCTCTTCCAGACGCAGGGGATAGTGTGGGTCTCCTGCTGAAAGGGAAGGCAGGGAAATTACATGGCCTGAGCAGAGCAGTTCTGTGTTAGCCCATTGATTGATTCCAGAATTAGTGTCCTTCCCTCCATGACTCAGTGTCTCTTAAATGCAACTATTTCTTCCCCCGGTCACTGCGGGACACTTGATCCAAATTTCGCTGCAATCCAGAGCTGTTTTCCTTGCTGTTCCACTGGGGACAGAACACAGTTCTTTTGAAAGCTTCAACAACTCAGTTGTGCTTCTCAGTGGCTGCTTTCAATAACTTACTCTATTCTCTCCAGCCTTGGGTCTCCTTCTTTTCCTTTAGAAACCCTCACATGTCTGTGTACACTAAATATTGATGAATGTTATTTAGGAGCTTTGGTTGTTTACTTCCTGACACAACTTGAAAGCATGCCTGGGTATGGTGTGAAAAATCCCAACTATGATGAAACTAAGCCAGGACAATGAGCAGCGACTTCATATAAAGTAAGTTACTTACTCGACATACCCAGAAGACCACAAAGAAAAATAGATACTTTTCTTAAAAAGAAACTCCAAACACCTTGTGCTGATCACCCTACTTGAGAAGTTCTGGGGTAAGCGTTTACTGAGAACCTGGGCCAAGCCTGAGAAAGTCCACCAGTGGACTCTCTTCTGAGCAAATGGACCAGAGGTACCAGTCCCGGGGCCTGGGCCCCAAAGCCCCTCTCCGCGCCTATCTGGAGTTCTGCTTTGTGGACAGGGCAACTGGTAAACGTCTAAGGAGTTCCTGACTAGACTCCAATCCCTCCTCCTCTGCACACACTCGGTTGGAGAATCAAAATCCCACATCTGGAATTTGGCTTTTTGCTGTCACGGGATGTCTCAAGTGCTGGCTGCTATTTCTAGAGTTACATAATTTCTCCTAGGGAGCTTTTTTTCCTTGCCTCAGACAGAGAGTGGAAGAGAGTGCGGAGGAAATGCCTGTGAGGCTAAGTCGTAAGCGTGCATCTGTGGTAATGAAAGGGTAGTGGCAGAAACGCACAGAAAGTTCCGACGGCTTGCGAGAAACGTGAGGGGCAGGGCCTGCTGGAAATGACCACGCAAGAGCCAAAACAAGTTTGTGAGGACAGAGGTAAAAACTTCATGGCGTGAAAACATGATGGTGAAGATTTTCACATCTCAGGGGAATAGAAAATGGAATTGGTGGTTTGAGGTATATCTGGAAATTCAGATCACCTCACCCAGATAATATTACCAACTTTCATTTATTGATTGGCTTACTATCAGTAAACCTTGCCATGAAGTTATCAAGCTTAAATCTAAATATTACACCCTTGCTGCTTGGAATTCAGAGTTAACGGGTAAATTCCTGCCCTCAAGGAGCCTGGGGTCTAGCTGAGGACCCAAATTCTAACATAGGCAATTACTGTTCAAAGTTGTCAGTGTGGGGGCACATCCTTGTGGGTAATTCTGCATCTTCTGAAGCAAGAATGGGCACCTAGCTAAGCTTCTGAAGGCCAAACAAGGCATCATGGGAGAAATGACACTTACATTATCTTCAGAACGATAGAGGTGAGTTAGCAAAGAGAAAGACTTACAAAATCCCAGAAAGGAAAGTATATGGCATATGGCTGGTACAAGTGATTGACAATAAACAAAAACAGATACTTCAGTGAAAGGTAAACTATATTGTAAGATTTATTAGCTATTAAATCTTTGTCACAACAAATCAGTTCTCACACTATAGGGACACAAAACTTATAGACAAAATGTAAATGAATGTGTTCCAATAAAACTTTATTGACAAAAACAGGTAGAAGGCTGGCTTCATCTCATAGCCTTATTTTGTTGAACTATCTGTCTAGAAAAGAGTTGGGCACCATGTTTCTTTGCTGCCTCTTATGCCATCATTTGTTTCCATACTCATTACCTAACTCTTTAGAGGTCCATTCTCTTTATTAGGGCTCATGAATTGGATGTCAGTTTCTAGAAAAACAAGCAGGCTACAATTCTGAGTGTGAGCAGAATAAAACCCTTTCATTAGGCAAGAGAGGGACAACTGTGGGGGCAGCTGTGCACAACCCAAGGGAAGACATCTATCAAAGAACCCATCTTCTTTCTGTACCTCTTACTTACGCTATAGAAAATCCAGTCAAACCAGAGCCTGGCACTCTCCCCACGTTCAACCATTTAGCATATACAATAGTTGCATTTAAACATGGCGCATGCATGTGTGTTCCCTCTCTTTCCTCTCTCATGTATACAAATAAACAAAACACGTCCTGTTTCTTCCTCCCATCTTTGAGGACCTAGGGACCTAGGGTGTGTCTGCAGATACCAGCCAAAAAGATGATGAAACTTTGGTCAGAAAACATCACTCGGCTGCTTGGAGCAGTTTCTCATGTCTTTGCTCTTATGATGTGTCTTTCCTGCTCAGTTTGGCTTGGCCTTGGGGACAGTTCACACAGACTATGCTGATGTGAGCAAGCCCTGTGCATACTTTCCCTCACTACCGGGCTGATGTGAAGCTGGATGTCTCTTGACAGTTGAACCTTCGCTTTTCCAGCAGCCCCTGAACAATGTACCGTCCTGAGAAGATTACTGCAGGCACCCACTGGGACAAAATGAAGCTGGACACGGCACAGCGCCCGTTCATCTACTCGTGTCTCTGAATACCCCAACACACCCAAAACACATACCATTCCCATACATACACATACCATATGAGTGGAGAGAGGGTGACAGAGTGGAGTTACTTCCCCCTAGCCACACATCGAGTAATGAGAGAAGCTCGGGATGGCTGAGAGCATTTCCACTCAGCCTGTGCCTCAGGACCAAAGGTGGTAATGAAGTCCTCGCTGCTTGAAATGCACAGTATACCCTCCATCCTGAAATAAAATTAAGATTCAAAGATTAAGAAGTTATTCTTGATCTAACTGTGGCAAATGCCCTAAGGTTGGGAGGGAAACGGACAGGAAATGAAGAAGGAGACTCTGCCTTAAGCAAACTGTAATTGTGTTTGAAGAAGTAAAACACGCACATACAACGTACTAAGAGGAGCTGGAGCCGTGGCGCAGCACTCAAGAGCACTGCTCATCCAGAGAACCCAGGTTTGAGTCCCAGCACCCACATGGCCGCTCACAACTGTCTGTTACTCAAATCCCAGGGGGTCTGCCTCCTCTTCCAGCCCCCACAGGCACCGAGTATGCAAGTGATACATAGATATGCATGCAGGCAAAACATCTACATAAAAATAAGTAAATAAATGTTAACAAAGAAAATATTTCATTTCGTGTGCGTGTGGTGTGCGTGTGCGTGTGCGTGTGCGTGTGCGTGTGTGTGTGTGTGTGTGTGTGTGTGGTCAACCAGGAACCAGGTGCTCTGTTCATATGTGCTGGAACACATGAGTCACTGTTCTGCCCAGGGCTGGCTGGTGTAAGAAGCTTTAATGAGGAGGGCTGTAAAGCAGAGGCACACACGCATTAGCAGGAACCGGAGGGGAGGCTTCTGAATAAATAAGTAAAGCGATGATAGTGGATGAAGCTAGGTGACGGATGCAACATGGTCTCCTCTCTCAACTTTCATACCCTTGATACTGTCATAATTAAAAAGAAAAATGAAGGAGTTACAGTTTTCATTTTGTAACTCTCTACCCTCTACTTTTCCCGTAGGTAGACAAGTTCGTTTCTAAAAATTAAATTTTGAGAGAAATCCTAAAAGTCAACCAGCCCCTTCCAGCTCTAGACATCACGATCAACCATAGCCTGGTTACCTGATTAGCCAGAGAGGCCTCTAGAATGTTGTCAAAGGTACCTGCCAGAAACTGTTGACGAATCTGACAGGAGTGTGCCTGGCTCACACTCTGCACTACCATTTCTTTCATTGTAGGCTCGCATCTGCCCAGGGTACTGTCCGCCATGCCTGCAGATCGGCATTTCTCTTCTACCAGCCTGGGTTGTGGCTGCGGATGTGGCCTCCAACAGCTTGAGTCCAGGCCTCCATTCCTGCCAGAGCCCCTGCTGAGCCTGACCCACCAGGCCTCCTTCCGTGGCTGGCAGGAATGTTTTCCTATGATGTGCCTCCCCGCGGCTCTCAGAAAGCGATGAGTGCTAACAGATCCCAGTTGGTCCAGAAGGAAACCGGTCCAGTTATTCTTGGGTTGACTTCTGATTGGTGAGGGGCTCTTCCACATGTGAGCAGAAATGATGTGCCAGGCATGTCTTTTCCTGACTGTGCTGACTTCCAGCTGGATCAACATAAAATGAAGGTGATGAGCACAGGCTGATACAGCTCAGAATGGCCCCGGGTTCTTCGGTGAGAAAATCCTGACGGTGTTTATAAGGCCTTGCACCAGCAGACCCTGACTCTCCCTTCTTCCAGTCTTCTGGGCCAGGCTCCTCAGCCAGCCTGACTCGGTCTCTAACACTAAACCAACAAGGGGCTCATTATCCATTCTTTCACTTGAGAGACTGGGAAACATGGAGGGGCAGGGGAGAGGAGGGGCCTACTTGGATCACATCTATGGCCAGACACCGCACTAAGAACTTTCTGCTCATTTCATTCTAATGGTGACCCTGTGGGTCAGATTTTACAGATGAAAACACTAGTCTTAAAGAGGAGATGGGTGGCGGTAGAGTCAGAAAGTGCCAGAACAGGATGTAGGGTTAGGTCTTTCTGAATTCCCAAGCCTTTATTGCTCCTCACCTCATCTCTATGACTAAGTAAGAAATCTATGGTAACTTGTTAGCCCCTCAGTGGACCCAGTGCATCTGCTGACAGCCTGGGTTGGCACGTATGCCAACAAAGAAGACTTTACCAGAAGTAGGGTCCGGAGACATTTGCATCCCTCCTTCAGGTAGTGCTGACTTCACTTACAATTGAGAATTTGCTGGGCAAAGACACCTCCTCAGGTAGGTGGAGCTTCCTCTGTGTTCCCAGAATCTCTCTTGTACTTATTCCCATTCTATAACGCCGTAGACACGGACAATGCCCAGGACGTTAGTGTGTGTCATACAGCGTGAGGAAAGTGGCCATTTTTGTGACCTCACTTAAGAAAAACAGACCAAGCCGGGCAGTGTGGCGCACGCCTTTAATCCCAGCACTTGGGAGGCAGAGGCAGGTGGATCTCTGTGAGTTCCAGGCCAGCCTGGTCTACAGAGCGAGATCCAGGACAGGCACCAAAGCTACACAGAGAAACTCTGTCTCAAAAAAACAAAAGAAAAGAAAAAGAATAACAGACCAAAGGAAAAAGTTTAACTTGGAGCTGGGGGACGTTTCAGTCAATGAAGTGCTTGTCAGTTCAAGCGGGAAAGAACACTGAGTTCAAATCTGCAGCACCCACATGAAGCACGCCCCTCCCCCCACCCCGCACCGTGGCATGGAAGGCTGTCCCTACGACTTCACCCCACTCACTCTGGAAAGTCTCTTATATAGAGCAAATAGGACGGAGACACAAATTCACCAGAAAACACAAACCCACCAGTATGATCCGACCGTTTAGCGAAAGCCACTCCTGAGCTCGCGATACACCACTCGTATACAATACTCCCATGCGTAACGAGATTTGACCTCGAGGAAAGTTTTGCAAGAAGATACTGTACAGAAGCCAAGAAACGATCAGTGAACTATTGCTGCTCGAGATTAGTAATCTACCACCTATCCAGACTCACCAAACATACAGAAGCCTCACCCATAAGACCACCAAAACACTAGACGACACCCCCAATGTTGCAGATGAAGCGCCCAAGAGATGACACCAGCACCTGAAAACAAATGCACCTGAGACCCACGGGGAAAAAGCCCAGAGGACTCCAGCCCGAACACAAAGAGACTACAGAGCTCTAACAGAGCCTGTGGTAGGTAATTAAACTGTAATTGCCCACTCCAACGCTCACACCGGCGATGGCACAATTAAGACGAGTTAGCCCTGTTGGAATTACTCCTCTGGCCTTGCTCTAGCCGGGACTGTCACTGTGAGGAAGCAATGGGACTATGAGTTTCCTAAATGTTCAGTATACCTGCCCACCGCCTGTCCCAGCTTTACTCCTGTATGATCTGCAAGACTGCTAGGACTCTCAGCTCCTTTACTCCGAGCACATGTCTTCCTGCCAATCGCCCACCACATAGAAACCCCCACCCATGATGATATTCGAACTCGAACCTCCAACCCCTGAACTGTAAAGCCGACCCAAACCCAAATACATGTTAATTTCACTAGTATAAGAAAGTCTCCACGTGGTACCTACGGTGCTCTCACGCAATGAAACTAACAAGCACAAAATGGCTAATATAAAATAATCCTGAACAAAAAACTCTCTCTCAAAAGAAGCCTTACCTCTCTCTCCTACATAATTGCACTTTGTACAGGACAGGTATTTTTTTCCTTATAGCGTCCTACATTGCCGGCCCCCCCCATGCCCGTTATATATTAAAGCGTCCACCAAGATTTGTGTTTTAGTATGCTCACTTCTCGTATGTGTGTTGCACCTAATGTGACTAATTTCTCGTGTTCTGATATAGTAGTCATTAAACTCACCAATCAATGGGTGGTTTTCTTTCTCTCGCGATACTCCACTCAGTTTGTTCTCGCTGATTATAATTATCACCACTCTCACTTCATCTTACTCTTAACTATAAATCAGATACACAATTGTTTGGAACATCACTCATAATTACTCAATATATCTCAATAATTATATATTAGACCCACAATTTATACTCTAAAAGAGAAAAGAAAGAAAAGAAATGTCCCACATTGTATTGAATGGAAGCTCTCGGATCAAAGGAGTTGGAGGCCAAATGGGAAAACCAGATATTCAGAACAAGACCCTAAATATTGCTATAAAAACCCTATTTTTCCAATTTATAAAAAGAATCCAACTTATAAAACATAGTGGAGAAACACACTACAAACCAACACGTTAAAGTCCGGAAAGACGGACGCGGCACTAGACCCGTGATAGTCCCCCCAGCGAAAGAGAAACAACACATTTGCTTGAATTAAAGTACCAAAAAATAAGATACAGCCAATTGAAAAAACACTACATTAACATATATGGGAAACGACACCCACTCAACACCTTAACAGGTTATCTCTAAGCGAAGATTAGTATCTATGATAGTGCTAGATACTTAGCCATAAAACAAAATCTATATGATGTTCGTGATATATATAGACAAATCCACTTTACTATTCTCAAATGCACAACCACTTAACAGATCGACTCACACAAGAGAACATGAATTTTAAAAGAGAGTGCAGACACACCACCGCTAATTATGCCATCCGGCCAATTAGAAGGAAACAGAAAAAGGACCAGGGAACACCTGATATGTAATAAAATACAAATCTCAAAAAATAAAATAAAAAAAAATAAAGTCAGGCATGGAATGAAGGAACGCCTAATAACAGAAAATCAGACAAAATAACACTAGTCTGAGAATAAACTATGTATAAAATGAAAATGTGCATTGCAAAAAAAAAAAGAAAATAGGAGCATAGAAGAGTGATTGAACAGAATTACCCACTCACACAGGACTGGGAGAAGGCTGCTCACCAGAATGAACACGAGAAGTCTATCATATGAAGCTCACTCAAGTATCAGGACATTAGGCAACCTTACCCCACCTTCTCTTATCCGCAAGCCCACACCACCCACCACAACATGACGAACCCGCTCTACTCCTCCCTCCGAAAGCCCCAGAGCAAAACCCAGAACAACAACAGATACTATGTCTGCCATTCTCTTGGCTAGCCCACCCCACACATAACTCACATACGGTTAAATATCATTGACTTGAAGAAACCCACCACTATCACAAGATTATGCAATGCAGCGCACTGTTCAGAAACTCACGTCTCTCCACCACTCAACTACGCCTGACTACCTCCATTCAGTTGACCAACGGTACCAGATGCAGGCGACCTGCTCGAGAAACAGGAGATTGACAGTGCGTCTCCTCTAGCCACGCTGGACACCTGTAAATGCTCAAACCTGGCTTGGTGATGCGATGCCCACTGGAGCAACCCCAAGTGAACAATTAAGATATAACTGATACGGGATAAAACCAATCCAGCTATTCTGAACTGAATACAAGAGGCCTTCCCAGCTCCAACAGGAGACTTCATGCCCCACCACCCCCCCGGCCTACTCGAGATAACACTCACCACGCTCGGAGAAGCCCTCAATGACCGAGAACCGAAGAACATGCTCATCGATTAGTCACACATCATCCTAATCGGCCCAATCCTCGCATCAACTTGTCCCTTCTACCAATATTTATATGCCATACGATCACCAATGTGCATTCCGTCAGACCCACCCTCCATTCGTTAACACCATGCACCATTGAAGAGCGTACTCTTCCGTAGCGATGACAGCTGCACTGGTATAATAGACAGCAGCATCGCATCTCGAGACTGTATGATCAAACGCCCACATAAGTCACTTGTACAAGACATGCTCAGCTTGGTGAGCAAAAACCCCCCAATCGTATACCACAAAAAAACCCTACCTCCCATCATCCCAGGCTCAGGCAACTCGAATTCGGATTCGAGACCAATAACGCAAAGAACGGGTAGGCCAAGGGAGCCATCGAAACATGCGACCGACCTAACTTCTCTCAACAATCGGACACAGCAACGAATCCCTAGCACAAACGCTCGACTAAAAACCCAACAACACTGTAGGCTCAACATGTACAAGCGCGCTCCACAAGAGCCAAGACAAATACACCCCGATATCCAGCACATAGGGCTAAGCGACACCGGCACCTGACTCACTCACCCTCTCAGGCGAAGCCCAGGAGAGTCACGTTCGGCACCGGCCACTAGATTCTGTACCCAGACGCAAACCGACGCTACCCTCTCCCCACCACCATAACTCCCACCGACCTGCCACCCAGACTCCTGCTCAGCCCAGTCCCAGCGACACTCATCCCCCATATGCCCACACTATCGCCCCAGCAGCCCACATCTAACACTATGGCGCGACCACACCACGGGGATATTCCCATAAAAAAAAAAACACTTAACCGAAAATACCTACTAAAGAAGAACTCTGAGGTCGCCACACGCAGCAGGTAAGAGGGTGGGACACCACCTAGCGAGTCACGAGAGTCGCACACTCCGCAAATGGTGGACACCGCATAAACTAGTGATCAAAATACAACTGGCATAAAACTTTCACAAGACATAAATAAAAATACACTTAAACCACACAACCAAACAAAACAACATACCCCATGAGCACCCAACTCAGCCAGCTCCTAGCAAGATCCAACCAGAGCTGGCGCAACCAGTACGAGACACGATCGAATGCATCTGGACACACAACATCCTTACCCATCGCGCTCCAACCCCACATAGCCAACCAAACTACACTGAGTTTCAGAGCTCCACCTGAGAAGCACCCTGTCTCACAACAACGAAACAAAGAGTTGAATAGGGAATGGACATATACCAACAATAATGTCCACCTCAAACTGCAGCCCTAACACATCCATACATCATACAGAACAACACGAACCAATCCATGCATAACACCACCACAAAATGCAGTATCACCAAACACACCAACTCGTTCACATCACACTATATATCTAAAATCACTAACTACTAAGCAACTCATGCAAATTGAACACAATAGGTTAATTTGTCAACACATTCAACGACCCATCATCACTGAATTTTCTACACAAGAGCACTAGGGGCATCACTCTAGCAAGGAATCTGCCTGGTACATCCAAGGAACCCCCACACAGAAACCAACATGGACCCAGCATACGACACCACAGACTCCCCATAGCAGGAGTCATGAGACAAACAAGGCCCCCATAGGCAACCAAAAGGTGAGACAGGAACAGTTTTGGGACCCAAAACACCAAATCTTAAGAACTAATAAGTATACTGCAGATAACCACCAAAGATCAATAAGTCATAAGCACATAACCAAAAATTGAAAACACAAACACATGATGATAAACACAAGCACCACTCCTGAACACCTAATTAGAAATACTCCACCCAGATCTGTGAAAATGTCCATCGTCTCTTTCCAGGAACATAGAAAACACTGAAGAAAATAACTACACGCACTGACGCCCAAAGGTTAAATAAATAAAATCTCAAACAACCTCAAATACATTAAAGACTCACCAAACCCTCCTCTACATCTTAACAACTTACCATCCTTATAAATGAGATAACCACAATGACAGAAAAAACCACATAAATGGGAAAACCACAAATGTTGGAAAATTAAATAACCACATTTAAAATTACGAACCACAAGTACAAAATAAAACAAACATCAAAATAGACCACACACCGTCTCACGGCTAAAAACTGTTCCTAGAAAAATTTATAAGCCTAAACCACACAGTGTTTAAAATGTAATGCGATACAGCTTAAGTAAATGCAACTATACTGTTCAAAAAAAACATCATTTGCAAGATCGAGCAAATGTACTTCCTAATCACAAGAGAAGCTCATAAAGCAGGGAAGAAACCAATAAACATCCACCAACGGGGCGGAGCGCAGTATAGACGTTATAAAATAAAAGCAATTCCACACAAATTCACGCAAAGCAATACAAATAAAACATCATCACCAAGTGAAAACCGCACACCACCAAACAGAATACCAAAGCCTGAACAACAAAAACACTGATACACTTTCAAAAGATAATAAAAAACTAATGAATTTTCTAGCAAAGACTACCGACCTTCTCAAAAAACAGAACCCTCACTAACAACAATCCTGAAAGACACTAAGAAAATTCCTATTAAGATAGTACTGAGGAAATAATAAATAACATAACAAGAAAATTTGAAATATTTCGCACCACCACTCCACAAAAAACCGACCCATGAAGAATAAAGTGCATGAAAAAACAAGTCTGAAGAATCTACTAATACCCCAAAATTCCCTTCACTAGAAAGCAATAAATACCGACTATCCAAATAGATAATCCAAGCTCTCTGGAGGATATGAAACCAGCAACAGCCACGCGCATACAACAACTTCACAGGTCAGTAGGGTTGACCCACCAACAATATAAAGAGAATCTTCAGGAATGGACAGCCTAAATGACAAGACAAGCAAGAGAGAGGAAGAGGGACAGGAGGAAACGCAAGACCAAGGAGGAAACGCGACAGCGAAGGAAGGACGGAAGGACACGGAAGAGAAGCGAAGGAAAAACGAAGGAACGAGGGAGGGACAAGGCAATGCAGAAGACGGTAGAGGCCACCAAAGAAGGAGAGAGAATCTCTACAAAATTGATATTTATTTAAAAAACAACCAAAGAAAAAACACATACTATGTAGCTCCTACTCTGTCAAATCTCTCAACTGCACCCCCTTCCCTCAGGAGCCACGCTCAAAGAGACCGAAATCCAACCGCAGCACTATCCAGACCCCCTGATACATCAGCAACCCCTGATATGCGAAAGTAAAACATGAATCATTCCAACAAGCTCCCCACTGAAAGTAAACGTCAATATACACACTTCACAGCTACTTAAATTAAAACAATCCACCACACGAACAAGCACAATCCCCAAACCTCACAACAACCAATGAGACAATGTAACCAGTTCACTTCGAGAATGCAAAGTATCAACAGGTGAACATCAACAAATTGATAAAAACATCGACAGCCATGCACCACACTCTCAAACTAACCCACTAAAGCTACCTCAGAAAATACATATTCATCCTCAATAAACACCCAAACAGCTTTAACACACACGATTCAAGAATTCCATCCATGACTCTAACACTCACAGACTCTTTAAAAACTTTAGGAATAACACGATCAAGCCTCCTTAATCATGATAAAAAAAGAATCCTGCCAAAACATCTCGTATTCGCAACAGCCTCACAGAACTTATTCCTCTTCAACCTTCCATCGTCAATAGTAGACATCCCAGTCAGTTCCACACATAATGTAAGAAAAAACTTAATGTGGAGTGCGTCAGGTTTGGTAACACGAAGATTGGCAAACCGCCGGCCCGGGCCCCAGAAACCCGGCCCCCAGTGGCCCGGCAACGGCCACAAAAACCAAACCCCCAACAAAACGTCCCGGCGTGCGCACCCACAGACCTCTCTAACATCCCAGCACCGGCGAGGCCGCAGTCAGGCGCGCATCTCTGTGCAAGTTCCGCACCCTGCCAGCCCTCCGGGCCTACCAACGTCAGTCCCACGGAAAAGGCACACACAAGAAACCCCCATACCACAGAGAAAACAACCCCTCGTCTCACCACAACCCAACCAAAACAAAAAAAAGCCTAATAAGCACTCGACTGGGTAGTGGATCCGATAAACACCCGGTCCCCTGGCACCAGGCAACCACACCATGCCCACAAACCAACCAACCCCCCCAAAAACCACGGCCCAAACAGGGCCCAACACCCCAAAATCACCAGCCCCACCCACCCAAACCAAAAACCCCAAACCCCAACGGCAGGCACCCCACCGGCTCCCCCAAAACCAAAACCCGAACCACGCCCCGACCCCCAAACACGGCACAAACAAAAACCCACGCCACGCGCCCAAACCCACCAAATGCAACCCCCCAACAAGCAAACCACACCCACCCAACACCCAACCGCTCCCCCAAGGCCCCAAAAAAAAAACCCCCAAAACCAGCCACACCAAAAACACAGCCACCCACAGAGCAGCCCAAACACGCGAGCGGCGCCCGCGCACACCTATTTTAAACTCCCGCACTTGGGAGGCAGAACAAGGCAGCCGCAAGAGATACTCTCACTCGATGAGGTTCAAAGGCCAGCCCATGGCCTCCTACACGAAGATCAAACTCCCACCCCAACCCCCCCCCCCCCCCCCCCCCCCCCCCCCCCCCCAAACCCCCCCCACCCCCCCCCACCCACCCCCCCCCCAACCCCCCCCCCCCCCCCCCCCCCCCCCCCCCCACCCCCCACCACCCCCCCCCCCACCCCCACCCCCCCCCACCCCCCCCACCCCAAACCAACCACCCCAACCCAACCCCCCCCAACCCCCCTGACGAACAGGCTCCACCAAAGCTACACAGAAAACCTGTCTAAATACCAAAAAAAACAAAAAACACAAACAAAATTTAACAATTCAAAACTGAAAAAAGAAAATTACAAAACATTTAAAAGGCAGTAAATTTTAAACAAGCCAAAAATCAAAAAAAAACACAAAAAAAAAATAATTATAAAGAGGGAAAAACCAGAAAAACAGACTACTCTCATACACGCTCCCATCGCGACCTCTAAACACACAAGAAGAGAACACAAAAACTACAGACCCACAACCAGCTTTAAAATTAATTCAAGGAACCTAGCAAACGGCATAATTGACGAACTGGACCAACGATCAGTGTTAGACACTAGGTGCTCTCCAGAGCACAACAGGTTATGCCAACTCCCCAAAACACAACCCAGCTCAACTCTGAATCGACCTCTCCTGAGTCCGCCAACAGCCCTCACGGCGAAACTACAGGCGTCGACATCAACATCGACACACAGTACCTGTTAAACACATAAATAAAACAGAACGCACAATCTTTAACAAATAAACAATAAAAAATGACACATTAGCACAGATCATTCTACACACATACAACTCATTGATACTTCTCACTAAAAAACCCCAAAAGCAAACTATTAAAATGATTCTTAAATAATCACCACCTCCCACACCCTGTTCATCACAGACCACATAGTACCAAAAATCAATTAAAAATATCTAACCGCACACCACACCCATATAATAAAAAATGAGACAAAACGAATAAAACACCAAACAACCATCGCATCAACACAACACAAAAACTACAAGACATAATGATGGACAAAAAAACCCTCTTGACAAGCACCCTATAATAAAACCTCCACAGGAAAATAGACACACTCTTCATAAATCTAAAAGCCAACAGACTCAAATGTATGCGACACATCAGACATACCTCACTAGATAGATCCTATAGATTCAACTTCCTATAAATTCAAACAATGCACTCCCAAATAAAAAAAACCTTACAGAAGGCTCTCTCTAAAACTTAGGACAAGCTTATTTGATCCCACTATGTGAAAATAGATATGAAACCCCTCCACGATTCACACAACTAAAAGGGCTATACCCACACAGCATGACAAGACAAATTTGATCGCACTCTGGAACACATCGAGATTGTACAATAAAGATTTACCTCTGCAATTCAAGGCGCGAGTCTATGCTACCTAGCGAACCCAGAATCAGCGCATACAAGCTCTCTCTGCCAGAACACATAGCGACACATAAAGAGAACACAGAAAATAGAGAATATCAAGCAGCAGAGGCCTTCAGAAAGATACATGGGCACCCTCAAATGTATTCGAAAATCACAAGAGAAGGAGAAAAGCCCACAAAGGACCCACGGTGCCCACACAAACGGATCCTTACTCTGCTTCGCCCCCTTCTACAACTGATCAATCAGGCTTACTCTACCCTGAACTACTAACTGAACTCCTCTAACTCATTATAACTTCTCAACTAAACCTCACGAACCCCAACCTACCCCAACCACCCCCCCCCCACCACACCACCTAAGAATAACTGCCTCTTGAAAGACATACAAAGGCCACCACATCTTAGAGCCACAGCTGAGCCGGAAAGCCACAAAAGCGACTCCCCCCTCCCACCGCCACCAACCCAAAAAATCGGCACAAAAACGAGAAAAAGTCCAACCAAAAAAAACAGTCCCACACACGTCGCTTCAGCACACTCACAGTCAAAAGCACACTGAACCACCATCCTGTGGGCGAGCACTTTAACTCCAAAGGTGAGATTGCCCTAGCGGTCACAACAGCATCTCTCATCTCAGAAGTAAAGAGCACGAACCTTCAAGAGCACTTAAAACAACATAGTTTCCAAAGATACAACTCCAACTCCGACACTCGAATGTGCACCAGAACACACCTGAGTGTCTAGAGGAACACGGAATGCATGTCATGAACAGTGTGAGCCAAAAAATGATCTAAACACATACACAAAATGGCACTCACTACTAAAGTTTCAAAAACTGGGACTTCCTTCACACTAGAGAAATCTCGCCTCATACTTAATACATAAGAACGCTCTAAGAGAAATAACTGGGCTCGCGACCAGTAGACCGCTTCACAGTGCTGGACTGCACTACCCTAGCCAAGATAAGTCAAGACCCAGGGCTCTCAGCCATCCTAAAACACATAAAGGAAGAGAGCAAGAGAGACATAAAAAAAACAAAGAATTAACCCATTAATAAACAAAGCCGTAGAGAGAAAGAGCACTGTACCATTCAAATACCACGCCATGTCCCAAAGCGTACCCCCCAAGGTATCCAGGATGCATCGAAGCTTTCCTACAAGCCCAGCTGGAAGAAAAACAACCTAGATGACCCGCTCTAGATCTGCTCTGTGGGTGTCCAAAACCACTGAAGCAGTCACTTACAAAAGAAATACCCAGAGGTTTCAAAGTCAAAGAAGTAGCCAATTGTCGGCATCATTAGTCTTCAGTGATACCCCAGATCCACAACCTCAATGCAAAACATAATCTAAGGGACCCCACTCTACTGAAACTGGAATGTCGCACCTCAAAAGGTTGTCACATAATAAGCACACCAAACAACTTAACAGTTCTAGACTCGTAAACCTCTGAGAGATCGGCATCCAGTAAGTATTTGATGAATTACTGTAATTCAAAAAGCGAGATTGGAAGACACGTCTTTGAAATTCACAACAAAAGCTCCCACTAGCCTTTAAGAGAACCAACACTAAGGAATCTCTCGATAGACTACCACCGCAGAGGAAAAGCCCAAGAGGTGTAGAAATCAGGAAGGCACCATGTCCTTAAACCGAACAAAGCTCTATCTCCTTCAACAACTAGAAACCCAAGTCTGACCAGCACTCCTTCGTAAAATATTGGCACACCCCCAAATTCCAATCAATCCAACAATACCCACTAGCAATTAAGTTCCTCTAGATCTGCAACAGTAACATTCACCATCGGCACCTGAAGCTTTACTGGCAGTTAACCCACAACACAACCCACGAGTCTCAAGAAGCAAAACGCATCCAGAGCCAGGACAAAGTCTACCACCGGAGCTAAACACAAAACTAATAATCTAATAAAACACACCCGTAGCTCAACATATGTTCACAAAAGAGCTGTACTGCGGGAAACTCACAGAATCTATAAGAACAACTTCAATAACCCTTCAACCAAGAAACCCTAATCCAATAACCCCAGACATGGACCACCAATTCTCGAAATGGTCTGCCACCCATCAAAACAACTCGCTTAAATAAATTTGTGAACATCTGCCAACATGGCTAACAATTTCAAAGAAATATGTGCGCTCTGAGAGAGCGCACCTGAAGACAATACGGTGAATATCAGGTTCCAAAAACTATATGGAGCTAATACACAGTCAAGACGAGAAACATAATCCCTAATGCGAAGCACAACCAGCCTTTCCAGAAACAACGAATCAGTTGCCTACTCTGCGATGGAGAACACTCTCACTACAAGAGGAGACAGAAAAGGGGAACTTATCTCAGAGGCCTAGAACATACGGCTAAAATACCCTGATAGCCTATGAGGTGTCACGTACATAACAAAAGCTCTCAACAATTCTGAACTTTCGATTAGTCTACAAAAAAGAAATCATTTCCTGCCAACAACTACGCGACTCAAAAGTGCCGCTACCGTCTTCTCCCAAGCGAACCTCTGCATACCATAAATTCCACCTCTGCCATTATTGCCTGACCACCAGTCAAGATAGGACTCCGCGTTAGAACAACGCAACGCCTTGCTCTTCCACCTCAAAGACCTCGTCGCTTTAGCTGCCTCAATTCAGAAAAACGAAATAACTCAAACGCGCAAATTAATTACTACTTCCCTGAGATTTAGAGCTTGGACTTCTGTGGACCACTAGACTGATACTTTAACACTTACTCAGCAATCCCTGCTTGAGAACGCTGTGCCTATAAGAAAGACAAGACTCCAAGATCGACTTCAAAGCTCTCATTTAAATAACCTCACGAAAGAGCCTGCTGAGCCTAACGGACAACAACCAGCACACACTAAAGGCACCAAACACAACACTCCCTCTACAAAAGTTAGATCCTCCCTACCTCACACATGGACCCGCAGAAAAATGAGACCACTTGCCCGTATCGAGGCTTAAGTCACCATGCATAAAGAAATTTCTATTATCTATCACCTCCATAGTACTTATTTCCAAATGGACAAGTCACAAAGCTCAGCACCGATGGCTGCCCTTAAAAGAGAGGAACAGGAGATAGGAGAAAGTGAATCACTGGGGAAAGAATGTGGAGAAAACAGCACCTCAAGAAAGATGCACTGACACAAAACCAAAAAACAAAAAGATAAAAGCATTAACTTCCATATCTAGAAAGACACTTAGCACAGCAGGTAACTTCAACTATCTCTATCGAGAAAATGTCACTACAGTAAATAACCACGGAAAACAAATACAGTCCATCCATAATTTGTCTCAAAAGAAACCAAGAAATTTTCTACAAATAAAAAACAAAATATCCGATTCCAAAACACCAAATAATATTAACAACCATTCCACACAATATCTAAAGAACAAGACAAAACTATCTTACCAAGAGAGGCAAACCCTCAAGAGAAACCCGGCGACAAGCAGAGCCCCAAAACCACGTGTGACTGTGCCAATAGAATCACAACCCCCACACCTAAAAATAGCTAAACCGCAAATACAAACGGAAAACGGTGTCTGGGAGAGAGATGGTTCTCGGAGTCAACAGTCGTGAGAAAACACAAAAACAGAAACCCCACTAATCAAACAAACCCCCACCAAACAAAACCCCACCACAATCCCCCCAACCCCCCCACGAACCAAAATTGTGACCATCACCCCAAAGAAGGAGGAATAGGATGCAGCACATGTCATTCTTTACTGCTCTTCTTTGACCTCCCGTCTACTTGAGAGGTACCGGACTCTCTCACTTCCAATCCCGCCCGTCCTCATACACCGCAGAGGAGTGTGCCTGAAAGAGAACACAGCTGACTAAATCAACACTCACCACGAACCAACCCCTCTGCCAGCATCTCTTTGTCACTGTTGGGGATGGCCAGTGATCCTCTTCGAACTCCGGTATGCCAGCGAAACATCAACTCTGCCCAGAGCCCATCTCCTCGGATCATGCTTAGTCCACAGAGCCAGTTGCGTCCCGTTCCACAACACCACAGCTAGAACACACCAAACCAAGGGCCGTGAGCACAAGCGCACCATAACCCATCTCATCACTATTCACTCCGACTCCATACATTCCAATACTCCTCTGTTATCCGAATAGCCCCATCCTCTCTCCGCTCCTCCTCAAAATCTACATCCTCGGAAGACAACCCATCCCACACAGGCTGATCAAACCACTACATCAAGCCAAGCTACCATCGCCAACAACTCGCGCAATAACAGACCCAACCATGTTGACAACAACAGCACAGCGCGCCCCAACAACTGCCCAAAAGATGCAGACCGAGAAAGACGCAGCAAATCGACAGACACAACATCCTCCAGATTAAGAAACCACCAAGTCAGCATGCGAGACATCCTCAGTATAACTTACACTATTAGAAATCTCACTTAAAAATTAAAAACCACCACCGAATGGCTACAACACACACAATACAACACACCTCCCCACTCCCCCAGAAAAGTGGCCCCCACCCCCAAAGGTACTCCCACTAAACGCTGGCCGGGTTGATACCAACTTAAAACAAATGAATAAAACCCGATAAAACGGATGTCACTAAAAGGAAGGTGAAATACTAAGTGAGGAACTCGTAATGCAATCATGGCAAAGACCCGCCAGATGAAAAAGGCCCTTCCTTCAACATTCCATAATTCAACCCGTCTCGCGGTCATATTAGCGCTGCCCCAAAATTCACATATAACCCACTCACCTGGCATCCAATATTGCCCTTCATAGTAAAAAAGAGAAGAGGACTGCATCAACAGAGTATGGTACAAAACCAAGCCACAGGCCCACGTCTGGCAACCGCCATCTTCCACAACACAAAAAACAAACCCCAAACCATTTTTTATACACTAGCATGCACACAAGTTACAAGACGACAAGACCGAACTACCCACCAAACAACAAAACAGTACGGTATATAGATGTAAAGACCCACCAGAGACAGCACGTCCACACCTTGATTCACTCCCCACGTGCCAAGCACTCCACTCTTACTTCTCTTTCATTTTATGTTCCTTATTGTTAGCCTAGGCCTACGCTCAGTTGGCAGGCACCCGCCCCCATGCAGGGACACCTGCTGGTTCTGCCTTACACCACTGCGCTGGGACTATCCACGCATAACAACCAGCCCTACATCTCTATTCTTCTTGTTAGCCAGTCTCTCCAGGACATCCCCACACGCTCACCGCGCTCCCCAACGCAACGGCTATAGACAACGGCCAGTCGAGCACCCTAGAATCAACACCACCCTAAGGATATCACCGCCCAGCCCACAAATAACACTTCCCCTTTATGTTGAGACAACATTGCACGTACCTCCTGGGTTATTTCGAAGGCTGTTTTCTGTCAAATCACATATTCCACAACACGGCCGCGCCAGTCCTGCCCAGCCGGAGACTGATACCCAAAATCCACGTCGACACACCCTACTACGCCAGAAATAACTCTCGTTACTCCAGCACTTACCTATAGGAAATTGCCAAACTCTCGACTCCGTAGATTAATATTCCTCCCACCCCACCCACAAAATACAAGCCATCTTTCCCCTGCAACACTATGTCATCGGCACCATCACCCAGCTCGCTTTGACCTCATTATCCACACCACTCTCTCAATACCCTGACTTTCAATTTGCCCACTCGTAAAGCCGAGTTACGTCTTAATCCCAAGCCACTATGGAACGATAATAGGTCATGCCCACCAGAAAGGCGCGCAACGAGAGCTCCATCACAGGAACAACCATACCAACGTCAAATAGTGCAATCTACAGTCAAAAATGAGCACGCCACCCCCACAAACAACACCACACTCTCATACAAAATAATACTCCAATACCCCCGAAAAACCAAAACCAACCAAGCATAACAATGCAACAGGCAACACACCCACGAGAAAAACAAGCCCAAAAAACACACACCTCACGGACCAACACTTATCCGCTCCACTTCTCTGTGGCCACTAGACCCAACAGACAGGAACAAGAACACTCGAGAAAACTTAACGAGGCAGCCAAAAAATCAATTACACAAAGGGCAGATTACACAGTCCAACAGAGCCATCACGCTGAGAACTTAACCACCACGCCATCAAGCACGTCTACTGTCTTGGGCCGAGACACAAAAATCTACCTGTGGAATTAAAGTTTCACCGCCACTCCAAAACCCTCTCCTCTTGAAAATAAAACCAAAACTGGATAAATGCCAAAAAACCTTAACTACACTGTGTGACTAAACCATAAGCCAAAAGACAAAAGGAAGACTGGACTCTAAATAAATAACTACGCATCACATGTTTTAGTTTTCCATAGTAACGTTAAGTGCGCTCTCTCAAGAAAATGAATAGCAAAACACAAACACACCTATACATTCTTGTTGAGACACATATCCTGAAACAAACATGTTTCTGGGAAACGATCCCACAATCGGCCACTAAACGCACCCACCTTGTGAACCACAAAACAAAGGAACAATGGCCCGCAAGTGAGCAGGAGAGTACAACCCACCACACCACACACAACACACACAAACACACGACCAACCCATCCACAAACAAAACGCCAAACACCAACATGCACCACACAAACAAACCAACCAGGTACAACAACATGCAATAGCCACCAAGGCACGCACCCATATAATGCACGCACTTCGCATATAGCCAACAAACAACACCCATGACCACAATAACGTAAAACATGCGCACACATCAAAACCCATCCTACAACACAACCAACACAATCCAACATCCCCAAAAATAACCAGCCCTCCAAAAAACATTGCCCCCAGGAACGCCACCAGGGTTATAAATAAAATTCAAACAACCAAAAAACAAAGCTCCCTCTTCAAACTCACAGCCCCAGATGACCTCACACACCATTTAACACCAACTACCCAAATAAGAACACCGATTAAAGAAAACTTATTAGTCAAAACTACTATAACATTTAAAATCACCCCCACCTTACATCTAGCCCATACAAAAGAATGTCCAAGACCCACTGTAGAAATGATTTTCACAGTGTTAGCTGGACTAAAACTCAACATAAACAAGTCACCTCGCGCTCGGGCGAACCAGCACGCTTCAACCGTACGGGCCTGGCGGCCCCTCCCGCCAGCCTCCACAGCCACACAACTTACCCGCTCTACTTAAGCCGTTGAACTCCGGTGACCCCAGCGCAGGACGACTCGGAAAAAGGGCGCTCCACCGCCACCTCATTCTCCCACAGAAGACTAGAGCTAACCAAGAGCCATTGGCTCCTCTCAGCTCCCCTCCACGCCGATCCCCACTAGAGTATGGAAAAGACAACCCTTTCTCTTGTTAGACATCTCCAAAAAGCAAGGATTAAGCTCAACATCATCCCTTAAAATTCCCCCTTCCTGAAAAACCAACTCACGGAAAAACTTTTCGCGAAAAATGACAGTTGATCAAACCCTTTGTAGTTTAATGACAATCGCCAAGGCAACCCGCCACCCTCCCCACACCATCTCCGCGCTGACAAAAATCATAATCTTATCCTCATGGCCACGCATCGCAAGCACTCACAAGAACAGATGGAGAAGTCACAAAGGCGTGGTGTTCTGTGCTCAAGAATGAGATCTACTCAGAAAATACTCAGCCAACCTCCTTACAAAAACCATCAGATCCTTCGATTTTGTCTCATCTCGTTGATATCCTCACGCAGCTTTTTGCTCTCCTCCTCACACAACACCTAGAAACTAGAAGCAAAAAATATCAACAGACCTGTGTCAGCGGCCCTCCGAAGTGGACACTCTACTCATAGTGTGCCAACCCGGAAACCGAATACTCCACTGAACGAAGAACACAGAGCTCTACAACACATGCACGATCCAGCTTTCTATCTACCTCACCAGAGCACCAGAACACTGAACAGTACTCCTACAAAAACGCAGTCTAGCGCCCTCAGCGCACCACACCTTCTGTACAAACCACAGCCACAACTCTCCAGGAGACCTCACCAAAAAAAACACACCCACAAAAGACCACATGTGGCACGCTATGCACAACCTCGTTCTCAAATTAAGCTCCCAACTTCAAGGCCACTTTGCCCATCGTGTCCACAGTCACTCAACTCACATTAACGATTAGGCAAAACAACAACCAACACCCGCGTCACATATCTCCTCCCAACAAAAACCAACAACAACAACACACAAACAACCACCACACACCTCTTAATTCCACTTACACCACTATATCATCCTCCTATGGCAAGCACGCTTTAGGACAGCTCATATACAACACCATCCCCGGATAACGACCAAATAGCCCCGCCAGTGTCACGAGCCTACCCTGACTTCAGCACCAACCCAACACACCACGAATCAAACGCCACCAAACCACACACCCCACTTGTACAACCTTTCTATACTACAAAACAGACCCCACAATCTGTTCTCCTAAGCAATACAGATCACTCGACCACACACCATGACACTACATCAAGAGATTCCAACTAATCTTCACACAACTAGCTGTACAACACACAGAGAGCAGAGCTGCACAACTCAAATAAATCAAAACCAAAACACTGATCACTAAAGACGCATCTCTAAGCAGAACTCACACATCACCAACACACACACACACCACACACACCACAACACACACACTCTCCACAGCGCAAAAATTCCACTGATAAAACATCGCAAGGAATTCCCCTGTTCCCACGATCAACCCTGGGCCCCAACCCGACAGCAGACCTACGTACATGAAAGCCACCACTCCTCATCCTCTTCTAAGCACAACATTGTCTCACCTCACTACAACTCTCCCACAGCACAAAGATGGACATATCTTCCCTGACCTGAAAGAGACTATCGCGAGAATTAAAAGCCCTCTCTCGTTCTTCCCCATTTCCAAGACATCACAAATGTTCAGCACGAAGATGGCCAGCAATGTGAAACCATCTGAATGCTCCTTCCGAAGCAGGCCAAACAAGCAAACCCAACCCTCCCAACGCCGCTCAAGATTACTCCCACGCACAACCACCCCAATAACAACGTATCTACCACCAGCTGTCTGTCAAACTCCCCACCAAGCTCCACACAAATCCCAACATCCCCTCTTCACTGGCCTCTAGCAAGGGCGCACACCAGGAAAAATCACGTAGCTGCGTCGCACAGCACCCACTTACCACACCACCATTCAGGCAGTCCAACACAACCCCATATACATCAACCACACTCCAAAAAATGAAAATTAAACTCCTACGATTAAAAATAAACACCAGGCCTACAATCCACAGCTCAGAATCTACCAGAATCTCAGTGGAGACCGAAGGAAAAAAAAAAAAAAAAAAAAGATTTCTCAAATAACCCCCACCAACGTATCGACACGGGTATCCAATTATAGACAGTTCCATTATCATATGCATAGATGACAGAACGAAAACCCACCCCACTGATCAACTAAAACAAGATTAAATCCTTCTCAAAAAAAGAGACATCTATTAAGAAGATCATGGGCCAGCCTAAATCAAGAGATACCCTCCACACCCTATCCAGCAAAGTCCCCCACCCCTACCTACTTGTCCTCGGACTTTCCCTGCGGAAACTTTAACTTACACCATATCCGACAAAGTCCCCCAACCCGTCAGACCAAGAAAAACATGAAAGCATGCTCTGAACACAACAGAAAAAACACTACAACACCCACCACAGAAGAAGCACAGGCAACCCTATTCCTATCATTTTGATTCTTCCTTATTGTTTTGGAACAGCAGCCTCATAACTGCCACTGCGCCCGACTGAGGTGGTCCTGAACTCAAAATAGATCTTCCTTGCCCTACCACCTCGCTAGTGCTGGGACTCATGTGTACCAGCACGCTCCTTAGCCGCAAAGAAACTCTTCTCCACACCCAAACAAACCCCACCCATAGCAAAACTCTATTAACACTTCTGGGGAAACTGACGCGCTGTCGTCAACGTGCCGGCACACTGCTACCTCACCACACCAGACCCCATAGGATTCTAGACTCAGGAACAACGACAAAGAATGGCTGTATTGGGAAGGTTCCCAGCAGAAGCCACAAGAGCATAGGGTCGTGTTATATCGTCAGAGAGTCTCACACACAGACTGCAATACAACGCAAGCTACACCCCCATACCCCGGTCCTAACCACCCTGGGAGTGGAATCCTGAGCCAACCTCATGCTCCATGGAAAGTGAACAACATTACGGGCATTCACGATGTCGCTGACACATAACAACTGGGATCAAGTGGCTTTCATTTCTCTTCCAGATTGACCATAAAAATGTGAACCACACAGTATTTTTTTTTTTTTTCTCTAAACACTCTACCACACCAGTCCCTGGATCCAATCCTCAACACCATTTAAAAACTGTTTTAAAAAAAAAAAAAAAAAAAAAAACCCTCATTGCTCTCCAATTGAAGTTAGCAGTTTGCATAATCTTAACAGTAGCTTCCGGGTCCACTGCGTTGCAAAGAGTGTTCCCCACATGAGCAAAAAGGAAGGTAGAGATTGTTACACCCAAACAGAAGAATAAGGAGTTGGCTATTCCCTTCAACAAACCTCGATTCCTGATAATGATTTTGAAAAGCAAAATTTCTCAAAGATTTACACAAACTGCATTTGTACGCCTCCTTGTTAAACAAATTGAAGAGTGAAAAAGTAATCAAATACTTGCTCTCTAGAAAGACCTGTCTCCCGGGCTGCAAATGTCAGGGAAGCTGGATAATGGACACCAGGCTCCTTGGGTCTCTTTCTCCTGTTTGGGGCTTCAGATTTCATATAATCATTTTTTTTAAAAGATTTGCCACCAGAAAACTGTACCAAATATTTCTATTTCCTCCGAAAAATAACATTAAAAGAAGAGATTGGAACATACCCTGGCTTGTATGTTGTTGCTATTGCTGTTTGTTTAAAGGAGAAAGCACTTTATAGAAAATGAAGCCAGTGAGTAGAAAAATTCAGAATGGAGATGTAATCATTCATAAAACCCAATTTCAAAGTGAACAGCTACTGCTATGGAAAATGAGGAGGCCGTCCTAGACTGAAAGCATTGGGAAAGGTTGTCTGTGGTTTACGCTGTCTGGTTTGGGAATGGCCCTCCCTAGGAATCGAGTCTCCAGAGGGTCTCTCTGTACCGTTCAGTCCAGAGATGCTTGGGCTGCAAGCACATGGCAAATGTGCCCATCTGGACACAGCATTTCCTGGTGACATGAACAAATGGCAGCGTTTCTTCTTCTTGCTTTTCTAGAACAAGCTCTCTAGAAGGCTGTGCTTGTACTCAGCTGGGTTTTGCAAAGAACCCACACTTACACGTATTACTGTGCTTCTAGAGCATTTTCCCATGAATTTTAGTGGATCCAGCCATAGCTTCTAACACGTTATCTGCAGCTCGGCCATGGCCTCTTTCAACACTCTCCACGTTACTGCTCCTCGGTTGCACAAGCATTGAGAAGATTCCTAACAGGAGCCATGTCCGTGCCTTTTCCCTAAGACTGCTCTGTGTTTTCAAAGATTCTTCCTCTCTCCTCTCTATCCTCCCCAGACCTCCAAGTGACTGTTTCCTCAGATTTAGTTACTACTTTTGAGGCTCAGCGGGCACTCCTGTGTTCATCCACTTTCGATGCAAACACATAGTTTTCCAGATCATAGATTTCCTTCCAAAAATACACCATTCACTGTGAAAAAAAAAAACAAACATTTCTTTTTTTTCCAGTTTTCAAATTACAAAATGCATGGCCAAACAACCACATAGACTGTTACACACACACACACACACACACACACACACACAATTAGCATTTTCTAAATAAATTGCTGTCTTTGAGTAGAGGAGCAAAATGATTTAAGATTATTTTTAATCCTTGATGTTTCTTCCTTGACTTTTTTGGGGGAGGGGGAACAATACAAAAGCCTTCAATTTTTTAAGTATTAGTGTGAAGCCAAAATCACATTAGCAAGTGAAAAATGCAGTGTTAGTTTTAAAATCAAGCTGTGCTCCATCAAGATAGACTTCAACAAGACAAACAACACACCAACAGGCAGCCAACAGACTGAACAGCATTGCCACAGATTGAAAGTGTAAGGTTAAATGTTATATTGCCTAGTAACCTAATGGGTTAACTAGTCTTGTCCAAGTAATGTTCTAGAACCCAAATGTAAAATTCAGCACATCAGTCAGGCAACCAACCTTCTGCCCTTTTGCAAAGATAACAAATGTCAAACCAGAAAAAAAGACCCCGTCTCGGCGTCGGACAATCCAATACTTTCACAGCGGTAGAAACAGCAGACTTCTGGATTCTTGTAGACCTTCGATGAAAGGTAATGTTGGGAAAGGCGATCAATACAAAATCTCACCCAAAGATGCCGGCAACCAACATTGAGCCTTAATGGATATGCCATGCCGAGTCATAGTCGTAACCCCCAAAAAAACTGATCTCTAAAAAACAGATTCTCCGACCCAGGCTCGCACCAGAAGCCCCATCTCCAGGCACAACCCCTGCTCAGCACATGCTCGCAGTCACCTGGCGAGTCCACACAGCAGCAAGCTCCCACACCAACACGCTAGCACCCAGTCACCACAGTGCCAAAGACGTCCTCCAATCAGAATAAACCACGAAACCCCTATTTTCCCCTACCTGAGCAGAATTTTCACCAATTAATAATACAATAAAAAAAAAAAAACATTAGATGCCCACCAAAAAAAGAGTTTAGAACAAAAATAGCCTATTGTTCAGAAACGTCATCTTTCAATTAAAACTCTCTTACTCAGGGGAAAAGCGCAATCCACGCGTACGGCCCCTTGGCCACCTGTGTCGGAGTCGCCCGCAGTGGGAAACCCTACAGACTCGCCCCTAGGAGCACCGCAACCACACGTCACTCCGCGGATCTTCAGCAAACATCCATCTCAGCAAAAAAGAAGTGAGCGGGTACACCAACACAGTACATCAACACGACTCTCCAATCATAGAAATTAGAGAACACACTCAAGCAGAAACCGGGTCTGGGCTTCACTTTATACCCCAGAAACAAATCACCCACTTCCCCCTGCCAATTAATTGTACTACACACCGGAAATCCATGTGTACTGTGCCAGATCAGCTAAACTGATCAATGTGCCGTCAGACCGCACACTATACACCAACCTCTCCTGCTAGTGGCTGATTCTAACAGATACCGCAACCACACTGAGCACCATAGCTCCACAGTAGATCTTAGTAAAGGACAAAATTGATGGCAAACAACCCAAACCCCAAACCCCCATGAACTCCTAAGCAACCAAGAGACTGGAAAACCTCTACACAAGTGGCTCCTGCACCAAAGTGCCACCCAAACAACCGAACAAAGAACATGGAAGCCCATCTACTCTGAAAGCCATCCCCCTGCGGTGTTTTCAGGCAGGATGGTAAAGTTACTTCGGTCCAACAAATAGCACGTGTCTCCCGACATCCAGTAGACAGCAGATTCATAAGGTGGCTGTGCTGAAAGCACGGGCACAGCCCATCTCATGAATTCCTGTATTGGCCCAGGTAGCAGACGGACCATCTAGACGAAAGCCCACCACACTGTCTATTTACACATCCCCTCCTCGATTAAACCAACACCTATGTAAACCCGCGAGACAGATGGGCAGCATGTTGGGCTCCTTGGGGGTTTCCGGAAATGAAAGTTGGTAAAGGTTTTGTCTCAAACTTCAACCCTCACGTGAAATACTCATAAGTAATAAAGCAAATATAATTCTAACAAAGGCAAACAGTCCGGAAGCGCTCCAACAAGATTTCAGAGCATCCGACATCTCAGAAATACTGTCTCTAACATAAAAATGTTTAACGGGAATCGTTAAACAATCGCATACACTGACTGATTCAATCACATAGAAAGTGCCAACAAAGAGCATCCCATTAGGGAGAGAAAAAGCCACTAAAAATACCTCGCAAAGTTGGAACCTACGCCAAGTTGCATCATGAACTCGCTCGCTCAATAAGCATTATAGCCACATCAAGCTGCCTTTGTCAAGACTCTCATTCAGCTGCTACCGTCGCATCCTCACAGGCAGGTCCCTGTCACGACATCAGCTCCACAGACACAGGCAGACCCAAATGATTACTTAAAAGGCAAACTACATCCTGCCTCACCCACAGGCTGTGGCCACACCGCCCTGCTCGACACCCAAACCACCACCACCCCATCTTCCGCCAGTAAACCCACTGGAGGAGTGAAAATTGGCACATAAGCACATAGCAGCCACCAAAAGAGCCCAGCTCATCAAAAAAGCAGTCTCACTAAAATGCTCAAACCTGCCCCCAAAATCCAGATCTACTCGAACCATAGAACCACACGTACGCCTGACCTCTCATGACCGATTTTCCAAGTTTACTGATTTGACTCTTAAAAAAAAAACTTTTAAGATTAGTTTCTTTCAGTGCCATTTCAGTCTCATAGTTATACTTGACATGCCCCCCTATTTAACTTCATCCCTCAGAGCCTCGACGGAGCACTGAGCGCATCAATGTACAACTCCTCCCACCACCAAGCACCAGTCAGGCTAGCAGAACACAATTTCAAAGAGCAATAAACCCATGCACTAGGTTACACAAGATCGACTATTATCAAAAAAAACCACACAACAACAACCACCCTCTCTTCCTTCAACAAATTTCCAAAGAAAAACCTTTCGTATATCAAATTCAAAAATGAATTTATTAAATAAGCTACTATAATTTGATCGAGAAATTCCTTCAGAACCCAGTAGTACACTCGTTACGTTATCTAACAACAAAAGAATCACGAAAATAAACATTGAATTGTTACAAAAAGTCCAGAAGACTCTCTAACGAAATCAGGCAATTCATGCCAATGACCAGACCTCTATTCTTTAAAACAGAAAACTCCACTGTCTCTATAAATAACTCAAAATCACAAACCCACTCACTTGTTATACGAAGGTCGAATGTATCTTCGCTATTATGTGAAATTTCCAACAATACTCATACATTAATTTCATCCCTCGCTTCTGACTTTTATTGTTGTGCCAATAATTGCTAAGTTTTAGCTCTAAAGACCTACCTGCCCTGAAGACACCTAAAAGTGATTCCACCCCACTTAGAACCTACAAATAGGAACATCAAATGGCAGGAAGCAGGCTGAACCCAACCTGTTCAAATAGACAGAAAACTGGTGATAACACACCAACCTGCCGTAGCAAGACAAGCCACTCGGTGATGTTGCTTTTGCTTCTCTGGCGCCTTAAGTATATTCTCAAACTCGAACTCTGAAAATCCGAGCAAACCCACCTTAAATGGATACGACGTCACTGGGAGGATTAGACGCCATTTGATCACGCACTATAGATGAAGCCAAGGACTGCAAAACAAAACGAAAAAACACTCCCTGTGCCCATATAGGAAGACAACAACAAAACAACACGAACCAACACAAACACACAAAACAAACACCCCACACCCACCCAAAACCCCACCACACACACGAAACACCAAAACCAACACCACAAAACACACACAGCAAACGCGAGCGCACCGTTCGGAACACCTCGCTTTATGACAGCTTCTCAAAAAACATTACACACAATGAGACCCATACCAATCCCCACCATCGACCTCTAGCACTGTTTTGATTTGGACTCTTTTATTTCAATTATTAGAGAACATATTTGAAATAAATCATGATGATCCATGTTTACTCTACAACTGCAACACTTTTCACATAAATTATGTCCTAGATTTTCTCAAGTCCTTATAACTATATATATAAACTTATCTGACTGAGCAGTATAAGAATGACGAACACTGAACACCCTTACCAAAAAAAAGTCAACCCAAAAACTCACCCGGAGAAAAACAGAACCGGCACAGATCTCTGAGGTTCAGGCCAGCCTGGTCTTACACGACAAGTCCAGGACAGGCCAGGGCATCCGCCACACGAAAGCAAACAAATCTCCTTGGAAAAGAAAAAAAAAGTCTAGCGCGAGACTCACAAAGTACTACGACACAAAATAATACAAAACCACCAAATTAACAAAAACAACCAATGGCACGATGCCTAAGCCTAATACAAAAGTAACGGTGCTAACTACAGTGTATTTAGACTCCACACTGGGATTCCTATTAATATCCAACTCAAACCCATCCAAACGCTCCGTCAGGTCATTGTCGAACATCCTTTCAAGATTTTTTGAATTTGAAGACGATTACACAAACGACCCTATCCTTCATGCATTAAAAGCCAGCCGATCTGACCTTGAAGTCAACCTTCCACACTAACCTTTGGTCAGAAGCTCCATAACTTGGATATCCGATTCACTGCATTTCTACTTCCCCTACACAGAAGGTTCACACTACAGTCGCCTGCCACTGCACACTGCTCGCGGCCACGAGCACTGCATCACACCTCATCGTGACACGCGCACCACGTCTCCACACACCGCCTCCTAGCCCTCCTAGAGCCAGATCTGCTTCCCTCTGCATGCCCCACACCCAAGCCTCACACCCCCCAAGTCAGATTCTTCTCTCACACTCAAGCCCACTCAAGGACTCATTCGTGCCCACGATCCTCTGTCCATGAATCACCACAGAACATTCAGAAAAGGACACAGGTCATCTGGAGAAACGTGAACCACCCCTCGGACCAGCTCTGGCTTCCTCCATTTGGAAAATCACAACAACGGGGACGTACGGCTCAATTAAACGGGCTTACTCGGAGGTGTGCAGCTCGAAACACCTCACAGGCGAACCCCACCCTGGGTCTACTTGGACACGTAAGCCTCACATTAGGCCGAATAACTAGTAGCAACGCATAAATCACTATCTTTGTACTCCACCCAACTCCCACATACTTATGCCTGTACCCATACATGAAAGCAAGGCAGCACTTCTCTCCTACCACCATACATCTCCTGCTCGATGAAAAAAATCCCGCCACATCCAACCACGCCCAGCACACAACGGACCAAAAGCTACCAAAAAACGAGGCCAAAGTAAAACCAAACCAATCCCAAGTAGAATTACTCTCTACTAAGAATATTCCTTGATCACACTGCCACCAGAAGCTGCACTATGTACCACTCATCGCTAGCTGCTAGTGCTAGGTGCCTTAAGGCACTTCGGATAGCCAGACACACAGCTTTATGAATTAAAAAAATACACTGCCTCCACACACACCAAGTCATAGATACGCACTAGCACACTCACGCTCGACATGCGTTCGTTGTCTGGCTTCTAACCCAGTATGATGGCCCTTTACAAGATGAACTCATGCCCTCTCAGGTTTTGCGAAATAACCACGCCTCCTACTAGAGCAAAGCATAGGTTACCAAAGAACACCCACTCAGCATCCATGCGACCTCCCTTGGAGCCAAGAAAAAAAAGACTACATATCAATGGACCACCCATCTAGAAGGTGCCTCACTAGACGATACCTCGATGTGGTGTAAATTAATGCACAAGCCTGGACATGGAGATAACATTAAGGATCAGATGGTATGATTTATATGGCAAAAAAGACACACAACCTGAAATCATAGACTGACCGCAATGGCCCCTCATCCAAGCCAGAATACATGGCCTGACTGCCCTACACAGTATAACCACCCTACTTGTTCCAGACGCAGAAATACGCCATAGCAACTTCACCTCCATACCCTGCGTATGGTTACGAACAGCCAGAGGACCTGACTAGCTGTCCGGTGAGATAGTGCCCGAGAACAGCAGCTGTCCTCATGAGAGAAGGTCCATCGCACAAAATTGCTCTGGGCGTGAGTGGACAACATCAACGTAAGGGAATCAATTCATGGTATTGGAAAAGTCAAATTTCAAATGTTTTGTTTTTAAGTGAAAACACTTCATCTCCTGCTGCATTTCCTTTTAAACTCAAGAGCGATCAGAAGTCTGCTGTACTTTTAAAGGCGTTTAATTGGTGAATCATTCTTCTTTTATTAGAATCATAGAAATACAGCTTATATCCTCCTCCACCCCCAGTAGTCCTGGGAGTGGGTCATGTTTGACATTATGACTTCACAGGAAGTCAAGATGAATCTGGGCTTCGGGAGACCCCACTTCTTCCTATAATGGAGAGGGGTAGAGTGTATACAAGAACCTCAGGAGTCTGAGGATGGAACAGTTCTGTCTGTGAACTGTCCAAAGCTAAAAAACCAAGGTCAAGAGTAGGCAGTGTTAGCCGAAAGTGGTGGCGCAGAAGCAGACAGGTCTCTGTGAGTTCAAGGCCAGCCTGGCCTACACAGCAGTTCCAGGACATCAGGGGCTATGTAGAGAGACACTGCCTCTAAAAATCCAAAGGGAAAAAAGTGGCCAGTGTTGATCTGATCGGCATGCCGGAGCTCGGGGCATTAGTGATCTGGGTCTGGTGAGACTATTTCGTTCCCAGTGGTCCTGCAGGGTCCAACCCCTCTTGTGAGATTATCCGGAGTACACTGGACACGCTCAGAGACACATAGTTCCCAGCGTGCGTTGGCTCATCACACTCAGAATCCACCACACCTCCTTCTGCATCCTCGTCCAAAGAGATGGTTTGTATGGAATGGGCTGAAGCATCTTTTCTCGACCCAGGAAAATTTCACAAGGCCTCAGAAGGCCACATACAGCTTACTGCAGGGCTGTCAGGGATCCCCGCCTTGCCCACAAAACACATTCTCCTCAGCAACAGCCTGGGCTCAAACCTACCTTGGAGAAACCGTCTTGACTCAAGCCTAATACTTAGTAATAAAGCTTCCTGGGAAAGCAAGGCTGCCAAAGTTAAAGTGGTGGGTTTTTATGAGCCGGATTATGGTCCATTAAGGGATGAGAAGGCAAACACCAGCTTGTTTCATTTTGATCCCTTCTCTCAGCTAAACCACCATTCTATTTCCAATTAAATCTCCTCAAGAAAAAAGAAATGCTGGCATCTATCTCCTCCAGACACACCTCCTGGTCTTCACCCAAAAGGCCGACATGAAGTCACATGCTCACAGCAATGAGGTTCTGGGTCTGTTTGCTCCAAGAGGATAAATAACATGTTTAGTAAAACGAGCTTTCATGTTTTTTTAATGGGAAAAAAAAAAAGAGCAAGCACATGTGTGTCTGATGGACACAGGTTCGAGTATCCTGTGTAACAGAAAGTGAAAGTCCTTCCCGCTGAGGTTCCTGATTTGGGGCTGCAGGAGGAGGACTGTACATCCTGTTGGTGGTTATGCATCCGTCACCATACAATACATTCAGTTTCTACTTCTAACTGTGCACACGCACTGAAGGACAATGAACAGCCTGGCCCTCCGTCGGTCTTACACTAGTCAACTCCAATCATGCACCCATGCATGGCAGAGCTCTCTCTCCCTTTTAGAGATCAGAACATTGTTTTAGGATATGATACATAGGCATCTTAAAAGCATTCTACAAATCCCAGTGTATAAAGATTCTTGCGTGGAGAATTAATTAAATATTCAGTTTAAACAGCTAATGCATGGACTTGGGCCTGTCCTACCCTTCAAGGGGTGACAGTGTGGTCATGTCCAATAGCGAGTTTAAAAAATAGCTATGTATCTTTGACTGACTTAACGGTCTGAAATTCACATAAAAAGTTTCTCAAATACTGTGGAAGTCAAGTTAAAGAACTATTAATAAACTATTTTATAAGAGATACCAAAGAACAATATAAAGAAAAAAATCTAACTGGTTGCAAACTAGAGTCACCTCTTAGTAACATGAGAGGGTCCAACGTTTTCCAAGAAAGATTCTCTTTGCAAGAATATTTGCATCAGACCTTGAGAGTTCAAATAAATTCAAAACCGAAAACAAAAAACTGGAATGTCTAACACATCAGCTCTGTGTGTTCTCTCATATCATGCTTAGAGAACAACTCATTCATCTATTCCACACCATCAAAAGGTGGACATACCAAAGGTTAAATTTTGACTGGAATATGTTCAAAACCCCAGTAAGAAAAATGTTAACCCTTTTGCTGTTGTTGTTTGTTTTTGTTTTTCGAGACAGGTTTCTCTGTGTAGCCCTTGATGTCTTTCCTGAAACTTGCTCTGTTGACCAGACTGGCCTCGAACTCACAGAGATCCACCTGACTCTGCCTCCTGAGTGCTGGGATTAAAGTGTGTGCCATCACGCCTTTCAAGTTTTATATTAAAGCTGGAGAGAATAAACTGTTTCATAGTTCAGAAGATCCAAGGAAAATATATCTGCAACTATAGTCAGAGGGTCCTGTAGCCCTCTGAAGAAGTGACAGAATCAGGCAGGGAAGCCTCAAGGATGTAGCTGAGGTAAACAATGCCAACCAGTTTGACCCAGTCGAAGCATAAAGAATTGCCCAAGCAACTACAGAATCTTCACCTTTAATGTAATGTAAAACAATTCAATTTTTAAGTAAGTTTATTATGTGTGGTGTGTGTGTGTGTGTGTGTGTGTGTGTGTGTGTGAATATACACCTGTGAGCACAGGTACCTATAGAGTCCAGAAGATCTGGTGGAACTCAAGTTCCAAGTAATTATTAGCCATTCAGCGTGGGGCTGGAAGCAGGCTCAGGTCCCCTGTGAGAGTGTGCCATGCTCTTAACCACCGAGCCATCTCTCCAACCCCCTAATCAGTTTCTATGAAATATGTTACTTGGCCACAATGAAACAGACGTAGAAATCAGAGGCATGAAGATCTCTGTATAAAAACCTAGAAATATTTACAAACTAAGCAATATACATTAAAATAGCCTATAAGTCAAAGAAAAAGTCAGGAGCTTGAACTGAATAAAAGGGCACCACAGTCTGTTGGGATTGTGGATGCAACTAAGTTGCATTAAGTTACATTACAAATCTAGAAAGGTCACAAGTCAGTTACTAAAATCCTTTAGTCATTTCCACAAGACACTAAGGGGGGAAAATGAATTAAACTCAAAATAAAGACCGGAGCAATGAAATAGGAGACAAAGAGTAAACACAGGAAACCAGAAGTATGTTCCTTCAGAAGATTAAAAAGTTAATAAAGTGGCAGCCAGACTAATTCAGTCAGAGAAAGACACAGCTTTACAGTGTAACAAATGAGAACTATGGCCTCACTTCAGATTCCACAGATAGGAAAAGCAGAGTTTTTATTTCGTTTTTATTATTTTTAAAATGTTTCATACAGTGTGTTTTGATTGTATTTTTCCCTTCCCCCAAATCCTCCCAGACCCTCCTGCTTCCCTGCCTAACCAACTTCTGTTCTTAATCTCCCTCAAAAACACAAAGCAAAGAAGGAAACGAAAGAAGAAAGAAAGAAAGAAAGAAAGAAAGAAAGAAAGAAAGAAAGAAAGAAAGAAAGAAAGAAAGAAAGAAGGAGAGAGAGAGAAAGAAGAGGAAAGGGAGGGAGGGAGGGAGAGAGAAGCAAAAACAAAAAAACGCAAAACTTTCGAACTCTAATCAAAAAAAAAGCACACAACACACACACACACACACACACACACACACACACACACACACACACACAAAATGGAGTCCACTTTGTATTGGTCAACTACTCGTAAGCATGGGGCTTGCCCTAATTTGTAAGTTGATACATTCAGTGTCACCCCACTGAAGAAAACCAATTTTCCATCTTCCAGAAGGTGTTGACTGTAAAATAGTTCTTTGCTTGATTTCGATGATTATTTTTCTCCTCTGGTAGCATGTAGAGTACCTTCCGGTCACTAGAACGCTTCTAGTTCCAGTACTGCTCAGTTTTCTCCGTGCTCAATGACACACGTAAGTCATGCCTTCAGCAACAGGACCTTACTGTCAGGGTGAAGCAGGGAGCCGATAGGGTGTTGTGGGAATTTTGATTCTCCCCGTGACACTCCCAAGATGGTTTAAATAAGTTTACTTTGAATCGGGGGCTGAGCTAGCAAACTAGCTGACCGGAATTGGCTATAGAGGAGCCAGCAATTTGCATAAAGAAGATGCAAAGGAAGGAAAGAGCAGGGACTTGAGTTTGGTGCTTCCTTTTGGTTTCAGGTTGAGAAAGAGACACATCTCTTGCTCAGCTTGTTGCTTCTTGGCGTCTCTGATCTAGTCGGCTTCTCTGATCTAGCTGATTTTCACCCCCACATCTGACTTCCAACTCTTTGTTGGTAAATAGAATGATAGAGACTTCATTTAAACCTACTTATCACAGTGGCAGCAGAGCCGGAGTGCAAGACTGGAAGCTTGCTCCAGGCCATGACCTGAGTGGCCGGTGGACATTGACTGCAGGGCCGTGGGACCACAGATGATAATTAAAATATCAGTGGATTCATGTGCAGCCACTAAGATGACAAAAACATCAGAGTGGGGAGTCTACAGGACCCCTTTGGTCAATAATTCAAAAAGATTGTAACCCATTCCTGGTACTGGGGCTTTCCTTGGTAGCATATGATAGTCAGGGTATTGTCTCCCCATTATAGCTCCATTTAATTCCCTTTATATGTTTTTTTTTTTTTTTTTTTTTTTTTTTTTTTGGTTTTTCGAGACAGGGTTTCTCTGTGTAGCTTTTGCGCCTTTCCTGGAGCTCACTTGGTAGCCCAGGCTGGCCTCGAACTCACAGCGATCCGCCTGGCTCTGCCTCCCGAGTGCTGGGATTAAAGGCGTGCGCCACCAACGCCCGGCCTCCTTTATATGTTTTAAAGAATCTACTAGAACAGTAGGTTTTCCCTATGCTTTTCAAAAGGCCTTTGTATAAGCTGTCCCTCCCCATCTCACCTCCTTTCCACACATCCTCCTCCCCCATTTAAACCTACTGTTTCTGGTTTTCCTTTTATCTCTTTCTCCTCCGCGCCCCACCCCAGCTGAGGACCGAACCCAGGGCCTTGCAACTCTTGCCTAGCAAGCGCTCTAACCTCTGAGCTAAATCCCCAACCCCCTTTTATCCCTTTCCAACACTACATTCTATCCCACTTCCTTGGAAGATTCCCTTCTCTCCCCCCCCATCCTTCCAAGCTACCTAACCCCTGTAGATATTCTAAATGAGCACTTACATCTAAAGCTTAAGAGCCGAACTGTTTCACAGATGAGAGAAAACGCACAATGCTTATCTTTCTGGTGTACATCACCCCTTCAGGAGAGTGTTTCCAGCTCAGTCTGTTTATTTCGCAAATCTCCTAATTTCACTTTTCTCAGCAGCTGAGTAACGCCATTGTGTAAATGTACCACAACTTTCCCTGTCCATTTCTTTGGCCGAGGGACATCCTCGGAAACGGTCACTCCACTGCCCACAGTCACTGTGCCAGTGTGCACTCCCACCAGCAGTGGATAACGCCCCCTTGGCCGCCGTCCTCACCAGCATCTGCTGCCATTTGTTTTATGGATGCCGGTCATTCTGACTCGAATAGAAGGAGATCTCAAAGTAGTTTTAATTCGTATTCCCAGACAGCTAAGAATGTTGAACACTTTTTTAAGTGTTTCTCGATCATTTGTGTTTTCCATCTTTTTGAGAAATCTCTGTTTAGTTCTGGACCCCCAGTTTTAAGTGAGTTATTTTGTTTTCTTAATTTTTCAGGGTGTCAGGTCTTATGCTGAAGCCCTTGATACCTGGAAATGTCTCAAAAGACACTACCAAAATCAGAACCGCAATGTGGTAGCATAAGCCTGTAATTCTAGCACTCAGGAGGCTGAGACAGGATTGCTATGAGTTTGAGATTGCCTGGGATACCAAGGATTATCTGAGTTAATCTGAAAAGAAATACATGGCATGGTGGCATGCTTTCAACCTAAAGTAATTGAATCTGTAGTTAAATCCTTATCACAAAGGAAACTCCAGGACACATGGCTTCACTAATAGAATCTACTAAATATTTTAAGTAAGAAATAATATCCATCTAAACAAGGTCTACCAAAAATTTGAAAGGACAGAATTTCAAATCATTGTAAGAGGGCTTTACTATAACAACACCAAAACAGAAAAAATATTGCAAAGAGACTGTAAATTCTCTCATGAACACAGGTATTAAAAATGCTAAATAATTCTTTGGACATGGAATCTAATGTGATTTATATAGCTATATAAAATATGAAGTTATATAAATACATCATGACCAATGACGTCTATCCTCACAGTGACAAAAAATTGGTTTAATATTTGAAAATTTAGCTTTAATCCCAGCACTCGGGAGGCAGAGGCAGGCAGATCTTTGTGAGTTCGAGGCCAGCCTGGTCTACAAGAGCGAGATCCAGGAAAGGTGCAAAGCTACACAGAGAAACCCTGTCTCGAAAAACCAAAAAAATATTTTTTGAAAAATAATGAAAGTTACTATAGGTAACAAGGGAAGAAAAATGAAATGGGCATTCAACTGAGGCTGAAAAAGTAGTGATACAATCCAGCATCCATTCCTGGTTTAGATAAAAGAAAAGTCCCTCTGGTATCTAGGAACACAAGGAAGCTTCCCTGAACTAACAAAAGGCATCTCTGAAAAGCTTACACCAGGCTTAACAATGCAAGACTGACTCTCCCTGAGACTGTGAGCACACAAGGTGTCTTCTCCCTTTCTAGTGCAGCATTTCATGAGAGGCCCTAAGCACAGCGAGGCAAGCAGTGCACAGACAGGGAAAGGAGAAGAAATGCTTTTCCCTTCTGTTGCTCAGCATGAAAGTCTGTATTAAAACTCAGGGGAATCTACAAGGAAAGCTACCAGAGTTAATGCATAAGTGTTTTAAGACTGTAGGATCAAGATGAACATGTAAAACTATTTAAATTGCCTTTCTATCATTGTGTCCTGATACTAAACGAAAGATAAAATTTTAAAACAATACTATTTACAATAGCATTAAGACAATCAGAAATATAAACAAATATGTCATGCCTAGAAGGTCTAAAATCATAAAACACTGCTGAGGGAAACCTGCCAGATATAGAGAACTGGAAGGCTGTACCTGTTCACAGAGCCAGTATAATGATGATGTCATTCCATCCCAAGACACAGACTGAACACAGTCCCTCTTGAGATTCCAGTCGCTTTTTTTTTTTCAGTTCTAGAAAATGACACACTGAAAGCTGAGTGTGATGGCATTCACCTGCTATCCAAGTACTCAAGAAGCTGAGACTGGAGGATCAAGTGTTCCAGGCCAGCCTGGGCTGCACAGTGATGCCTGTAACCAAAAAAATAAAAACACGCCGGGCAGTGGTGGCGCATGCCTTTAATCCCAGCACTTGGGAGGCAGAGCCAGGTGGATCTCTGTGAGTTCGAGGCCAGCCTGGTCTACAGAGCGAGATCCAGGAAAGGCGCAAAGCTACACAGAGAAACCCTGTCTCGAAAAAACAAAAGAAATAAAAAAAAAATAAAAACACAAAAGGAGGCAGAGAGACACTGACAGGCTGATGATAAAAATTTTATTTGAAAATGCAAATGACCCAGAATATGCAAAGCAGTTCTGAAAAAAAAAAAACAAAGTTGGATAATAAGAACGATCCTATTTTAAGACTTATTCCAAATCTGGAGTAATCCAGGCCAGTGTGGTCCTGTCATACTGGGCAAGTAAACCAGTGGGGATGGGAAAGGAGTTCAGAACGGATCCACATGTGTGGACTCTTCATTCTGATAAAGATGCAAAGATAATTTAGTGATGAAACAAGGGTCTTTTCAACCAATGACCCTGGCAACAACTGGACATTTAATGTAAAATAAGAGTGATGAGGTCGACCCATACCTCAGCCCGCATCTGTACAGTCTAAGCTGGTGAATTTCATTTTTAGGAAGCAAACCTGGCGTAACCTTGCACCAGACATAAATACCTCAAATATTACAATGAAAAGGTAATCCACAAAAGAATCCATACATTGGATTTTATCTAAATCCAATGTTTTTCCCTTTGAAAGACAAGGCACTATTATGTCACAAACACACAAAATATTGCAAATCACAAAGCTGACAAAGGCTTGTGTCCAGACTGGAAGTGTCACACAAGACAATAACCTCCAAGAAAGAAATGTTGACTATTTCAGTCTGAGTTGGTAATGTGGGAGTATAATACACACACGCCTACACTCATATGTGTGTGTTTGATAAATAAACACATGAACAAATGCTAAGTCCCTCTGGTTATGGAGAAGCAAAATTTTAAACTGTGAGAGATGCCGTCATACGCCTCTTAGAATGGTTAAAGTTAAAGGTGTTGGATCCTGAGCAACAGAAAATTCTTGCACACAGCAACTGAAAGCAAACAACACAAACACTTTAGAAAACAGTCTGGTAATTTCTTCAAAAATTAAATACACAGAAACTGAGGGGTCTAGCCACATAGAATTCCAGTCTTAGTTATCTTCCAGGAACAAAGGAAACATGCAAACAGGCTTCACACAAGTGTGCATGGCAGTTTTATTTATAAAAGCCAAGTAAAAAGACTGACAAGATGGCTCAGAGGTAAGGGCCCTTGCTGCTAAGCCTGATGACCCGAGTTCAATCCCTAGAAGCAGCCACAGTAGAAGGAGAGAAATGATTCCAGCCAACTGTCTCTGGCCACACACACAACATGCATATACTCACCACCTCCCCCCACACACACACACTGTACACACAAAACAAGTAAATGAATGTAACTGAAAAAGCCAAATGTCAGAAACAACACACAAATCCACCAATAGCTGGATGGGTGCCCAAATACCCACAATGGAGTCATCCTCAACTGTAAAAAAGCATCATTCATGTATATAAAAAGCATGAAAGAGGTTGGGGATTTAGCTCAGTGGTAGAGCGCTTGCCTAGCAAGCACAAGGCCCTGGGTTCAATCCTCAGCTCAAAAAAAAAAAAAAAAAAAAGCATGAAAGAATCGCAATCTCAAACAGATTGTGTTGCTCCAGGGAGGCTGAACCAAAGGCACGTTTCCTAAAACAGGATCCATGGCTTCTGTTTTAACTGAACACCATGTCACCCCACAGTTCCCTGGCGCCTCCGTCACCAACCCGATGGTATTTGGAGATGTGGCTTTGTGGATTTAGGAGGGGCAGGAGGGTGGAGCATTCATGGTGGGACTAGTGCCCTCAAAGGAACAGACAGCCGAGAGCCCTCCCGCTTCCTGAGTGTGTGCACACAAGAACTGCAGCAAGATGGCGGCCTGAAAGCCCTCGGAGACAAGTCTGCTTTGCTGGCACTGTGACCTTGTGCTTCTCGGCCTCTAGACCTGTCTAGACCTGTCAGAACCCATTTCCACTGTTCATCAGTTGGTGGCATGTGTCAGTCTGAACTGCCTGAGCTGAGTCCGTTCATATAAAACTGCACAGGAAATATAGACAGAATCACGAGAGAGAGAGGTGGCTTGGGAAGGAGGTGGTAACACCAGGGTGACCACAAAGAGGGATAGCAACAGAGACTGAGGAAATGTGGGGGACTTCTGAGTGTGCTCATGATGTCGAGAGTAAGGACGGTACAGCTGTCGAAGTGTGTCAAGTGGTGCACTTCAAACACGCAGCTTAGAATAGGAATCTTGCCTCAGCAGTAGCGGTTCCCACAGCTAATGCAGTTTAGCTGCCACTGGCCACGTGGTATATAGATTAAGAAAAGGGCCACAGAGAAGGCTCAGCAGCTAAGAGCACTGGCTGCTCTTCTAGAAGACCAGGGTTCAATTCCCAGCACCCATAAGGAGGCTCACAACTCCCGGCCCAGGAGACGTGAGATCCTCTTCTGGGCTCTGCAGGCAGTACACTCACATGGCACACAGGCATATATGGAGGCGAAGCACCCACACACATAAAAGCGGGGAGAAATGTAAGATACCCGTGTTTAAGACACAGATCTACCAATGGCGCATGCCTATCGTCTCAGCGTTCTCGAGCCGAAGGCAGGAGGGTCTCGGATTTGAGATTAGCCTGGGTGATATACTACATTCAAGGCCAGGCTGAGCAACATCATGCGATACTGTATTAACAAAGCAGGAAGAGGGCTGGAGAGAGGGCTCAGTGGTTCAGAGCATATTGTTGCAGGAATCTTAAAAGCTCTTATTAATAAAATCAAACCCGAGCCGAGTTATTGGGGTCCATGCTGGTAGATCAGAGAGACAGAATAAGCCACAGCTATCTCACCTTGCCATTTCCTCAGCTGGTCCTGTTTCCTCAGACTGGAAGCCTCTGAGTCCTCATACAAATGGGTCCCAGCTGAACTGTGTTGCTCCAAAGCCTGAATGCTTAACCAGCCACATGCTTAACCAGCCAAATGCTTAACCAGGCCAAAATGCTTAACCAGCCAAAATCTTCTAGTTTCTGGTTCTCACGCCTTATATATCTTTCTACTTTCTACCACCACTCCCTGGGATTAAAGGCTGGCTTTCTGGGATTAAAGGCGTGTCACCATGCTTGGCTGTTTCCAATGTGGCCTTGAACTCACAGAGATCCAGAGGGATTTCTATCTCTGGAATGCTAGGATTAAAGGTGTGAGTGCCACCATTTTCTAGCCTTTGTATCTAGTGGCTGTCTGTTCTCTGACCCCAGATAAGTTTATTAGAATACACAATATTTTGGGGACACAATACCCCCACATCTCCTCTCTTTTTGTCTAAAATTAAAAAAGCTTATAACTAATACAAGAAAAACTATCTTCAATAAGCATATGCAATATACAGTCAAGATTACATTAACAATGTCTAGTCCATTAACATTTGACAGATCCAGACAAAAAACCTCCATTATATATAAACAATGTCCAGTCCAGTAACATCTGATAAACTCAGACCAAAAAATTTTCATTACTTATCTTATTTAAAACAAGTAGTTCCTTTTTAAAAGTAAATTCCATAATCTCCCTTTTTTATCTTATCATATCCATATTCTCTCTTTTTTCTTTTCATAATACATTCAGTAGTTTACCTTTTGTCATTTTTATATCTTCCCCTTTTTCTTCAGTGTAGATTCAATGATCTACCTATTTATCCTATTATTTATCTTCTTTCTCAGAGTAGATTCAATGATCTATCTCATATCTATATTCTCTTTTTCCTTTTGCTTTCTAGGGGTGAAGATATCTTTAGGGAATCTTGAAAAGAAAAGTTTTGGGTTAATCATCAAGTCCTGTATCATTTGTCCAGTCTCTGCATAATAGGAAAGTTCAGGGCTTGTTTCAAGTCCTTGTTCAAGTAGTCTGTCAGGCTGAATCATCTCAGCTAGCCATCTCAAAATTGTCCTAAGCAGTTTGTAGTCCAAAGCAGATCTTTCCATGGTGTTAATCAGCTTAATGGCTTTACCATAGTCCTTTTGAAGATTTCAAAGTTGCTGTTAGGTGTGGACATGGTTCCATGCAGCCTTTTTTTTTTTTTTTTTTTTTTTTTTTTTTTTTGCCTCCTCTGTGGTTTGGAGCAATCATAGTCTGATAAATGTCTGTCTCTCGGAACCATGAACATTCTTCCCTAGAACAGAAAATCTTCACAACAATTTCTCCCCACCATTTGTTTTGCCAAACTTTTCCAAACTGACCTTTGCCGATGCTTTCTTGTAACACGATGGTCCTGGCAATTCTTCTCTGAACCAGCAGCAGTAAACCTTTCGTCCCAGGTAGCAGCATCACTGCAGTCACCAACACGATGAGAAGGAGCTGGCAACGTGGAGCAGTAGCCACTGCTTCCATGGTCCCACCACTGTTTGTGGTTCGGTCCGGGCCAAAGCTTCTCCCAAACCTCCTAGGCCAGCCTCAAACTCGGGATCCTCCTGCCTCTGCCTCCTTCAGCAAATCCTACCGGCGTGTGCCACCACAACCGGCTGAGTGTAGCTTGGGCCTGAGCTGGGGCTCACAAGGCCACAGGCAAACAGTTTTTTCATGAATTCGTAACACGAACGTTGGGCGCCAGATGTAGCAGGAATGTTAAAAGTTCTTATTAATAAAATCAAATCTGAGACGAGTTATTGGGGTCCATGCTGGTAGATCAGAGAGACAGAATAAGCCACAGCTATCTCACCTTGCCATTTCCTCAGCTGGTCCTGTTTCCTCAGACTGGAAGCCTCTGAGTCCTCATACAAATGGGTCCCAGCTGAACTGTGTTGCTCCAAAGCCTGAATGCTTAACCAGCCACATGCTTAACCAGCCAAATGCTTAACCAGGCCAAAATGCTTAACCAGCCAAAATCTTCTAGTTTCTGGTTCTCACGCCTTATATATCTTTCTACTTTCTACCACCACTCCCTGGGATTAAAGGCTGGCTTTCTGGGATTAAAGGCGTGTCACCATGCTTGGCTGTTTCCAATGTGGCCTTGAACTCACAGAGATCCAGAGGGATTTCTATCTCTGGAATGCTAGGATTAAAGGTGTGAGTGCCACCATTTTCTAGCCTTTGTATCTAGTGGCTGTCTGTTCTCTGACCCCAGATAAGTTTATTAGAATACACAATATTTTGGGGGACACAATACCCCCACAGCATATGTTGCCCTTCCAGAGGCCCCAGGTTTGATTCAGTTCCCAGCACCCACATAGTGAGTCCTGGAACGCCAGTTCCAGAGGATCTGATGCGCCTTTGTGACTTTTATGGGCTCCAGCACACAAGTGGCACACATATGCTCAGGCATGTGCACACTTACACACACATGAAAATTTTAAAAAGTGATTTTTTTTTTAGAAGGAAGAGGGGGAACCGATAAATTATTCTTTGGTGTGCATTTATATGTATAAAGGGCATTTAAATTAATGTATTTGGAGATAAGAATGTCTTGTGACAAAAGTACCAAGATGTGCCAAAGCAGCTAAGTTCCTGTCACTCAAGGCTGTGCTCTGTCATTTGCCTCTGAAGGACATTGGACCACTCGGTACTAGATGGTATGATAAATCCATACCATAGTATGTGTATCCCTTTACAAAGACTTTTGTTTATCCTCAGCATCTTCCCCGGGATTAAACAGTATTATCCACATTTTGCAGTGCAGAGCAGCTGTTCAAGGATACGCATCTGTCTGCACAGTAGAACGCGGCTGGAACCCAGCCTACCCAGCTCTGCTCCCTGCTCACCCTGGGGTGATTCGGCCTTAGAAATCTCCTTAGTCCTCCCTGCCGCCATCCAAGCAAATGTAAAGCCGCTTAGTGTGTAGACTTCAAGAACAAGACAGAGAACCACGTTTGTGCTCCCACTTTGAAATGGATAACCCACTGCCATAGATCGTTTCAGATTTCACACAGGCTACAGGGACCCAGCATCCCTCACAAGGACAGAAAGCTACGTGTTTGGATGGGATGGCAAGAGCCAACAAATGTTTGCTGAGAACCCAAAGTGGGTTGACTCTTGAGCAGAACATAAAACTGGACCTAGCTATCTGTAGAAAAATATAACCATGTCACCAACCAGCTCGTAGAATAAATATAAAAAGAGGCTTACACACTGCTCTAAGTAAAAATAAGAGATGCAGATCCTTTTTAGACTTAAGCTCGCACACTCTGCTATTAAGAACATTAGCAGACGTCTTCCCGGATGTTGACAAAGTGTTCACTTGATTTCTGTACTGAAAATCAGAACATCTTTGTGCTGAAAATATTTCATGCCCAGCCGTTACACAAGACCACCATTTCTTCACTTTATAGCCCCTCTTAATCTTTGTGGAAATCTCCAAACCTCAACCACATTCCTTGAAGTTTTACAGGGCACAGGAGGAGCAGAAATCAGCCCAAAATGAATATGTGTATTCAGAAACGCACTGAGATTTTTCCAACTTCTCAGGTACCTCATACAAATTAATCTTCTTAAGGACTCTGGTGGTCCCTGCATCACGGCTTCACTCCCCCACTTCCCTGCACCCCCGCCGGATTCTCCTGCTAGGAATAACTGGCAGATCATTAGGGAGAAAAAGTTTATTGAGCCAGGATCTGGGCGGGCCCCCACAAGGTCAGGAGAGGGTACCACCAGATTTACATAATTTTTGCATCTGTACCAATTTGATGTAAGGCTGTAAGTGGAATTTATTGGTGAGTATTGCATTATAAAAAAGTGGTTTATACTGCATTGTCTTATATTTATTATGATTCAGTCAAAGTGAATTGTGCGCATGCTGTCTGCAATGAGCTGGTACAAGGAGGGGGGAATCCTGGCCCATGAAAAACGAGTTCATTCCCCTTTCCGTTGTCTTTACTGGTTTGCATAGGTGGAAGACAAACCCTTTTATGCTAAAAACCTGCATCTTTTCCTGTGGTGAGAATTACCAAATAGAACTTACTAGGACAAAGGTAGAGAAAGAGGGTGAACTTGGGGTGCTGGGGTCATCGAGGATAGTGGAACTGTTTGTGCAAATGGGAAAAAGGAAAAAACATTAGGGATCCCTGGGAAGAAAACAAATGCGCAGAAACTCGGGATAAACTTTCTGGAATTTCCATCTTGGAACAAAAGCAAAACAAAACAGTGCTAATTAGTTAGCACTCCTTATTCGGACATAATCTCCACTAGGAACTACAGACATTTCCAAACGTGTCTGAGTGGAGGGGTTCCCAGAATGCATCTGGCATCCTTAAGAAGGGAAGGAAATCCGAACCTACCACATGACGAAGCACAGTGATCGTTGAAGGGAGCCTAAAGATCACCCAAACCTGCCCGATTCCTTTTTTGGAAGCTGCATTGGGCTCTGTTTGGGGTTTGTTTGTTTTCTCCATACCAACCCCACCATCATTCCTGCTTCTAAATCCCTAGTTGGTCTATCTATCTCAATAATCAATCCTGCCCTTCTTAGAGTCAGCACTCTGTTGCTAGGACAACAGAATTCCCTCCCTCCCGGCAGTGCTGGATCCCAGGTTGTGGCTTCCTCCTCCTTGACAAAGGGCTTTGTCATGCTTGTGATAGCATTAGAGAGCTGTCAACACTAAAACAAAGTTTACTCCTCAGCCCACTGGCACCACGAATGAGCTGAAGACATCCTAAGACAGCATTTGGAGACTCAGTAGAAGGTCGAAGTTTCTTCACTCAGCCTTTCACATGGGCTCCTAAGCTTATGAACACACTCAGTGCTTTTGGTCTGTGTTATGTCAGTTTTTCTTCTGCCTCTCACTGTTCACCATGTGATTCGGTATCATAAGTAGCCTCTTTGAAATGTGTACAAGGAAGAGACTAAGGATATAACTTGGTCAGTAAAGTGTTTGTCATGTAAGCATAAGGACCCAGGTTCGATCCCCTGCACCAATGTAAAAAGGTTAGGTGCCGCCAGAACCGGATGGTAAGAGCCAATTGCTGAAGAACATCACACACTTTGGATGCAGGACACAGAGAAATCAACGTGGAACTCAGCTAGAAGTTCCCTTTTTGCTGTCCAGCTTTGATTATGATATAAGGTGCCGTGCAGGCTGCTGGGGTCCCTGCACACGACAGTGACAACCTTCTAGGAAAGCTGGACCCACTGGGGCAATCGTAGCTTGACTATTTTGGAAGCAACCAGCCACTTTCTGATTTTCCTGAGACCTGCTCCATGGGACCGAATGCATGCCTAGTACTGTAAACCTGCTCCAAATCTCACGGCTGGAGAAGTCGGCGGGGTAGGGAATCCTCCTACTGTCGTTCTGCTAAAGGAACGTAAATACTCATGTTTATCTCCCTAGACGAGTGCTGCTCTCAGCCTTCTGAGCAAAGGGATTTCTCTTCGCCGTGGGCAATGGTTGATTCGGAGACTGGAAACTGGTCAAGGGCTGAGAGTGAGTGACCACTGGGTGTTCAGCCATAAACAGGGCAGCCATGTCACCTCTCCAAGGTCCAGAGAATATTGTGGAAGAGTGCGGAATGGAGTGGAAGAGCCAAAAGATGTGGAGGAGTGCTGTGAAACCGTCTTCTGGACACAGCAGGGCCACTGTACTCATGAACCCGCAGCAGCTGGGGTGACCTGCACGAGACCTGCGAAAGACCGGCTCCTCAACCCTCCATCGTGGCCTTAAATTATTGCTGAGGGCCAGGGTGCCGTTTTCCCACTTCTGTAGCCACCGGTATGTTGCCTGTGCTCTGGGAAATAACCCCACCCCTGCTCATACCAGCAACCCTAAGTCAACCCAGCGCATCAAAAACAAAAACAGACATGAAAGGAGCCGGAGGGGAAGTGGGAGGGGGTAAGTAGATGTGGGGGGGGGTAGAAGAGGGCAGTGGGGGTGGATATGATAGGCATACATTGTGTGCATGCCATACATGGCAAAAATGATGTTAAATCCAACCAAACGTCGTTCCAGCGATACTAGGATTGAATAATATAATTAAAATTATTGATGAATGTATATAATATGTAACTTAATATATAATCCTATGACCTCTAATCCCAGCACAGAAAGGTCTCTGAGGCTTGCTGATCAGTCAGTGTAACCCAATCAGCCCCAATCAGTCAATTTTAGGTCTACTGAGAGACACTATCACACACAAAAACATAAATAAAAAGGTGGAGAGAAGTTGAGGAGGACACTGAGCCCAGACAGTGCATATGTGGACATTAAAAGACACCTTCTTACATTTTGTGTGTACGTGTGTATGTGCCTGGGTGTGTGTCTGTGTACTGTGTTTGTACAGTACCCACAGAGGTCAGAGGGTTGTCGGATCTCACAGAACTGGAGTTACAGAAGGTTGTGAGCTGCCATATGGGTGCTAGGAATCGAACCAGAGTCCTCTGCAAGAGCAGTGTGTCCTCTTAACCACTGGGCCTCTCTCCAGCCCCCGGGGTGAGATTTATTAAAAGATGGCCCTCCACGTCTTCCAGCCCCTGTATCCTCTTCACACTCACAGGACGAGCAGCCCCTTCCCCTCACTGTTCCTGCTCTAGAAGCCAGTAGAAAACCCGCCTGTGCGAGGAGCTGAGGGCTGCAGATGCCACAACTCATCCCAGTATCCATGTCCTCGGGGCAAGTCAGGACCTTTGGTAACAGTAAGCTTACACTTCATAATTGTTGTCTAGCTGTGAGCAATGTTCTCACAGTCTCCCTGCTGAGTGTCCAGCGCCATCCCACTCTCCCTGCATTCACATCATCCTTCGCTCTCTGAAGAGCTCTGTCCTCAGCTATTGGGAAAGAAAGGAGCGGGAGGCTTCATGTCTTTGTAGTCTAGTCCCCTCAGTCACTTGGTACCAGTGACCCTGTGACCCTGTCCACTCACTGCTCCTGCATCAAGCCTTCCTTGAGACCTGTGTACACGCAGTTCCCTCAGCCTGGAATCCACATTCCAGACCCCCGATGCTCGCTGGTTGGCTTTCTGGGTCCCTCTGTTTAAGCATCGCCTCCTAGAACAAGCCCTCCGCATCCCCGCCACACCACCTAACAGAGCGCCCCACACCACGACTAACTGAGTCATTGTTCCTGGAAGCCATACTCTATCACCCAGGCCCCTCTGAAATAAGGGGACTCTGTAGGCTGGGAACACTCTCTAGCGGGTCCTCAGGGCCTGGAGTAAGGACTGTCACACGATGAGCGTGGAGTGTCAGCTGAATAAACCTATTAAGGAGGGTCATGCTAACAGACAGCTGTGGTTCTAAATGTCCTGCTCTCTGCTGTCTGCCTGGAGCCATCCAGGCATATTCTTAGAGCCTGCTGCTGAGATGGTAGCCAGCCCGGCTCCTCCAGCGGCTTAAACTACATCTATACAGACGTACACAAAGTGTCTGCCATGTCCAGGTGAGGCCAAGCAACATCAATTGATCTTCACACAGTCACTACCATCATATGTATCCTGGTCACCAGCCACCACTTGGGAAGCCCAGGATTCTCTCTGAGTGGCACTGTCTCCTTCCTGGCCCGGCTTTGCATCTAGTTTCCCTCTTGGAATGTGTCACAAAGAACATGGGATTAGCAAAGGCCCAGGAAGATGCCAAGTACGCCTCAGACAGCCACGTCAGCACGGAATGTCAGAGACAAGGCCAGGAAAATGAAAAATGACAGTGTTTTAATAACCCAGAACATTCCAGATATTGGTCCATGCCAAAGGTGGCTCTTCAGTGGACACTAAATCAACTCGTTCTTTGAGTGCTGTAAGGCCCTTGAAGGACGAGGACACCAAGGACCTGGGACTGGTACATGTGCCCCGGATTCCTTCAGAGGTGTGAAATGAGATTTTAACAAAAGAGTAACACTGAGTTAACACTGACCTCAGCCTTCCAGTTGGGCTCTGCGGTTTGTGATTTGGGGAGACTAGAAAGAGCAAGCTGAAATGTGGAGTGGAACCCTGGGTTGGGAATGGATTCCCTTCTCAGTGGCAGGCTCCACTGAGATCGTGAAGCAGATCAAGGTCAGCTTCGGGCCAGAGGCTCCACACATTGAGGACAGAGAGCAGGGCTTTCCAAAGAGCACTTCCACGGCCCTGACAAGTGAACCCATGTTCCCTACCTCTGCCACTGTTTGCCCACCAGACAGTGGAAGCGGGGGGCTCTGGCCTTGTGTCCTTCAAAGCCAATTTTCCTGTATGCCTGCCCTAACCAGGATCCCAGCCAACGTGTAAACAAAAAAAAAAAAAAAAAAAAAAAAAAAAACACTGGAAGAGTTTCAAAGTTGGACTCTGTGGCTGATGGAACCAGGAAATGCTGTCACCAACAGGAGTGTCCAAGCCGCCTGCCAAGAACACATCTCTCAGGTGTCCCACTTTAATCAGCACACGGAGATGAGGTGACCTGTATTTACATGAAGGTGAAACATCCAGGTGACTAGACAAACAGAAGGTGGCATATTCCAAAAAGTGGAGTATTATTAAGCTGTAAAAATGAAGTACTGAAACATTCGGTAGAAAAAAAGAAAAAGAAAAAGCACCATGGAAAGTATATTTTTAAAAAAATCAGTGGAAAAAACATGTCACACAGTCCAAAGATACCCCCACAATAGACGGCTGGCAATGGTCTAGAGACAGCCGGAACTGACCTACTCTGGTGATGGGATGGCCAAACACCCTAACAGTTGTGCCAGAAACCCCATCCAAGGACTGGGGGATCTGGATGCAGAGATCCACGGCTAGGCCCCAGGTGGAGCTCCGGGAGTCTAATTAGCGGGAGTCTAATTAGCGAGAAAGAGGAGGGTTTATATGAGCGAGAATTGTTGAAACCAAGGTTGGATAAAGCACAGGGACAAATAGCCAAACGAACGGAAACACATGAACTATGAACCAAAGGCTGAGGGGCCCCCAACTGGATCAGGCCCTCTGAATAGGTGAGACAGTTGATTGGCTTGATCTGTTTGGGAGGCATCTAGGCAGTGGTACCAGGTCCTGGGCTCGTTACATGAGTTGGCTGTTTGAAACCTGGGACTTATGCAGGGACGCTTGGCTCAGTCTGGGAGGAGGGGACTGGACCTGCCTGGACTGAGTCTACCAGGTTGATCGCAGTCCTGGGGGAGGCTTTGCCTGGGGAAGGTGGGAATGGGGGGTGGGCTGGGGAGAAGGGAAGGGGGACAGGAAGGGGGAGAACAAGGGAATCTGTGGCTGTTATGTAGAACTGAATGGTATTGTAAAATAAAATAAAAGGAAAAAAAAAATGTCACGCAGTCCACATGTCATTTGACCCCATCCGTCAGGCCAGAACAGAAAAGTCTCTATCGACTGAAAGTAGGTGCCTGGTTGTGTGGCGCTACGTGGGCTGAGGGGATTAGGAGAGATGGCCGATAATTACGGGTTTCTTTTATATTCTTTGGCAATTTCATGCATGTATCTAATGTGCTTTTGGTCATTTTCACACACACCCCAACCCCTCACCTTCTCATCTCCTCACTCCCACCGAGTCCCTTCTCCTTTTCAAAAAGAGTCCTTCCACTTTCCTGCCTTTGTTTGTTTGGCTCTTTCTGACCCGCTGAGTTTAATTAGGGTTGCATGTGTGAGCATGGCCGAGGGGTTGTTCACTGGAGAGCGGGCAGCCTGACAGGGGCTACACCACTAAGAAAATAACTGGCCTCCCCTACCTACGATCAACTGCCAAGAGGTCTCTAGCGGCTGAGAAGCCTCTAGAATAAGGAATTTTGTTTTAAGGATTAGGAAATTGCTTAAAATGTGACTGTGGAGATGATTGCAACCTATCTATAAGTATACCGACATCATTGAAGTTCACACTTTAAATGGGTGAATTCTGAGGTGTATGAACTATATTTCAATGAAGTTGAAATAGAAAAACAAAACCTGCCAACACCAGCCCCCTGAAAATATATCCACGGATTTTGCTTCCCGGCACCAACCATGAGGTCAACTCATCACATTGTGCAACAAAGTGTTTGAAAACAAAGCATAATAGAACATAAAATACCAGAGTGCTTTGTTAAGAATAAACATGTACATTAGCTCATGAAGTCACAGTTAACAGTCACAACAGCCCAGGGTGCTAAGGCAAAAGCCCTGTGACTGGTGTTTTCATGAGGAGTCCCCATGCAAACAGCTCCCCCGCCACATGTCTACTCAGCCTAGATGACTCTGTTGTACAACCCAAGAGAGTTCGAGATTGGCCAATCTGCTCATCCATGTCCAGGGACAAAGATGTCGTCTGTTTCTCTTTGTTTTGCTTCCAGAAGCAGCACACTTGGCATGTGACAGGAGGTGCCTGTCATCACTATTAATGACAGGCAGAAATGTTTCATCCCCCAAGCAATCATTTTCCCAGTTCCTCTCCTACACTGCCCCCACGCTGCTGAGATGCCCGCCTCTTCACGAAAGTCACGCTAGGGACTGCGTGAGGTTACAGTCCATCAGACTGAGGTGCTGGAAGCCCCTTGATACTTCTTGTCTTTCCACTTTACTGATTCATCAGTATCTTTTGGTTTCTCATTCTCACCCTTTGGGTGTCCATTGGTGAGCAAACAGGCCTGGCCATTGTCCTCCGGAAGCCTGTAACCTTGTCACATACGTCAGGACAGAAAGACATCCTCAAGTTCCTTACAGACCTCATCAGCTCATGGGGACTTCTGGTGAGCCTTTCCCTAATCCTGCTGAGGCTTGCTTCTTAGAAGCTGGGTTTTCCAGCCTACTGAAAATCCTGATCTTAGATCTAGGGCCGAGCTTACAGACTGACACAGTAATCCAGGACTCATGGGCCCTTTCTGCTCAGAGACACTCTACAAACATGCCTGCCAGAGCCTCCACCCCATTCCAAACACAGCCCAGGCTTCAAGAATATGCTATCTACTCTTGATGAAAACTGAGAGGCCCTCAGAAACGGGGCTTGGGCTTGAGCTTCTCAGAAGATGTGAGCCACAAGGTCCAGACTGCACTGAATGAGCAAAAACCGAAAGTTAGATTGGTGTCTCACTAAGGAGTTTTCAGAGGGGCCCGGTTATCAGGGGCAACCCATAACTCCCAATAAATCTCCATTTCTGTTTTGAGTTCGAGTGATACCTTATAGTGTGGCCTGATAACCTGGATCTCCTCAGAAACAATAGCCAAGTTTCCAGCGTCTGGGCTCCCAGCATTCCATTCGGGTTCTGTGGTTGGTTGGCTGGCATACCTGGTTGGTGGGTGGTTTCTCCCTTCCTCTAGGCTCCAAACTTGAGCCAGCATCATAGGAGCTGTGGGTTTAGCGTCTTCAAATCCTCAGCAGTTTCCCTAAAAGTCTGTCCCATTAAACATAAAACCCACAGAACACACACCAAGCTCCATTTCTCTTCCCCTAATAAATCAGGTAAATTGCCTCCTTTGTTTTTAAGACCACTTCAAGCTCACCTTTAACATGTTTAGCTATCGTATTATTTATGTTGTGATGTAATCAAGATTTAATCCGCTTTTCAGCACACCATCGTCTCGCAATCTCCCTGCATTTTCCTCCCATGTTATTAAACTTGAGGGGAAAGGCAGCATTTCCTCGGAGGTGGTATTGATCATTTCCAGACTGCGTGTGTCTCCCTGGCATCTCAGCCCACCTGAGTTTGGAAAGCCCACTAAAATAAATACCAGTTCAGTCTGGAAAGAACAGAGCTGTATTAGTAAATGCATAGAGAGGCCTGTGTTTATCTCTTCTTCCTAGAGACCTAAGAGTCTTCTACGGTCTGTGTATATACAACAGAAACCATGTGGATCTCCTGGTAAATGTTTACCTTTATTCCTTGGGTGTGTTGTACACCAGATGGCCTGGTCAAAACAAAATCACACATACATGTACACTCCCACACTCGCATACATACTCACATAGGTTTAAGTATCATGCTCCCTTGGGGAGTTTTGTAGATTTTTTTATTATTTTCTCTCCTTCCACACATGAGAAAGAATGTAGGAAGACTTAGAATAATGACCAATATGTTCTGTGTTTACTGCTGCTTTCCCTCACTAGAGATTAACTCATAAAACTTTATTCCAAATTAAACAAACTGAGGATCTCCTTGCAGCCAGTCAAAGCTGCCACTTACACTGAGGAAATCAGGCTTCCATCTCTTGAGAGGCTGGATGGCCTCCCTGCAGAGAGAGGAAGGGTCTCTCCTCCTGCCAACCTGTGTAGGCTGGACTCTGGTCCCCACGACACTTCATCTGGAATTATAATAGAAACTGACAGAAGCCGAGAGAGAGAGAGAGAGAGAGAGAGAGAGAGAGAGAGAGAGAGAGAGAGAGAGAGAGGTGGCTTTGGCTGGCCTCCAACTCACAGAGATCCTCCTGCTTCTTCCTTCCAAGCAGTGAGATTAAAGGTATGTATGTGCGCACCTGGCTTGAGAGCTGTATTTTAGAATACTAACAGCTCTCCCATATTTATAATAAAGAACAAATTTTATGACCACTCTGATTACAGAGTTCTGCCTAGACAGAAAACAAAAGAGAGAGAGAGAGAGAGAGAGAGAGAGAGAGAGAGAGAGAGAAAGAAAGAAGAAAGAAAGAAAGAAAGAAAGAAAGAAAAGAAAGAAAGAAAGAAAGAAAGAAAGAAAAAGAAAGAAAGAAAGAAAGAAAGAAAGAAAGAAAAACATCCTTTTTTGCTGAAGAATACCCAAAGATGGCTGTACCCAAAATGGAATTGGGAATTCTCTCACCATCCAGCCTACTGGGGAAAATTAGATGCTGGCTTTGAAATTTCTAGGGGAGAGGACACTAATTAGTCATTCAATACCAAGTGATCAGCCCTGAAAACATACACATACAAGCAGTACTATACAGACTGAGCAGGTTATATTTACAAATGTATTACATATATTACGTGCATGTTTAATAGAAAAAGAGGCCGTGAATTTGAAAGAGAGCAAGGAGGGGTATATGGGAGAGTTTGGGAGAAGGAAAGGGAAGGGGAAAATGATATTTTAATTTCAAAAAAAAGAAAAAATAAGAATTAAAAAAAAAAAAACAGGACATGCATACTGCCCGTGGCTCTGGGTCTCCTGTGTGTAAGTTCTCTGTAGACACTAAGTCAGTGGGAATCCCTGGCGTGAGATCTGAGTCTGGGAAAGTTTATTAAAAACTTGAAAGACCTTGAGAAAGAAACTCAGGAGTGTCGTGATCTCGGCGGCTTCCTCCCTTTCTCTTCTCCCAGGCACTGTGTGGGTTTCACAGCCTCCAGCTCTGGAGGAGGCTTAGAAAGGACTTTAATTTTAAAGGGGGGATTTTTAATTTTAAAGGGAGGGATTTCTAAAGCTCATCTGATGGGAGTAGACTGCTTCCTACTCTTAAGGGCCTGCTTATCTTCAGTGCCCGCCTGGAGGCCAGGAATGTGTTTTTGTGTGGTGCCAGTCCTGTTTTATGGGTCATTCCTGTAGCCTGAAATCCCTTGGATACTTCAATTACAGAAATTAGCATGTGCTGGGTCTTTCGGGTTGACAGGACTGCGCTCTTTCCTCCTGGGTCTGAGCTCTGTTTGTTTGTATAGGAAATGTACTCTTAACATGCTGGCTGTTTCAGCATCCACTCAGACAGCTCAAAAAAAGGGGAGGAGGTTGTAGAAATTTCAAGAAGGAAACAGAAAACACATCTTTAGAGTCTAACCAGGAATTTTGTTGAGAAGGAACTTGGAAAAGCAAAGGCTGTTTCCTTCTCTTCCTTTCAGACAATCTTCTTGTTCTGGAGGGTGAACTCCAGTGTGGTTATGTGGGTCACAGCGTAACCTTCTCCTTCTATTTACACTCTGTACTTTCTTAAATGTTCTTTTCAAAAGTAAAACCAGACAACCATGGGTCCCCAGACTGTATCCTATTTATTTGAATAGGGAATGCTAATATTTTTGTACATGATCTGAAAACTCAGTCTGGTGGTTGAGACAGGCCACTTTAAGCTCTGGGAAGCTCACTGGCTGTCTTCTAGGACTCAGATGTTCAACAGTAACTTCGTTTCCGAAGCTCCGGAAGATATCTGTATTGGTTGCTAAGAGGAATTACCTTTTCTGTATTTACCCTAAACACGTTATTTCATGAGGACATGGTCCCTACTCACTCTCCTCTCTACACCTCTCTCTCTACATTCTCTCTGTCTTCTCTCCAGCCCACTACCGAATCTCCTCCCCAAACTCCTTGCCACATCCCTGTGACGGATAGATGTGGTCAATCATCACCCACACGAATCTCTGTCCTGTTCACCTGTGCTCATTACATCATAGTCTCGCCCCTGTCCATGCCTTTGAGCACCCCCTTCCCACCAGTCCCCAGTCTTCTCCGGGCCCCTAGATCTGATGCCTTTTAAAGCAGGGGTTGCAGCAGAAACACATCACTGGTAGAAAGAGGTTCCCATGGAAATAGGCTGTCTCTAAGTTCTGTCAACCAGGCCCTCCATAGGCAGGACTGAGCCATCAAAGCTGTTCAAAGGGAAGCTGGTGGGTAGCACTCGATCTCTTTTCTCAGACCCTTCACTTCTATGCGTGTGTCTAGGCCTTGTGTGCTACCCTTGTTTTAAAACTTGCTCAAAGATGAATAAACAAACCAGATGCTTAAGCCTAGGATAACCGGAAAGTAAATTAGGCTAAGATCGTGATGCTAACCAAGCAGACATGTCAGGATCAGCTGAATAGCTAGCTCCTGGACTCCAATCTTGTGATTCATATTCCCCAGGTGCCACCAAAACAATTACCAAGTGCCCTATGTCATAGACCTTTGGAAGGGCCAGATCTTGAATCACAAATCTGGAAATGCCCACAGCCTAGTTTAGTTTAAAACCTGGAAGTCATCAAAATGCTCTGCAGTATATGCTTTTCTTTGATTGAGCCATTTACTGTCAAGGCTTTGAAGACCACGTAAAAACACAGGAAATGTTTGCACACAACATTAAGGTGAAAACAAAAAGATGCAGAGTTGTCCCTAAATTATGACTAAATATGCAAAGAAAAGTAACTAAGGAGACATACTATAAAGAATTATACAAAAATTACCTTCATAGCTTTTAGGGTGCTAGGTTGTGGGCAATTCTCTCTCTGTTGCATACTTTTATGAACACCTTCATTGTAATTAGTTCATAAATTTAAAAAAATTAATATGCAATAATTTTTAAAACTGAAACCTGTGTTATGAACAGAACAAATCTGCTTGCTTATCATTTTTAACCGTATAGACTCCCCTAGTAATTAATTTAAAACCATTAGTTTCTAAGATGGTAAAAATTGCTATAATTTTCTGATTTATTTGGGCCTTACTAATACTGCATTGGAGTTTTCCATAAATCTGTTTTAAACCACCTTCCGAGGCCAGGACAATCCTAGCCTCACTAACTTAAAATGCGTTGCCGGTTCCTGGGTGAGGACAGTTGGTTCAGCTCTAGGCTGATTGCAGAAGAGGGGATGATGTCACCCGTTTTCTGGGCCATAACAACCCTGAAAACTGGCTCCAGACCCACTTCCCCATCTTGGAATGAGCAGACCTTAGTTATTCTCCAGAGAAAATATAAGCTGGAAACTTCTGCTAATGAGCGTGTATTTTATACCCACGGCCAAGAAGGCCTTGTAAGAGAAAAACAATAATAAAATCAGACCATTAAGAGCTTTTCTGGTCCCCCTTGGACCATTTCTTGAAAACCAGCAATCCCTTTGACTTTTTGACTTCCATAACCCCCTATTTTGGACCCAGTCTCCTCTTGTCTCACATCCATCATCGCGATAATAAGCCCAAATGAAGAGAAACATGGATTTCATCTCCAAGAACATTTCTTGTGAAATTTAAACTTTGGCCAGTGTGGGTTCCAGCCTCCCCAAACTATCTTCTGGATCCCACATCACCGCAGTGGGTCTAATATAAACGCTTAGCAGAATCGTGTCAGCCTCTGTTAGTAAACACAGTTCCAACTTACAAATTCAATCATATCACGGAGTCTAATGCATCAAATGGCAAAACCATAACACAGAAAGTTCATGTAATTTGAATATTAAACAACTGTCACTCAGTTGTAATACTTTCAATCCCACAACAGCAAACGGCCCCCTTCATATGGAAAGGAGCAGGACTCAGCTGGCCTGGAGCTTTTTCCAACCCAAGGCCTTCCATCACCCATCTGCCACCAAGGTGGGTCTAAGAGCTGAATTCGATTCCAGGGGAAAGTCAGACTTGAGGAGAAGGAAAAAGACACCAAGATGATTGGATTTCAAACCAGAACTTTAGCCAACTGTTGCCTGTCTTCTTCAACTCACCAAACACTGTATCTCGTCGCAGCCGAGACTCGGGACTTCTAGAGTAGAGAGCTGGACTGGAGCCTTCCAAACAAGGCTTGGCTTACCCCACTTCTGTAGCAACACTATTCACAACAGCCGAAAGGTGGGAACAACCTGCATCCGTGAACAGTATGGGTAGGTAAATGAGAACGTGGCACGTATAACAACGGGAGATTATTTGGCTAAAGGAAGAGTGCGATTCTGTTTTGTTTGTGTGCTACTGACAGCATGCTATTATTTTGCATAAGTCTGTTTAAATCTAATTCAGAGCACCTTAGGAGAAGAGCCTAAGCCCACTGAGTTCAAAAGTTGCCGAAGCCTCTGAGCTAAAGAATAGTTTGCTTCAATTCTAAGCACAGAGACAAACAAACAACAACAACCAAAAAGCCTAGTGTGTTTCCACCCTTTGAGGTGTGACAATATAGATGAACCCTGAGAACAATATAGAGAACCTTGTGTTAAACGAAATAGTCAAAGCCCAAAAGTCAAAAAGTGTGAAAGTCGCCCTGCAGAGACGGCAAACAAAGTGGCCTGGGACAGGGAAAGGACAAGGAAGAGTTTTTATTAATGGGGCATAGTTTGTTCAGGAGGATGCAAAATTTCTAGAAATTGTAGTGTTCGTGGTTTGTATGCATGGTGAATAGACTAAACCCTAACATAAGTGTATGTACACTTAAAGATGGCTAAACACGTAACTGTATCCATTTTGACGATAGCAAATTAGAAAGAGGGGCCCTGAAAGAGCACATGCTTTGGGGTAAAAACCAAAAAGCAACTTAAGCGGCATCTGTGCCACCCTTCTGTACGTGGGCAGCACTTCTCACCCACTATGAGAACATCTAGGCCTCATGTAGAATCTCTTATTGCAGGTGAGAAGACAAAGAGTCCAAGACTAGAAACTAGAATCATCAACTGAACACCAACACGGTGCCATGCTGCTGTCTAAAAAGAGGATGTCCTTGTGTCCCGCCTGTCCTTTAGTCCAGAAACCACAGCTCATGACTTCAAGATGGGGAGCCATTTACCCTCTGCTATCATGGAAGACTGTGTGTTCCTAGTGTAGATTTATTTTTCTACTTTCCCTAGGCAAAGCCTACAGAAGCTAGGCTCCCTGCCATGAACACATGACATGCCCACTAAGTCATCTTCATTTCAAGCAATTCTTTATCCATTACCATTGATTCCAACAAAGGTAGTCATCACATCTAGACAGACAAAAACAACCAGGTGGAGTCTTGATCTTATTGGTAGATAGACAAAAATAAATGAGTGAATAAAATAATAGATAGATAGATAGATAGATAGATAGATAGATAGATAGAGATAGAGAGAGAGAGAGAGAGAGAGACAGACAGACAGACAGACAGGACAGACAGACAGACAGATAGATAGATAGATAGATAGATAGCAGCACTTCCTTAGAAACAGGATATTTGGGGAGATGGTAAGAAGCAGGATGGCGCCTACAGAGACCACTGTACAGCCAGGCACAGTACAAGAGTGGGAACTTGGGGATTCTTTTCCAAATCTGTTTTTCACAGCTCCTGCCATGTACTGAACTCACTGCCATGGGAAAGTTTGAATGTCCCTGTCTCTCTCACTGAACCCTGACTGTTAGGACATTACAAGCTCATGCATAGCAGAACTTTCAAGGAGATGTCAGTTTCTAAGGACTCGGGCTAGATGAGCTCAGCGTTTCCCACAGTGCCCTCCAGGGAAAGGGTCTGTGGTCAGTTAACTTGGAAATTGGGCTGAATGAAATAGCCCAGCTCAAGTTTTTGTTTGCTTATTTGGTTGGTTGGTTGGTTGGTTGGTTGGTTGGTGGTTGGTTGGTGGGTTGGTGGGTTGGTGGTTGGTTTGGTTTGGTTGGTTTGTTGAGACAAGGTTTCTTTCTGTGTAGCCCTGGTTTTCCTAAAACTCACTCTGTAGACCATGCTGGGAGACCCACCCTGCCTCTGCCTCCTGAGTGCTGGAGTTAAAGCCGTGCACCACCACAAACCAGCCCCAGTTGAAGTTTCACCTTACACTTGATCATCTGAACCTTTCTCCTTCCCATAAGAACACCAGCCAGGCCTCACCTGAGCTGTGCTTCCCTGTGAGAGGAAGTGTGGCCTGGCAACCGGCCTGGACCAATAGCACGTGAGCAAGAATGGAGCATGTAGCCCATCCAAGCAGAAACTTGAAATGCAGTTGAGTTGTTCGGTTCAGCCTCGATTCCCGCTGCCCTGGGAAGAGTGTCCTCAGCAGAAGCTCCTCTTTCAACATTGGTCCTGGCTTGGAAGAAGTGTGGAGTCCCGCAGAGCCAAAGTAAGTCAGAACCAACCTACAGATCTGGAAGCGAGAAATAACGCTGGCAAAGGCCTTCAGCTCTGATGGATCACGAAACACATGCCATGCTTCAGGAAACTTCTAGAATATAAGACTCATCCAGCCGAGAGACCCCTGGGACTCTCTGGCCAGCCAGTTTAGCCCAATCAAGATTCCAGGCCAGTTAGACTCTTTGTCTAAGAAGTGACACCCGAGGTCATCCTCTGACTTCGACATGCATGAGCACACAGGTACATGCACACATACACATAAAAATCCTTTTAATTCAAAACTAAATATAAGTAAGATCTACCTAATGAAATAGTAATATATGTTTAAAAGATAAAAAGGAAAAGGAAAGAAATAAAGATAAAGGCTTTTTAAAAAGGAGCAAGGACACCTGAATGAAGCCTGTACTCATGTCCCCCGACCTAGGTTACAACCTACCCACTTGTGTGGCTGATTGTGTTGTCCCTAGAAGGGCCTGAAACAGACTTCTCAAAATGTCCTCTCCACAGTGAGAGGAGCTGAGAGAAACAAACACATGAAGAAATGAATGGAGCGATGAAGAGGTAAGGAATAAGACGAGGCCCGTGACAGGACGGCTGAGTTCCAGGCCCCAAGACAAGGAAGGAGAGAACCGATAACAAAGAAATGAAAGACTGTCGTAGCCCATGGCCTCCACGCCAGAGAGAAGGATTGCCACGCGGATGCAGGGCTCACATCCCCTTCAAATCTCGCCAGTCATCTGCCCTGGAGCTTTGTCCTCATCCTGAATGCATCCTCGGAATCTTTCTCAGCACAACCCACTGGTTTCTTCACCAAGGCAAACAACATCTCTGAATGACAGTTCTGAGTATGAAAGTAGAAACTCAGTCATTGTAGAATTTTCCACCCAAGTGACTATGAATATTTTTATAAGTATAGCAATGTGGTACTTTAAAACTTTTAATTTTTATTCTTTTTAAGTGTGTGGTAGGGTTATATTCACATGAGACACAAGAGGGTAGAGGTGTTAGATCCCCTGGAGCAAGAATTAGAGGTGGAAGCCGGGCGGTGGCGGCGCACACCTTTAATCCCAGCACTAGGGAGGCAGAGCCAGGCGGATCTCTGTGAGTTCGAGGCCAGCCTGGGCTACCAAGTGAGTTCCAGGAAAGGCGCAAAGCTACACAGAGAAACCCTGTCTCAAAAACCAAAAAAAAAAAAAAAGGAATTAGAGGTGGATGTAAGCCACCTGACCTAAGTTGCTAAAGACCAAACTCCCATCCTCTAGAAGAGCAGTATGTGCTCCAGCTCTACAGTGTGGTACCTGCTCTTAAATGTCAGGCCATCTCTCCAGCCCTGCAGTGTATACTTTGAAAGCTACTCCTTCTTGACAATAAAGGACTCTATTTCTGCATGAGAAGCTTGGATACTTAGTTGTAGGATGTCAGAACAAGTGTGCTTGGCCTGGGGTCCTGGGAATTTTCATAGTCATGTCCAAACCAATCCACAGCCAAAATCATGTTCTCTACGTTCACCCTCCTGATAAAGAAGCAGCAGTTTGGATTGTGAGAGCTCTAAGTGAATTAAATTCCACCCATGTTTTCCCATGATCCCTAAAGTCACAGGAGGCTGGAACTGTTTGCCATAAACTCTACTATCTTATCAAAATAAAATGGGACTGGTACAGGAGTTCGAGTCTCCAGGAAAAGGCAAGACTGTTGCCCCAGCTCTCTCACGCTGGCTTCTGAGACCACAAAGGCCACACATGGCGTCACAGCCTCTCTAAGACACCCTCTCTATAAAGCCATCCTAGTCCGGTGTGGCGCCTCACACTTGCAATCCCAGCAGCTGGAGGTTGAGGCAGGAGATTTGTCCTAAGTTTAAGCCCAGATTGGACCATGTAGTGAGTTCAGGCTAATCTGAGCTGCAGAGTAAGAAACAAAACAGAAGGATCTGAGGAGACCTCTCAGTCAGTCAGAAAAATGCTAACCGTGGAAACATGGGGAGAGGAGCTGACACCAGTCCCCAGAACACGCATAAAAATCCAGCTGTGGCTGAACAGGTTTTAAGCCTGCTTGTGGGGAGGCAGAGACAGGGGGATCCCTGGGGTTGACGGGAGAAGTCCTAGCTGAATTTGTGAGCCCTACTTCCCAGTGAAAGACCCTGCCTCAAAAGAAAGGAGGATAATCACGTTGGGGGCACAAACACTGGAGGCTGACTTCCACAAGCATACCCATGTGCACACACACACACACACAACACCTGCAAATACATACGTGAACCCATGTACACATGTACACACACAAATAAGTCAGATAGTAGCTGAACAACAACACCAAAGATTGACCTCTGACCTCTACACATATGCACACACTCATGAATACACGCACATGCGAACACACTTTCATGAAAGTCACCATTGGCCCTCACTAATCTAGAGCAGGGATCAACGAACTCTTTCTGTCAAGGACCAAATAACTGACATCTTCAGCTTGGTGAGCCATTTGGTCTCTGTCATGACTCCTCAGTTCTGATACAGAGGGAACATGGCCATCAACACTACACACACAAGCATACATAGCTGAGTTCCAATAAAGCTTTATTTATAACAGCAGACACGGAAGCCAAGGCCAGTGTTCTGAACCTTTCTGAGCATCAAGTACAGAGGAGTTGAAAAGTTGCTTTCAATTACACCTGCTAATCCTGTCTCCACCTCCATCTACCCCTACACACACACCCTACACACACCACCGTTGCTGACTGACACATCTTGACTTTGCAACCCAAGGATATGCTATGTGCTTAAAGACACATCCCTGCCTCCACATCCCTGCCTCCTGGTTTCTTGTTTCAGAGTGTCCAGGGACCACGGGGATTCCTCTTACCAGCAGCGCCTCGCAAGCAGAGCCTGGAGACTCTGAAAAGCTTCCTACTACACAATCAAAATGTCCCCGCGCGCATACGCGGACGCGCTGCTTTGCACCCTGCACTGGCGTCTGCCGCAAAAGCTCACATTTGCCTTTCATTCCTGGCCCTCCGCTATGCTGGCTGCAGGCCTCTTGCTTGGACCATGTTTAAACTGTCAAGAGATGTCAGCAAGTTGTGAAGGACAGCCTCACTCTGGCAGCAATTTCAGAGGGCAATGATCAATGGGCCTCCTTTGTTAGCCTTGCAGGATCGCCGTTGACTCGGGAAGCAAGGGTCCCCATGGTTTATGAGAAGGCTGAAATGGACAAGCAGTTTCACCCTCGCTGCTCCAAAGCCACAAACCTACACTCACCCCATTAATTATTCCTGCCCCAAGGACAAGGCTTGTTGCTGTCTGCAGAGGAGCAGGGCAGCCGGAGAGCCTCATGGAGCCCCCGTGGAAGGCGCCAGGAAATGCAGCCTCCTGACTTTCCCGGAAAGCAGGAAAGCGTGATTGCCTGAGCCCACAGGACTCCTTCTGTAAACAGGTACAGGCCATCCACAGCCACTGGGAACCAGAGGGATTTGGAACCTTGGCCAAGCTTTCGATTCCAAAGATCTTATTTATCTGACACCATGACCTGACAGATCGCCCCAGTGCAGAAGACATGCCATTTGCAGGACACACACTCATGTGGAATTGCTTTTGCCTTGAATCTTTATCTTGACAGGTTCTTGTCTTAAAATCACAGACCTCACATAGGATCTAGAACCGGAAGCTAGGCCCTAATGCCCATGAAAAGAAATACACACACCCAGAGTTATTCTTTCAAGAAAGCAGACTCAAAAATCCCATTTGCAGTTGATGCTCCCTTTTCTAGATTTGCCCATACTGTTTACCTAGTTCAGTGCCCTCCCCTATCCATTAACTGGAAACATTCTCTCTTGTCCAACCTTCCATGGGAATCTCTTTGCATCCCAGCACACCGCATCCATGTCTGTGTGCTCCACACACTCATGCTCCATCCTCCCATCTCTTCTCCACCCTGAGAGTGAACTCAGGCCACAGTTGTGTTAACAGCCCTGAGAGCATCCAGGCCAGCCCAGCAAGTGAATTATAAACTCATGAAAAGTTTCATGAACAAACAAACGGCCTCTGCTTCTGTCTCTGGGCTCAGGCTGCCATCTCAAGCATAAACGTTTGATACTGTAGTAAGGATGGCACTGCATTCATCACATGGAACCTTCGTCCACATTAAGACTAGGAAATCACACCAGAAATGGTGGTGCACACCTTTAACCCCGTGGGAGGCAGAGGCAGGTGGATCTCTTTGAGTTCAAGACCGGCCGGAAATGGGGGTTCCTGAGAAATGATCTAGATAGTGAGTTCCAGGACAGCAAGGCTATGGAGAGAGACCCTGCCTCAAAACAATTAAAATAGAAGATCCCCAAGTCCTTTGTTCCTTAATAAGAAAACTCAAGCAGCAGTTAATACTGAGTTTTTCTGGCAGCTAGTGGAGGAGACAAGAAAGGCTGGATGAGCTCACTCCAGAGAACTGTTGCAGACAGAAAAACCAGAATGCCATTTGGAAAATGACCTTGAGCCATCATCTTGCCTGTGTGCAGTCAGTTCCTATGTTCAGAATAGTAGAGAGCTCTAAAGTCAGACAGAAGACACAAGGGTGCCCTAGGACTCACCAAACAGGGGTTCCCCTAGTCTTCTTCTTGGCAGCTACTAGGCCCCTTTATAGACAGGTTAGTGCCTCATCTCCCTAGAAGATTCCATAGAACAGAAAAGCTGGTGCACAACCTCTTGGTGAGAACAGATAATGATGGTGAGTCTGTTCCGGTGACATTTTCACTGAGGAAGCGTGCTTCTGGTAAGGAACGCGCTCCCCTGACATCAGAGAGTGGCACTACTCCATGGGGCCCCTGAGAATGGAAAAAAAAACTTCCAGCCAAGAGGATGTTTCCAACTTAAAACTTGGCTCTGTGGGCAGGTAATTGTGTCCTAAGGTAAATTTTAAAATAAGAAAGGACAGCCATTTCCATATGTGAAATTTATACCATTAACTTGATAGCCATGTATTTCCTTAAGTAGTTAAATTTCAGATAAAGGGCCCAACTGTCTATTTTGAAATAGGTGTAATTTGGTATTCTGTAGCTTTCTCAGCTCTTGGGCTACATTTTGATAATCAGGAAAGATTATCAGGAGGGCGGTTCTGTCCTTCTACAGGACCCAAGGCTTTATGAAGGCAGGGAGAGCCACCTCCCAAGCAGAGTTTGTGGTAAGTATCCCAGAGGCCTCTGGACTACAGGACGGTCCCCTGTGGCTTTGCCTAGGTGCATAGGCTTTGCATGGCTTGAATGGGTAGTTTAACTGTTCCTCCTCTAACCCACCCTGCGGGCCTGTCAGAGGGATGTGGCACATTCACCATGTCACAGGAAACGCTGCAATTTATAGTTGGGGGCTTAATCTTCTAAATAATGAAGCAAAATAAAATTTTAAAAATATTGTAACTATAACAGTCCAAATAACTCCCCCCCAAAAAAAATTGTGAGGAAATTGGGTTTTACTTGTGTATAAAATATATAACTACATCTTACAGAATTTATTCAGAAAAAAAAATTTAAATAAAGTAATGGGAAATTGTTTTAACTAAGAGAAAGTAGAAGAAAAACAGCTGTGACATAAAACCTTGACAAAATGTCCTGCTTCCTACGGACAACAGGAATCCTCCTCGGTTGCTCAACCTCAATGCCTGCCTTCATCTTCCATGTCAGACAAAGTGAGCCAGACTTCGGAAAAGATGTGTCTCTAGCGGCCCCATTGGGGCAGTGCTTGTTACCTGCTGGGTTCAGTCTGCCTTCCACATCCATTTAAAATTCCCAGAGGAGACTCAGCAGGTGAAGGTCTCGCTCTACAAGTCCGATGCCTTGAGATGGCACCCAGGACCAAGTAAAAGGTGGAAGAGAAAATGGGGTTCTGAAAAAATGTTGCCCTCTGATGTCTACATGTGCATGTGTCTCCTCTCTCTCTCTCTTTCTCTCTCTCTCTCTCTCTCTCTCTCTCTCTCTCTCTCTCTCTCTCTCACACACACACACACACACACACACACACACACACACTAGACAGACAGACAGATAGATAGTTTTAAAGTCACATAGGCATACTATGGCAGTAATAATTATAACAAAAACATCTTGCTGTGGGATGGTCTGTATGTCAAATTGCTCTGATTGGTCAATAAATAAAACCTGATTGGCCAGTGGCTAGGCAGGAAGTATAGGCGGGACTAACAGAGGAGAATAAAAGAACAGGAAGCAGAAGGAGTCACTGCCAGCCGCCACCCTGACAAGCAGCATGAAAAGATGCTGGTAAGCCACGAGCTGCATGGCAGGGTATAGATTTGTAGAAATGGATTAATTTAAGCTATAAGAACAGTTAGTAGAAGCCTGCCACGGCCATACAGTTTGAGCAATATAAGTCTTTGTTTACTTGGTTGGTCTGAGTGACTGTGGGACTGGTGGGTGACAAAGATTTGTCCTGACTGTGGGCCAGGCAGGAAAACTCTAGCTACAACATCTAGTGTTGACCAAGTGCTTTGGGACTGGGCAGTATGTTTAGTTATGTACATTCTTCCACTAAACCTTTGTACTAACCAAACACGGCTAAGCATATCCTAGCTTATCAATAACTAAAAACGTTTGTGGAAGTTAAGTAACTTAGCCCCTCATTCAATACTTACTTAGGGTTATGGAGGTTTTCAGATCTAGTTGAGGCTACCAGAAGACCACCATGCATGCACCTTGGCCTCTGAAAATAGAACAAGGCACACAAGTATCTTCAAGACATCCTGAATCCAGTCATTCTAAGATATCAAGCATCAATATCCTTCTTTTGATATGACTGTTCACACATATTGCTTGTACACAATGGCTGTAGGAATCAACATGTCTAAACAAGCAAGCTTTAGTTTCTAGGTGCTGTTATCCACAGCTGTGAATACTGATGAACTATTTTGTCTCTGTCTAGCTCCAATACCCTGGAGGTAACTAACTTCCTGTGTAAAACATGAGCTTCTCATTGCCCTGGGGAGTGCCATCTAAAGAGCTACCACCCAACAGACAGGTTCAGAGTTTCTCATCTGACATCAGTAATGAATAACATATTAGCCAGGCCTTGAAATCACTCTCAGACCCACTAGTCATGACCCTCCCTGTCCCTGGGCTGAGCTCCTGCTGTGTGTTTAATCCTAGGCCGGCTCTGACATCAGAGGTTTGGCACTGAGTTTTGCAGAAGAGCCTGGGGAGGGCTAAGCTAAGTGCCACAGGGGGGTCTGGGGAGCAGTGGCCAGAGTCCAAGCAGCCTTACAGCAGCCTGTATCCAGGTGAGGTAACCCTGAGCCATCCAACAGGCCACCCTGGAGGGGCTTCTCTGCTGGCCCTGAGCTGTCTGGTGCACACCCAACAATCTTTGCAAAAGGAATCCGACATGGAGAAGCTGATGTTGTCTCCCACCCCTGGCTTCTAGCCCGTGTGCTCAGTGGAGAGGTAATTTTAGAGAAAGGGTACTGGTCATCAAAGAATTACCCCTCTTGCTTCTCAATAGCAGCCTTTGTAATCTAGGTTATAAACCAAGACCCTTTCCTGTTATAAGAAATTGCCAGCAATTATCCAGCCCTCTAACTATGGCATCAGCCCAGCTAACAGAGAGCTGTGTTCTCTGCCATAGGCTGATTCCCTACCTAAACTTGAGGATCTGCCACTAGAGCAAAGGAGGAAAAGTGAAGGAAAAGAAAACTTAGTTTAAAAATATGCAAGGTGGTGCACATCTATAATATTAGCACTTGAGGGTCCAAGGCAGGAGGATGACAAGTTCTAAGCCAGCCTGAGCTATAGCCTGCCTCTAGAAACCAAAAAGGAAAACCCTTCAGATATCTTCTTGGAGTTTCTGTGCATCAAGTGTAAAAAGACGCTAACAATAATCCACCATTTCAAACAGCAATGTGTGTGTGTGTGTGTGTGTGTTGTTGTGTGTGTGTGTGTGTGTTGTGTGTACACATATGCATATGCAAAAAGCCAGGCTGTTTGTTCAAGCTCAGACCTGAAGTTGCCACCACCCACATCCCAAACAGATCAGTTGTTGATTTGCTTATTTGCTAACAAAGCCGGACGGACACATGTGGTCGATGAAAACCATCAGATGGTGCTGGATTTAAACAGGAATTCAGGAATAAATCAAGCTGAAGAACCAGACACAGGAGATGGGCCCGGCTGAGATGCGCCTTCAAAGCCCTGTTAGTCTATGCAAGGCATGCTCCTTGCCTATTTATGTAAAACCGTTCTGTTTTCTTTTCCAGGAAGAAGGCTGCCAATCGCCAGAGGCAGACATGTTTATCAAGCTGAGTATCTTGAAGTCTGACATAAAATCTGTGGCCTTTGTATAACCGAAAAACACTCTGTCAACACCACGGGGAGAGCACGCCGAGGCACTGGCCTCTGCCCAACGAGTGCAGAGGAATGGACGAAAAATTGACTCAAGGCCAAAAATTACAAAGTGAGGGAAGTCAAACTGGAGGCGAACAAACCTTTTCCATCGCGTCTGCTTAACATCTTGGGGAAGCGTCCAGCCACAAGCTGGTCAGTGCTTAGGTGAAAGACAATTTTCTTTTTGGGAAGCCACGTTGCTCCTGCTCTGATGAATACATCAATTATATTAAAACTGAGAGTGTCTGTCAGTGCAGTGTTAAAAGGTCCACTATGTTACAGACTGCCCTCGTCAGAAACAAAACATCCTTCAAATGCCCGCTTCTCCATTGCTCCATTGCTCTGGCCAAATAGCTGGAGAGGGGAAATGTGTGAACTCTGGGGGTGGGGGGAGGAAGAGTTTAAGATGCACTTGTATTCATAGTGACCAGCATAACACCCTCCTCCTCCTCCTCCTCCTTCTATGTCTTCTGTAAGAAAAAGTAATCAACCCCCCCCCCAAAAGGTTGTCAATGATTCCCCAAAAGCCAACATGTGGATGTTTGGAAAGACAAGCTTGATTAGAGGGGGCTGAAATACTCTGTCCTCAGCTTTTCCTTCAAGCCCTGGCTTCTGGGGTCCCAGGGAAGGCGTCTACAATGGCCAGACCCCACAGCACACCAGGATCCAAGCTAAAGCTGGAGACAGTCCTCAGTCCTCACCATAAAGCCTGGAACCACAGGTCAACCTGTGCATCCTCCCATGGCCTCTGTTGCTTTATGAGTCACTGGAACCCTCAACCCTGGCCTTGTCGCTTTCATTCATCGTGTGTGTGTTTCTGCAGAGTCCCCTACCCCTGCCTCTTCCTGTGGTGTCTGTCCCCAAGCCCCCGCCACCCTCAGCTGCTTACGTTGGCCAAGGGGCCTGAAATGGGAGCGTCAGGATCCTTGCTGCTGTGCGCATAGCCAACATTCCATAAGATTTATGTCACAAAAGCCTGTGCAAATGACAGATGATGGGAAAGAGGGGCCAAGGAGGCAAGGAAAAATAATCCAGCTCTGGTTTAACCAAGGGTGGCCCAGTCCCCGAACCTAGACGGTGATGTGGTAGTTTCAGGGCCATGGACTTAGCAAGAGAAAAATAAATAAATGAAGCATGTGAGGTGCTTCCAATATCCTCATTTTCAACTCAAAATCCCTTTAGGAAAGTTGACTTTTTTACTCTTCAGTCACACTCCAAAAGCGCCAGAGTGGTAAGCACACATTTGGCTTGATTGGGTCGGGGGTTTTGTGAGGGAAGTTGGGGTGAGCCTTTGCTCAAGTATTTTCTCTGAAGATTGAGCCTAGATATAGAAAGGGGTCTAGGTGAATACAGCCATGGGGGGCAGGGGGGGCTCATATGGGCCAAGCTGGAGGGCAACTCATCGCAGCTCCTACCCACCAAAAGTCACCAACCTCAGAAACCCCTGGTTCACGCACAGGATGGCATACCATCCAGACACTGAAAGCTATTCTTATGAAGAAGTTAAGTAGAGGTACTTCTGATTATTATTCAATGAATAGAGGCAAGTTAGACATGAAGATATTCAGTCTAGCGAAGCCAGTCTGCACAGGACAGCATTATGACAACAGTTTGAGAATTATCTGTAGCTGTGGGATTAGAGAGCTGTGCTAGATTATCTCTCTCTTCTCTCCTCTGTGATCTCTCTCTCTCTCTCTCTCTCTCTCTCTCTCTCTCTCTCTCTGTGGTGTGTCTGTGTGTGTGTGTGTGTGTGTGTGTGTGTGTGTGTGTGTGTGTCCAGGGCCACAGCATCTAGTGGCAGATAGAGGACAACCTCTGATTTTGCCCTGCAGTAATTAGCCTGCTCTGCTCTGCCTCCTCTCCTGATAGAGTAAACAGAATTACGGATGCTATTATTATTTCATCTAGATTTTAGGGGGAATCTGAGGATCCAAAATCAGGTCATCAGGCCCTCTCCAGGGACCCAATTTTCTATACTCTGGCTTGTCCTAGATCTGTAAAAGAAAAAAAAATTTAGAAACATAAATAAACACTTTAAAACAGAAAAAAAATCTCTACAAGCCAACATTACCCACATGATTCAAATGCAGACTCCCCTTTACCCAAGGCATAAGGCCAAGGACTCCTTTTAAGGCAAAATGGCCAGATGTGGGGGGTGCTTGCCTGCAGTCCTAGCACTGGGAGGCTAGGAGGAAAACGTTCTTGGCCAGTTTGAACTGTAAAGTGAAAATGGAAAAGTCACACACCCACAAATACATATATAGTACGCAGTCTTTCCCCCCCAGTCTTTTCCTGACCCTTAAGCTTTCTGTTGACCCCAGTGTGAATGTGTGGGGAGTTTGTTTTGACTTTTTATGTGCCCTAGACTACCTAAACCTGATACTGTCCAGAACTCTGCCGCCCAGGACTAAACACACACTCTGCTGTGACTACCACGCACTTGGAATATGGCTAGTCCAAAGTGAGATGTTCTTCCATTGAAAAATGCACATCAGATATTGGCAGTGGAAGAAGAAAAAAATTGTAAATGTCTCATTGATAAATTTATGTCAATTATGCATGAAAATGATATCTAATAGATTATTCATTTAATAAAAGTTATTAAAGTGTTTTCAACTGTTTCTTTTTGCTTTATTAAATGTGGACTCTAGGAAATATGACGTTACCTATGTAGCAGATACTATATTTTTATCCAAAAAATTCTCTAGAATAGAAAGTCTTCAAGACTGGAATTCAAGGAATGCATTTTCCACCTTTTAGATAAAGGTAGAATTCACAAACACAAATGCTTGACTCAAACCTGCCTATGGTTTCTAAACCAAATGCATTGTGTTGCCCCTGTTTCAAGTGGGTAGGTTAATTCCACTCTCTCCAAGAACAGATGACTCCAGGATCTTTTGAGGATGACAGGACTAGTCAGCGACACCTAAAGTCACGCCTGCCCATGTCCAGCCAGACTGGAGTCCACGGACTTGAACGCAGCTGCCTCTGCTCTCACGGACTCTCAAGTCTATGTAACCCTTCGTTCAAAAGACACAATCCACTGGGGACAGTCTCACACAGTCTTCAGGTCATGTCAGAGGGACTTCCTCTATGTAGTGCCAGACCATTTCTCAAAGTGCCCTGGTGTAAGGTACTGAACACTATTGCTCTTTTGAAAATGCAAGAAGATATTTAAGGAGGGACTATCTGGATGAAACTGCCAGACCACATGCGACAGCAGATGCTCCAGAGAGCCACCCGGTCCACGTGATTTGTCAGAGCTGATGTTTGCCCAGGAGATGTCGAAGAGTGCATTTGGCTTGTGACTCCAACTTCCAATGACCAGGCCACTCCACAGTCAGCCTGTGTAGAAAGTTCCTTTCTTCTGAGCAGAGCTGGGCTCGTTCTCTGCAGCAATCACCAGAATAAATAAAATCTTTATAAGCGACTCCGGAGAGGGGCCTGCCTAGGACACATTTCTACAGGCAGGGGAGGGGTGGGGTGACTTTTTAAAAGACCAGGGGACTCGCCAGCTCTGTAGTCATTTTGTCAAGGCTCATGAAGCCAAGCAGAGCTTTTAATTCCCAATTATCCCCTCAAAGCCAAGTCCCACAGTCCTATTTTAGCAGTTTTCAGATTTCAGGAATCTTCCACATGGTTCCGTTTAATTCATTTCATCTGAGTTGACCAAATCCTCTTATGAAAAAATGGAGTCTTTCATGACAAAAGCTACTTAATTCGTAGTTTTCTTCAGGTATGAGAACCCAAATTCTGACTGTTTACCACTCCAGTGAACTGTTTTCATTTTTCTCTCTGAATTTTTTTAAGCCTGGCTTACAAATTAAAACGCTGAAGGAAATGAAAGTATATCGAATTTCTAACAAACTAAAGATCATAATTTGTTTGCTTTTTGGAGTCCTTCTATTTCTAATCGAATTTAGAAAGCAAAACCTATCTTTATTACCTTAGAATACACTCACTCCCCCAAGCACTACTACCTTAAAAAGCTGTTCTAAAAGGTGGCTGTGGACGAGCATTTGATTGGCATGGTGTGGGAGACAGGCAGTACAAAACAAGGAATCAAAACTCTTTTTTGTCGAAAGGAAAAGAAAAACATCTTTTGGGGGTTTTTTTGAGTCAGGGTCTCACTCTTCAGTTCACACTGGTCTCAAACTCCTGGCAGTCTGTCTGCTTTCAGCCTCCCAAGTGCTAACATCACAGGCATGAGCCACCATGCCTGACTGGGAAGAATCAAATTTGAAAGAGACTTGGGTTCATTTTCTGATGTCACTCAAATAATTATAGTCATTACCACCTCTCTACCCACGGCAAAGTAAATAAACAAAACAAAACCCCCAAGCTCTCCTGCAATGTTTCCGTCTGAGTGTGCTCTGTTCAAACACACACACGGGCACACAAACGCAGCTAGTCAAACCGAGTTTAGGAGTTCAGTGACTGCCTGCCAAGGTTTACCCCAGAGAGAATATTTACTGCAGAGTTACAAAGTTTCCCTCAAGGAGGACCAAAATGGGAGCGTTTACACACGTGGCTAATACTTTATGCGTGCCTGGGCCACAAGAAAGAGATAGTTTAATAAAAACATTTATGGATTTTGAAAGCAAACACAATCCAAGAGCCTTTGCACATGTGGGAAAAGATATTTCAACCTTGCACGTTTTCTCCTGAAGATCTTTTGGTCGGTGACAGTGAACAAGGCCCCGTGTCCTCTAGGGCCCAGCTAATCCACGCCGTAAACCATGTGCAGTGACAAATAAAAGCGCGATCTGGACAGTGCCTGGGGGGGGGGGGGGACAGGGATGGGCCCTTCTCTGTTATTCCCACGCAAACATCCCCAACACAGAAGTGGGGGGGTGTCTTACCCCCTTGCCTCTCTCTGCTCCCCTGTTTGCCTGTGCTTTCGCAGGCCCAAAAAAAGGCCCTCTTAGCAAAAAGTAGGAAGGACGGTTCTTTCCACCGTCCATAAGTGTGCTTTCCACAGTTTCAACGCCTCATTTTTGTTTTCTGACGGTTCCAGCCCAGAGCCCACTAAATTGTGTGGCCTTGGAGCTAGAAGTTGCATCATCTAAGAATCAAAGTTTGCTGCTTGAGATTAGCCCCGTTTTGCACATCTATTTGGACATCTGCCGCTCTTCGTTACGCTTCTGTGCCTCCTTCCCCCACGCAGCCCAGGCTACATCCATCAATCTGAACGCTGAGGAATCAAATAGAAATGGTAAAAGAAATCATTAAGGCCAGTTAGAATCACAGAAGCTAGCAAAAAGGGATCTAGGCCAGATGACAACGTTTTTGTGCGGGAAAGACGTGTGGCTCCTAGTTGCTCTATCCTTGGTCTGCATCGCCCCTGGTGGCCTCTCGAGAAGGAATCGGCAGAGCTGAGCTCAAGTTCCCCAAAGGTTCGGGTGCTGGGCATGGAGTTGCTTTCTGTGGTGCTCTGGTGCCGAGTGCGTTGCTGGAGGCGGGAGAGGTTGGGCAGGGGAGGGCGTGAGGGGAGAAAGGTCTAGATGGAAGGAAGGAGGGGAAATTCTTAAATTATATAGGGCAAAAGGCTCAAGCTTCTCCACCCTAAACAAAAGAACGCTAGAACCAGATAAAAATAAATAATAAAAGCAAAGCAGAACTCTTCGATTTGCAGGCAAAAACTCAGACCCAGAAACGGGGTGTGACTTGCTGGGGAAATCGACTTGTTGGTGACTAATTGCCCTCACCCTTCTGGGGTGACAGTGTTGGAAAAAAACCACAAAGTGGGCAAGAATCGGGCGTTGCCAACGAGGAGACTAGCTCTGCAGATAAGCGTCCTAGGTCCCAACCACCACGTTCCGGGTGGGGACGGCTGGGGGTGTTCCTAGGCGGCCTTGGCCACACATGGGAACCCGACCCGGGTCCCTGGACCCGGGCACCCTCCCGGCTCCCAAGCTGCGGCGGGCAGACACAAGCAGGCCCGCGGCAGCTCTCTGGCTGGGGCGGTGGAGCCTGATTGATGGACCCCGGGGCGGCAGCCCAGCTGCAGCCGCCGGCCTGGTGTGAGCGGCCGGTCCTCGTCCCGAGCGCCTAGGGAGGGAAGGCTGATTTACAGCGCCCGGCAGGACTCGGGCAAAGTGCCTGCGGCAGTGAAACCCACCCAGGGGCCCGCCGAGCACAGCCACCTTCACCCAGCCTGGCTTTGCGGGACCGCCCTGTACCCCGCCGCAACGCTGCCCCCGCAAAGCCCGCCGCCCGGCGCGCTGGCCTTTGGGCGCCTTGGGGACGCGATCGTCGGGAAGATGCCAAAGCATCAGACTCAGAAGTTAGCAGAGGGCAGCCGGCGCCCCAGTCCTCCTCCAGGCCGCAGCTCCATCGGCTTAAAGAGGCTGAGAAACTCAAGACTTCCCCTTTCTTACAATCGAAGTGAAATAAGCGTCGCCCCAAATTCTTACTCTTAGTTTCTGAGCGTGTTTTGTTTCGGAAGGTAAAAGGCAACAAACTTATGGGACTGAAAAACGTAAGATTTGAACTAACGAATCTGAAGAAGTAATTCTAGACTCCAAGGTAACGCTGGCCCTGGTGTAGGCGTCCCCACCGTGTCTGAAGTCGACTAGTCAGCACCAAGCTGAGATTACACAGGTTCTTTCTCACGGACACGGGGGATCCAGAGATAGGGTGAAATAAACTCATAGTTGGCGTGTCAGAAAGGGGAGACGACGGGCTCACCTCAGACTCAAAACAAGGGGCTTCTAAATAAAATCCAACAGATCGGGAGCCCAATAACAAGCCCTATGAATCGCTTTTTTTGTAGGATGAGGCCTCGTGCTCGACTCCGAAAGATTTTTTTAAGTAATAAAATATGCCTCTTTAGGAGCTAATTTTGAAGGCTGAGTGCGATTTTAAGTTTCATAACTATAAAGGGCGGTGATCAAAAGCGGTGTACAGGTTTGTGCGAGTGAGTGAAGAAATCTCGTGCAGTCAACCCTAAGATGTACGTGGAAACTCAACGCTCGCCTGTCGACTTGATTTTCTTCTCTGTCCTCCTTCTCCTCTCGTAAATACCATTAGCTCTCAGTCTGGCCTTGGTGGCCCGAAACCCTCTCTCCCTGATAAATCAAACAGAAAAGCAGATACTACACGGGGCGGGTGCAGAGATGAAACTTTGCGGGGGTCTCACCTCCAGTCTCCCGCCGGAGTTGGTAAAAAACAAAAGCGACTAGAGCATGGAAAGTCCGTCTGTGATGAGGACCCAACCCAGTCCCTGAAAGCCGAGCTGTGTTAACGGCAACTGGGTCCAAAAGCAGAGATGCAACCCGAGCCCAGGGCTGCGGCAGGGTGGGCTCCGGGAAATACTGGTCGTTGGGAAATTAAGCTTCCCTCCGCACTTTAATTTCACGTTAATTCCTAAAAAGCCCTGAAAATGACACTCTCCGAAGCGCAGCTGCCTCGTTCCCTTACGTTCGCTTTTAAGGAAAGTTTTTGCAAACACTTTCTTTGGAAGCGTATTTTATTTACTCTCCAACTTTGATAGGCAAAAAATCTCAAGAGGAAGCTTCACATTAGAGCAACAACCAATAAACTGATTTTCGTAATATGTAGCTTCCTAATAGTACAAGTGTGTCCCACTTCACTCGGTTATAAAATATAAAATGTTTGGTTATCAATTTTTCTAAATTACTTGCAGGATGGGGGTGTGCGGAGGCAGAGAGGGAAGATGAGCCTTATGCCATCTGGTGGTCACATGTGGAACTTCATGACAGCCGCCAAATTCAATGACCATCTCAACCTACAGGGATTTCTTCACCAAAAGGCTCTGTAAACCTCTTCCTTTTTGAGAAGAAGGGGACCATCTTCTTTACAGAGGACTAAATCTGCAGACAAAAATGTTGGCCAAAAAACGCTCCTGTTCTGAAAGTTTATAGCACATAGATTTTTTTTTAACAACCATCATACCTCTTGGGGAAATTTTTAATGATCATTTATATTGCAGTTGACACAGAAGTTTAAGGAAGGCTAAATTAGCGAGCTGTATGTAGCGTTTAACTTTTCCGAAGGGTTTGGGAGTAGTCTCCGCAATACCCGCTGCTGAACACGTGGGGGCGTACTCAAGTCTCTCTGTCCCTGGTAATATGACTCCTTCACTTTATTTGCATGAACCGTTGTGATTGGATAGTAGGTTTTGAAAAACGTCAATCGTACGTCAAATCGTAGTCGGCCAATCAGCAGCCTACTATAGCGTGATTGGTTTCCCCTAGAGTTGTCAATCATCCGAAATTTGCATACTACTCAGCCAGAAGGCTGGAGCTTGTCAGTTCGCTGTGGCGGCCGGAAGAGAAGGAATCGGACGGAGAAGAATGAAAATTCACTTTTGCTCTAGCAAAGCGAAAGAAAAGTACTGTTTTACTCATTGTTTCAAAATTAATCCGACTACATATTTACCTAATAAAATTAAAACGTTCAATTAAACAAAAATAAGCAACTAGCAAGGCCTTGGCAACTAATTTTAGGTTTGCTGCTTAAAAATATCAATAAGTAGTCAAAAGAATAATAAAACGCCTAAAATTAAGCTAACAAGTTCGTGTCCTAAATGATCATTGTCAAACTAAGAGAACGTGGCATTTATAAATAAATTGCTTTTATTTATAAAACACTGCTTTCAAAACGTAGGCAAGCTAAACGTGTGCCTTCGAAGAAAAACCACAGAGAAGAAAATCTAAAATAACATGTTTTTACTTTATCAATAACAACACGCTCGATCATCCTCCCCTTATATTTATTTACTGTGCATTTCCAGACCAGAATACTTGTGTTTGCACATTTCCCCTCTCCCACACACACACAATTTTTTTTAATGGAAAAAAGAAATTTGCAGGGCTGTGAAGAAGCCACGGCCAGTTTTTAATTTAGAAATTCGTAAAAGCGAAGCTTGAATTCTTAAATAGATCTTCTGGGCTCTCGTGATTAAAATATGTACAAAGCTTATGATTGCCCTAAATAATCAGTTCGAGAAGGAATCCGCGGCCTAAGCGGGGGAACATGCTGGGGCCTCTCGCTCCAGGACGCTGGAATTTGATGCAGGCGGGCAGCAAGCCCGGAGCTGCAGCGGCCAGGCCTCGCCTCTCAAGAATTTTGTAGCAGGCGTGAACATGCATCACCAAGCCGGCTTTGCTCCTCCCGAGCGAACCCGGCCGTGGAACGGTTTCCAAACTTTCACTCACTAGCAAGGGATTTGTTCTGCTGCGTTTTCTTTTTCTCTACTATCCTTTGAGGCTGCATTTTTTCTAGTTTTATTCTTTCTGTTTTTCGTCTTAACTTATTTTTCCTTCCTTTTTTTTCCCCTTCCACCCAAGCATTATTACAGTGTTTCTCTTTCTCCCTGGCCTCTTGGGTTGCGAGACGCTCCGAGAGCGGTGGCCGCTGCGGCTGGAAGCCAACAGGGCTGGGGTGTGCTGGGAGAAGTGGGGTGCTTAGGAGGACATTTCCTGGGACACTGCGGCTTGTACTGTGTGCTTTACGGGAATGCCGGGTGACACGACACTCCAAGCAGACTTCCCGGCGATTTCAAGTGGGGTCCTACGGGAAAATGGGCCTCCTGGTCCTCTGTACTCCCGACCCCACAGTTAGCCTGGTGGAGACCTGCTCAGCCCTCCGGAAAGACGAGTGGGGGGATGAGTGCCGACTGACCGACCACCTGACTCTGCACACGCCTCCAGGGAAACCTGCAGCTCGGACAGCACCCCCCCCCCAGCCTGCTGAAGCCCCCCGAGTGCCAGCACTCACCACCTCACCCTACACCTCCTTTCTCGCCTCTCACTCTCTCCCTTCTCTATCTCTATATTCCCTCTCTTTCATCTCTCCCCTCTTCCTTTCTCTATCCTCTCATCCTCTCATCTTCCCCCCATATCTCCCTCCCTCTCCCATCTTCTCCCTCTATCTTTTCTTTCAGTGTCTCTGTCTCTCGATGTCTCTGTCTCTTTGCGTCGGTCTCTTGCACTCTCATCCACGCACGCGCACGCGTTCCCCTTGCTGTCAATCACATCCGCACACCCTAGGACGCCTGCGCACTGGAGAAATTCAACCCCCCATCCACCCCACGCCTTTCAATGCGTCACCCCCCGCATATTGACCAATAAGAGCACGGATCTGGGGCGGACTTCCAGAAAGAAGCCAATGAGATAGTAGTTGGAAGCTAGGGCTCAAGGGGAGTAAATCCTTCGCGGTCCGCATTCAGTCGCCCGGGCGATGATTTATGCCCCCCTTTTATTATTTGTAACACTTTGGGAAGTTATTAAGAGGAAGATCTACTGCTTCCTCTTTTGGGGGGGGGGGGTGGAACTTGATAGTAATATTTGTTACTGGCCGGTATTAGGGGAGAGTGGTGTGGGGTGGAAGGCCGTCGGATGCTGGTTTGTTTGTGTGGGTACTGTTTTTCATTACACGACAGATTACCCTTTTCATTACAAGCTGCAGACAGGGCCAGCTTCGAAGGTCCTCTTGCCTGAATGATCTTGGATCACTCAGGGGGCTGAAACCTGATGCCTTCTGACTTTCCTGTCTATACTCCCGGCCCTGGAAGGAGCCATGGGTGGAAGATGCTGCAGAAGAAGTAGACAAGCTTCCCTCGCTCAGTTCCCCTCCCGAGCACTGAGCAAACCTCGCGCTTTTTCTCCTGGATGCTCATTAAGAGTTAGTTGACTCTGTGGCGGATGCAATAAAATGTGGATGGTTTCAGGACCCCAAACAAACCTGGTTTCTGTTTTTCTCTCGGCCGGACCACACCCCCAAGGAAATTGCCTTTCAACGGGCGCCTTCGGGAGACAGATTCTGCTCCTAGGCCTGCAGTTTGGAGAGGAGGAATGTCGGGAGGGGGGGACGGAGGGAGGCGGGATAACGGGGCTGCACCAGGACCCTGGAAGACGGCTAGCTAGGAGGGCCATCCAGGAATCCGCGGTAGCTGGAGGTGTACTAAGTGTCACCGTGCAGACAAACGCTGACCACCTCAACCTAGTTGCCTCCTGGAAGGCCACCTCCAAGGGGAAAGTAGGCAAAGGGCTTTGATGAAAAGAAAGTGCCAAAGAAGAGTTACAGATTCGCTACCTCTGATCTCCGAAACAGAAAGTGAATGTCCAAACATTAAACACTATTCCAGCAGACAAGGATGGGGCGGATTTGGGGGGGGGGGCGTTCTTTCCTTCTGTTTCTAGATCACTGACAGGAACTCGCTAGCTTATGCCAAGATATTTCTATTTGAAATTAAGAAAAACAATGCAAAGGGCTTGCTAGGGTATAGGAGTGGGGTGACGAGATACCAGAGGAGGAGAGGGCTGGAAGGGACCAGGAACTGTTTGATCAGGGGAGTGGACAGAAGGAAAACAAAAAACGGTGAACTTCAAAGCTTCGGGCCTAATCCTCCTCAGGTTAATTTCTGCTTCCTAAAACGCTAATAAGCATCATAAATCACCCGCCCCACCCCCACCCCGCTGATCTTGCCGGGAGGGTACTCTCCCCCTGGTCTGTCCCCAGGGGCTCAGTGACTCTCCAGTACTCAGGCCTGGGCTTCCAGGGTGGGGTGGTTCCTGGGTTTGGATCGCTGCCGGATGGATGCGTGGAAATCTACGGACAGGAAGATACTGGGAAGGGTGCAGGCCTGACCCTAGAGGAACCCGGGTGCAGATGCATTCTGCCTGACCCTGGGGGTTGTCCGTCTGGCGTGCTGTTTGAAGAAGGTTACAGCGTGTTTAGAGATTTGCAAAACTCTGAGGAGCAGCAAAGATTAGAAAGGCCAGCCTGAGATTTGTCAAATGACTTCCGGTAACAGAGTCAGGTTTAAACCCAGGCGGACAGGCATCCTCTGATGGTGAATTCTAGACCTGGACCACTGTGCAGGACTGGCCAGGCGCGAGAGGAGGAGGAGGGCAGAAGCGAAGGGACCAGGAAAGGGACTGCCGCGATGCCAAGGGAGCTCACTTTAAGGCCCTATCTTAGCAGTGTGGTTGTAAATGTCAAGTCAAAGCCTTTCTGCTGCGCTTCCTGCACAGCGACCTCCACCCCCACCCACCACCCACCACCCATCCCCACACCGCGCGTTTGTGAACCAAATGCCTTGAAATTGATAGATGCCAGGGGTACTGTCCCTGGAATTCCTAGGCTGGCCGCCCTTGGTTGAGGAGGAAGCCAGGGTCTGGACTGTCTGGGGAAAGCTAGACCCGTCTTCATCCTAAGCGCTTATGTTCACAGCAGGCGCATTGGTTAAACAAAATGTTAAAACAAAGCAAAAACATGTCAAAAGTCTTAGGCAGCAATGGGTGGGGGGCGGGGGCGGGGGGGGCGCTCGTGCCTGCAATTCGAACATTCTAGAGACAGAAGCTGGGGAATCTTTGACAAGTTCGGAGCCAGTGTGGTCTACATCACAAGTTCCAGACCAGCCAGGGGTATCTAGTGAAACCTCATCTCAAAAATAAATAGATAGATAGATGGATGGATGGATGGGTAGGTGGATGGGTGGATAGATGGATAAATGTATGTTTGAAGGAAAGAAAGAAAGGAAGGAAGGAGGAAGAAAGAAAGGAAGGAAGGAAGGAAGGAAGGAAGGAAGGAAGGAAGGAAGGAAGGAAGAAGGAAGAGACAGATTGAGTGGTCATGGCTGGGGATGCATAAAGAGCTGTAGCTTATGGATGTTTGGGGTTCTTAGAGTCTTCCAAGAGCAGGCACAGACCTAAGTCCTTCCCTCTATGAATGACTGTGTCCCTAGGCACACCTCAGGTCTGCACATCAGATGTTTCTACAGATTCTCATGGCAAACCCCGGAAAACCTGCCTCTCGGGCTAACAGAAATATTATACAGCAATGGGTCCCCAGGCCTAAAAATAAGTATCTAAAGTATCAGAAAATAAAAAAACTGAAATGGAGGGGCGGGAGTCCTTACTGAACCTTAATGAGACCTCTTCTGGCCTGGAAATGTCCCTGGATATTATTAGATACTCAGATGTGCATCTAAAAAGGAGAGGAGGAGGAGGAGGGGGGAGGAGGAGGAGAAGAAGAAAGAAAGAAAGAAAGAAAGAAAGAAAGAAAGAAAAGAAAGAAAGAAAGAAAGAAAGAAAAATCAAATCAAAGCATTTGTTCCTAGGGTGAATAATTATTTCGAACCACACACGGAAATGCTCTTTTGTCCCCAGAAGTGAAAGTGATGTAATTGTCTATGGTACTACAGGCCCTGGCACATAAAGGACTATGTTCCACCTTGGAAAACAAAATAAATCTAAAGTTGAGCAGTGGTGGATAAAATGTTAACAGTTTTCAAAATTGTATGAGCAACCAGTTAATAGAGTTAAATTCCGGGACATGGGCTTTGGAAATTGATTTTTCTCCCTTCCCCCAGAAGTGAAAAGTAATCTCTTTTGAAAATAAAATATTGTTGCTCTACCAACAGAGGACAGAGGGCAGGGGACTTTGTAGGGAAGACCTGCTACTATTGCCTGTTCTATTGAAACATAAGATCAATCAGGCAAAAAAAAAAAAAAAAAAAAGGCAAGGACAAATTTGAAGAGATTATCAGCCACATCTGTCCCAGATGTCAGCTCTCCCTGCATGCGTTTTGGTTTTGGTTTCTAAAATGAACCACAGAGCTGGGATGCAAACACTTTCTAGTGATGCAGTGCGGTACAATGCCATCTCAGCCCCAACTCAGGTGTGAAGGCTGCTGAAAGCCAAGACCCAGAAACCCTGAGCCCACAGGGAAGGGGTGCAAGAAATATCATTTCCCCAATCAATCCCAGCCCAGCTTAGCCAATTGTTAGCAAATACTCTCAGCAGCTTTGGAATTAAAATGATTCACTAACAACCGTGGCTTACTATTTTTTTTGTGTGGGGGGGTGGGGGGCTGGCCTGTCCAAATTCGCGGTGTTTGCATTCCTAAAGGTCTGGGCGAGTTACACACTTTGGCTCTTTCCTGCTGCGCCAGAGTTTGCACTTGTACCAGAAATTCTCCAGATCTGGTCCTCCCACTACCCATTCATTTTGCAGGAACTCAGAGGCATTCGCCAGCTCTGAGATGTCTTTATTCATTGCTGTGGTACAGAGGCTTTTTAAACGAATAGGGACCTATTCTTTATATCCGTTCCTTGCACAGATATTTATTATCTGTAGGAATATTTAAGGGTTTGTAGTGGGCCAGCCACCTTTGACAGGCGCCATCACCTCACACTCCAGGCTAATGGACCACACTGTGGTCACATTTAATTTATTAGGGTGAGAAGTTACTGCAGGGGAGAGAGGGTCTAAAAGAGGAGGGCTTTGCTAAGAAGAGAGAGGCCCTAGCCCACCCTGTAGCTGCTTAGATTATATGTGCCTTGGAATAGCACATCCACATACAACTCAAAATGTGAAAACCATTTCCTTACGGTTTGATTCTTAACTGAGGTCCATTGGATGCTCAGGAGTCTGAAGGCTGGCCTTGAGTGGCCAAGAACTAGCTAAAATGGAATACTAAATCTTGGGTGCAAATTGTTTGGCTTGTAAACTTTAATAATAACAACAACAGTGCAGTTCTGGCCAGGCATGGTGCATGCTTGTAATTCTAGTTCTGGGAAGGCTGAAACAGGAGGATCAAGAATTGCAATTAGCTTACAATGAAACCCTGTCTCCAAACAATAATCAACTAAATTCTGAAAAAAGTAAGTCTGTGCTCACCATCCTCAGATAAACAAGAAATTATTAAGAAACCGTAGTTGAAAATTATACCAAGCGCTCCAATGTTTGCCCTGCGCCCGCTCGAATAAAGGAACCTGAGAAACCGGAATAATTAGCAGGGAGCTATGCAGGATTTTTCACTTCATTAAGGCAATAGATCAAAACAAGCAACACAGAGATCCTTAATAGCCATGCTACTGGGGTAAACTCAAGAGAACTCAGAGAGCCTGCAGCTGACTACCTGGTGGTAATATTAATGAGTTCTTAAGATAGAATATTTCAGTGGTTCCATTTCCTCCTAAACTTCAAGGCAATCTAAGCTCTCTTAACATTGTCATTACCACGACCGACAGAGGGAACCCGATCCGATTTGGTTCTAAAACAAAATGGGATATTAACTGTGTTTGTTTTCACTTTGATCCATAGGAAGTAGGTCCTGCGCCCTGTGACCCATTAAACTAATAAGATTATACACGTCGACAGAGCGGAGGTTCTAATTGTTTTCCATCTGCCCCAGATCTTTGCATTTTAAAAATTGATGAAAATAGAGCTTGAGTTACGAAAAAGAAAATATTTCAACAAGCGGGATCGTGACAAAGTTGAACCGCTTGGACTACACATGCAACCAATTACTGAGAAAAAATAAGTGTGTGTATACGGTGTTGCAGCCTGAAAAGGAGACAAAATAAACCCAGAAATGCAATAATTAATAATGTAATTGATCTGGGGGTGGTCGAACACTCTACAGCGAACACGCGCTTAAGGAAACTAGCCAATCAGAAGCGCTTGCTGGAGACACCCTACACCTCCCCTCCTCTTCATAAATATTAAATAGAGAGAGGTCCAGATTTGTTATTTAAATATACAAGGACTCTCGCACGGGCTCATCTTTCCTTGGGTTGCTCCTTACTGGGTGGAGCAAGAGGGAGGCGCGCTAGTTCCGCCTCTCATTTGCTAATTGTGCCGTCCTTGCATCATCGTTCGTTTGACCAATCCTTGAGCTTCACTTTGAAGCTCTCCCGCCCCTCCACCCGCAAACCCGAGCCAATAGTACGGCTGCATGTAAATGAGAGCCTGGGCGTTTCTCTCTCCGCCCACCGCCCGCCTCTCCCCAGGGCGGGAGGCAGAGAGGGAGGAGCGGGGTGCAGGCGTGGCACAGCGAGGCTTGGGGCCCCTGGCTCCACCTCCTGCGGGGCGGGATGCCACTTTCTCATTGGCTAGGCTAATATGCTATCTTGCATAAAAAGGGGTGGGCTTTCAGTCTTTGTAATTGGAGAAGGGGTGTTGCCATCCTGGGGTGGGGTTTTGCGGGGGAGTAGGGGTGGGTCCCTGCGGCCTCGCCCGACGGGCGCCGGGATCCTAAAGAAAACGAACGATTTTCTGGAAAAAGATTGTTTTTAATATGCGCTCCCTTAAGGGAATTATATACTCCTAAACCCATGTTTTCGTTTACTTTAACAAATCGTTCAGAGTTGTACCATGGAATACATAGACCCCTACACCCTCCAAATTAATTTCCTTTCTATCTTAATAAACTCTACTACAGCCTGTGTGAAAGCAAACTTTACAAGCAGTTTCTCTTTCATTAAAATTCATGTTTGCTTTACTATAGATTCCATGCCCCGCCAATTTTCAACGATCTGAATTGAGAAGTAGAGTGTGAAAAACAGAGGAAAGACGGAAATTCTTGCAGGCTAAGCAGTCCGTGGATTGCCTGTGAATGAGGCAAGTGTTAAAATTCTTTCCAGCGGGAAAAGGCCCCAGAATATTTGATCGGAATTATAAAATAAAAATTATTCTTGAGAAATATGTTTCCCTTTTTTTTTTTCGAACGAAATTTCTTCCGTTTTATTTCCAACTGAACATAAGACTTAACCTTTTCAATACTGTTGAAGTATCGGGCGGCAAACTTGGGAAATGATTGAATGGAGAGGTAATCTGGGACCCTAAATTTTAAAAATATACCATCTGTGATTTGGATAACATTTCTTCAGCTTTCAGAAACGTAGTGACTGTAGCTCGTCTACTCAAACTCAAATTTGGGAGTTTTCATTGCTCAATGTCGACTACATTTTAAGGACTATGTGGCCAATGAAGTCCATTGATAAAAATGAAGAAAAATGGAAAAAAGTATACTCCTCTTGGCAAAAAATAAAATTCATAACAAAAACTAAAATACAGCATCCCACCTCACCTCCTTAAAAGAATTCTCTTTATTCCCGCCTTGGCAGAGACAGATTGCTGATTCTCCAGAGCAGAGGTTGAAAAACCTGGCCGGCTCTGGAAGAATGGTCTACAGGAGTTAGGAAAAGAGAAACAAATTGTGTTGGGCTAGTGTGAGCTACTTTTTTCCCCTCCAAAACATTTTCTGATGTGTAATAAAATCGGGAAAAACTGTTTAATAACTGCCCCTGGATTTACATCAGTTCGCTGGTGACATTTAACTCAGGTCATATATTCCAGTCTTGAAAGCACGCGGTTGCAGCATTGTCCCGTGCCCTCCTCCGTGAAATTAGATCCAGAAATATTCCAGTGATTAAATGTTGAAATGCACATTAATGTCTCTGATATTGCAGGCAATTACTCATGTACATCCGCCTCCATCCAAGAAACATGACGCCAGTTGATAATTTGTCAAAATTGTTGTTTGAAACTGAACTCTAGGTAAGGTAGAGTAATAAAACACTAGCACCTTTGTACACTTGAGTCTTAGTAGTTACAGTTAATTTTATGACCTCATGACAAAAACTTATATTTATATTTATGTTCATCGGTTTTAGAGGCTGGCTGTAGAGGTGGCCGCGCCAGTTCCAGGAGCTACAGATTTTTAGAAACCAAACTGAAAATTCATTTACTCCAAGAGTGAGCTTTTTGTTTTTGTTTAGGGGAGGGTTTTACTTTTGTGAACAAAGTTGTTCTGGTGGTGAAGTGATATGTATTCCCCATTTAAAAAAAAAAAAAAACAACCGAGAAATACTGGATCTGAGGGGTGACGATGCTCAATCCTACTTTTCTCTGAAGGTTTCTCATAGAAATACCTCTTTGTTTCATTTTGCTACAAAATTGAGAATGGACGTCGTCGTAAGAATCCACTTTCCCAAGCTCACGCTTGTCCTGCTCCCTTTTCTGTTTTTAACTATAAATTGCCTTTGTGAAAATTCAGTTTTACTACATCTATATTTATAAAGCTTCATTTTATTATAAAGACATGGATGCTCACAAAAAAAATTGAAAAAACAAAAAATGAGTAAAATGTAATGGTAATTGGGCCATAAATAATTTCCAATGTCACGATTGCATATTTTAAACACAGAATTATGAAAACTTATTATTAGGTATAGCCGATATGTGGAAAAGTAAAAAATACCTTTATAGATGTAATTAGGAGTACTCTGGTTTAAAGGGGATATATGTCCAGATTCATTTACTTTCTTATATTTTTAATATTTGTTTAAAGTTGTGTTCAGTGTTCTAATTTAACAAAGGCTGATCTGAGGCTAGTCTTTATATTTAGTTTATCTACTGCAACTTTGTCCAGCAATTCCAGCATCGTTCTTACGGACATTTTCCTGAGCTCTTGCCCTGGCTTCACATTCTGCAGGAATGCATAATCACAGCAAGCTTGCACATTAAAGACATTAGTCCATTTTTAAATTGCAAACATTTTTCCTTTAGCCCAATTCCGTTTTACTAACAGCATCTGCTTCCAATCTACTTGTGCTTTTAGAATACTGGTTTTTTATTAACAGCACCTGAGAACACCAGCAAACCACAAGGATGTGTGATTAAGAATATTATCAAACAAGCATTTAACAAAATGCGTGATTGGCTATGTCCGGCCGATAAACTGAGCAAATGTACCTCATTCACTATTCGATTTACAGTCTCTAATGCTATTTGCTTTTGCCCCTTCTCGATAATATGGTCCCAGCAACAAAGCAATAGCTCTGTTTATCATTAAATCATAAACTCACAGCAGTACACTATTTATAATAGAGCTTATATCCAGTAAACTTCAGAAGCAAATTCTTGTATTGTGGTGGCAGATGGCTGTGAAAAGAACTGGTTTTGCCTGTTGGTTTCCCTTAGCTTGCAATGATGATTAACTCTGACGTAGCTAAACAAAGTTCAAATAATTGACTCGGAACATGTTCTAAACATATACAGTAAGTTGCTAAGTGTGAAAAAATAAATATGTATTCCATTTTTCTTCATCTTATGAATACGTGAATGGGTGGTTTTATCCATATAAGAAAAAGACATGGAAAACTGACAGGCTCCATAGAAAGGCAGCAGTCTGGGCCCGATGGAAAGATCCGGGAATTAAGCAGGAATGTTTACAGTGGCATTTTACAAATCTCTCTGAATAAAAACTGATTGGCCAATTACATGCTCACAGCTGGAAGGTGCTTGTTCATATACATTTTAAAGACTTCATTTGCCTTTGTGGACAAACACCATCCACAAGAAAGGAAATTAAAGAGCACAGTGGGAGGTGTTGGTTTTGTTCAAGTTTCTTTCATCGTGAGTGCTTCTAAAATTAGCAATAAGGATCATCTGCGTCTATGATCATATGTCCACACGTTGTGTATCATTTCTTCCCTTTGAAACGAGGAATGTGTTGTTCCCAGAGCGCCATGATGAAAGCAGACTGTCTTTAATAAGGATCCTACATGCTACAGCTGTTTCTAAAAGAATTGAGAAATACTTTCACAGACGTAAACATGAAATAAATGTGTAAAATAAAAATGGTGCAGGAATACTGGCTTTTGTGCAAAGGTAAAAAAAATTATATCTGAAGAAAATAGATGTCTGTCTCTAAAATGAGCAAGTTTGTGCTTCACATCCAACTTGGGTTCCGTAGATAACTGCTTCCTTTCTATCCCCACAGAGCAGGGAGAGCGGGGCTGAAAGGATAATTCAAAGTTATAGCCCACCCCACCCGGGAACAATTTTATTCACTTGAACTTGACTACTGTAAAATGAATTGTGGGTAGGAAGAGGGCATTTATTAAATACTATCACACTCATCTCAGGCAGAGTTCTTTGCATATTTCCATTATGGTGAACATTACGTTATTAAAAATTCATCTTCTAAAATGGGAATTCAGGAGAGTTTTCTGACTTCCAGGGGTGGTATGGTACATATTTTTTGTGGAGAAAAATAAAATACTGCTGGAGAGGGGAAAAAAATGACTGCAGTTTCATCTCTCCTTTCTTA